>NC_133475.1:12219150-12425083 GCF_025370935.1 Choristoneura fumiferana | reverse complement strand
AGTCTAGTTTTTCTTTAGATGGATAAAAATAGGTATTCAAATTAAGTGATTAAGACAAAAGGCTCAAAGACGACCTCAAGGAAATCAATTGTGACCTAAGCAGCGGGAACTCAATTGTGGCGCACTTTACAAAAGCATTGGAAGGGGGAAAATCAATATTACTTGACAATTCATGTTAATTAATTATTGAGTTAGTCCTCTTAAAATGAATTTATTTGAGATGTCAACTTGCTTACGTTTCATTGTCATTCAAGCTTTGCCAAATTATCGCATTTTAAATTTATTGTGACAGAGCCGTTTGTCGTCTATAAGGGCCCATATTTTACTCAAGCTAATATTATATGTAGATACTAACAGTTGCCCGCGACTCCCTCCGCGTAGAATTCGTTTATTGCTATTCCGCGGGAACTACGTAATATTCCGGGATAAAATCCTATGCCTTACTGCTGTTATACCCCACTAAAGGGAATGGGTATACTTTAAATTCGCTGTATTGTGGATACGTAATACCCAAATTTCCTGATTCTAAAGGTAGTAATAATTTGTCAACCTGTCAAATAATCAGTATGTACAGGGCGTCTAAGTAATTTTCGGAAATTCCCACGGGAATTTTACAAAATCCCTGAATTTCAATTCAACTGCTGTATATATCTAATGACTTACGCCTGCGAAGCTATATGAATTGCATATATAAAATGACGTGTATGCATATGTATAGCTTGGCACGCGTAAGTCATTAGATACAGCAGTTGAATTGAAGCTCTGGGATTTTGCCAAATTCCCGTGGGAATTCCCGAAAATTGCTAAGACGTCCTGTACCGATTATTTGACAAATGATTAATTATGACGAAATACTAATTGGAATCACCTATATGCAGGTGACGTCAAATTGATGTCATCGGCATAAAAAGTACGGGCTCTGGCAATAATAAGCGTTACCTACTTATATACTTAAGTACTAAAAATAAGCAACAACCAAACACAACACATGACACAACAACAACATACACAACCGATTAAATTAAAACATAACATTAACACATACTTAATAGGGTGGGTAGTACCTACCTACTGAAGGTCTGTAACAAACATCCATTACTTTACAACAATTCAAGGCATAGACTATCATATCAAAATTGAATTTCATGTATAAGAAACGATTGATAAATATAGGTCAACTGTTTAACGAGTTTTCCACGAAAATCGCTTCGGTTTATATTGCTTTCTTGACGATTGACGTGTCAGAAAGGTTAGGGCAAAATTGGGTCACTTATTCTACTGTTGTAATCGATAATACGAGTAGGTACCGTCGATAATTTAGGTGCAGGAATAGTACCTAACCTGCAGAGAAATGTTACAGAACTTATAATAAACCGGCCAAGTCCGAGTCGGATACGCGCACGATGAGTTCCGTACTATTATCATACAACATTAGACTAGCAAAAAACGGCAAAAAAAACACATATGTTGTATGGGAGCCTCCCACCCCCCTTAAATATATATTTTATTTTAATTTAATTATTTATTTTTAAAGTGAATATACAACTTAACATTGTGTGTAGGTACCTATATTTCAAGCGTTTACCTACCTGTTGCCGTTATTAATATCGAGGTTCTATGTTCCAATGTTTGTACTTTTTTATATATTTTTTATGTATGTTCACCGATTACTCAGTCAATTGTGGACCGATTTTCAAATTCTTTTTTTGTTCGACAGAGGATTCATCTGAGGTGGTCCCATTGTCACCAAGTCAAGATCTGATAATGGGATCCTGGGGGAATCGAGGACAAACCTCAAATTTTATACCTATGGCAATTTTGGCATTTTTAGCATTAAGATAAGCATTTACATTCAGATGACAGTCAGAGACCTGATGAAAAAGACCGTAAATGACCAATGGAACTCGTCAAAGCTATGTATGCTCGCTCGTCTATAAAAGATCATGATTAATATAACTAGATAAGCGACTAAGAAGAAGCTTTAAGTTAATGATTCTTTCGAACTGACCTGATGCTGAATCCAGAAGGTAGGCAACGTAACTCTGTTATAAAACAACGTAACTAAGTCGTGTTTGGGCTTAATGGAATCGTTACGAATCACTGAAAAGGGAGAAATAAGATTTTTTTTAACAAAAAAGTAAAACCGACTCTAAAAAAATAACAAAAAATGGAACCGACTATAAAACCCTTGAAAATATTTTTCTAGGTACCGACTAGCTCGAAGTCGGTGACTCAGAACGACCCACCAGGATGGATTGAAAGCCATAGCATGTAGGTGAGGTGGAGGACTATTGTTCCACTCCTGCTGGCTCGTGCTGAGGCACCGACTTTGAGCTAGTAGGTACATAGAAAAATATTTTCAATGGTTTTGTAGTCGGATCCCTTTTTTGTTATTTATTTTTATTTTTTTGGAGTCGGTTTTACTATTTTGTTAAGAAATTTCTTAGTATTTGTTATTATAGCGGCAACAGAAATACATAATCTGTGAAAATTTCAACTGTTTAGCTATCACGGTTCATGAGATACAGCCTGGTTACAAACAGTTGGACAGTGGGGTCTTATGAATAGGGTTTCGTTTTTACCCTTTGGGTACGGAACCCTAAATATAGATATGACACGCGCGTTAAAACGGCAAGAAGCCTGTATGGCTAAAAAACCTGATATTTATTTTGCCAGCTCAGTCTGTAACAGAGAGCTGCTCGAATAAATTGATACAAAAATTATGATTCAATAACAATTACTAATTTTTACTTAAAATACAATAAGAATAAATTTATCATTTTGATTAATAGCAGAAGAGACATAAAGATAGCGACATTGGTTTTGGAAGTGAAACGTATGAGTGGACTGTAATAAATAACTAAAAGCAAACGAAGAAATAATAAATTGAAATATACTTGATAACACAACCACACAACACAACCCAATAATGACAAGTAACAGAAAAATATACAAAAAAAGAACTTTACAAAAAAATACAACAAAAAAGTATAAAACTCCAAGGAGTTTGCTATAGGAAGGAAATGTAATCCTGTACTTATTAATAGCACCTATCACGTTATTTGTGATGTGAGACCTTCGAGTGAATTTCTAACGAAATAAATTCCTAATCTTACTTTAATGTAAAATTCTTACGAAGTTTTAAATTCTCCAACTGACATTAAAATGCAGATCATAAATTACTTACACCGTGTGCAGCTTGAATGTAACTCAATAAAAATAAACATAATTTAAAAAGTGATCAGAGCCGTCGGAATATGTTATCTGGAATTAGGGCTATAAAATCGAATCGTAGGAGTCATTTAATATCTTAATACATAGTTAATATTTTATCTGTTTTTTTAAGCCAATGCATGGATATTAGCGGTAATTATTGTGTAAGGAGTGACCGATGGCTATAAATCTATATAAGGTAAGGGGTCATTCATATTGCGCAGCGTGAATTAACCGTAAGTGTGGCGCAACTAAGAGATGAGTAAAAACCAGTCACTCGATTTCCCCAAAAGTTGCTCATTAATCTATTTATCGTCGAATATGGCATCTGTTGCTTTCGACCCTGATTATGCATAAGGACCAAGGTATTCTTAATGTCAAATTTGTTTGCGTGATTTAGCTTTACTTCTGTGGGGTAATATGTTATTTTCTTCATCTTTACAACTTATAATCAATACATATATTCATAAATAAGTTTCATATAGTTAAGTTTTCTGAATCATCTGTTGTTTTGATTATGGTTTAAGAAATTAAAAAGTCATGAAATACAACATTAGCCTAATTCTGCGAATCCAATCATCAAGTGAAGTGCTCATTATGTTTAGTGATTTTAGAATTGAACTTTTTTTTTTTATTCGACTGGATGGCAAACGGTCTCCTGTTGGTAAGAGATCACCACCGCCCATAGACACCTACAACACCAGGGGGATTGCAGATGCGTTGCCAACCTAGAGGCCTAAGATGGGATACCTCAAGTGCCAGTAATTTTACCGGCTGTCTTACTCTCCACGCCAAAACACAACAGTGCAAGCACTGCGGCTTCATGACAGGATTAGCGAACAAGATGGTGGTAGGATCCGTATCTCGAAAGTAAAAAACGGAACCCTTATAGGATCACTTTTTTTTTGTAGTCGGTTAATTTTTTTTTATAAAGTTTTTTTTTTCATGCCTTTTAGTGTAAATAATCTAAGCTACAATAGTTTAATGTCAACTGCTAGTCACCTGTTACGAAAGATTGCTTTTTCCGATGCAGAGACGTTCATTATTGAGGAGTCCTGGTTGTACTTAGTCGTAGTACTCGTAACGCAAAAAAAAATTATTCAAATCGGTTCATATGAGTTAACGAACATAAAAAAAAACTACAACCGAATAGATAACCTACTCCTTTTTTGAAATCGGTTAATAAAGATACACAACACATATTCCCGATCTGTGTCAAGTGGCCCGTGATATAAATTTAAAATTTATACGTGTGATGTTGTAGGGCGTGTCAATCCACAACTTCCACGAGGTGTGCGGGCGCTGGTCGGCGCGGCGCCGGCGCCGGCGCACGCCGATTCGCCTGCGCGAGGACCCGCAGCTCTGCTTCGCCGACAGCCTGCGCCAGAGCGTCGACAATGACATCCGGTATCGCCAGACGCCCGACCAGCACAACTCGTATCGCCATATATTAGGTAGCTAATTGCTTGCGGTTTATCGCCACCTTTTTAGGGTCCCATAGTCCTACAAGGAGCCCTTATAGTTTTGCCTTGTCCATCTGAACATCCATCCGCGGCGAACATAACATAGACGTACAAAAGAAAATACGTACCTATTTCACCAACACGTAAAGTGAATCTGGGCTAAATTCATAGTGTTGGATATCGTTGGATACCTCTTTTAAAAACTTTGTACTTAAGTTTGCTGAGACCCTTTAGTTAGGCTATTAAAATGAAAAAAAATTTAGAGGTAAATGTCCTACAAGCTAAATTATTACCTAGCCGAAAAAATCTGAAAATGAAAGAATATTTTTAAGAACGAGATATTTATTTATTAGTAGGTACCATCTTTCAGAAGTAAGTAGTTAAATATACAATGTAGAACACTTCGTGATGAATGCAACATTATACAATTCCTAATATGAACCTGCGAGCCTTAGCGTTTACAGGTCTATTCAGTCGTATAATAGTTTATTTCTCAAGATTTATTGTTCGCGAAAAATCTGACAGCAGAATGTTGATGTTGATTAATAACTTAAACTTTACAAGGACTCGTATTATTAAAAGTGATTAAGTGCTGAAAGTCTAAAGCGCTTTTGGGCATCATTTAATGGCATTCACGCCTGACATCAACACCGATTGTATGTTATCTAGTGGGTGACCTGACCTGGGTGCAAGCTGTAGGCCCAAAAAAAGCCTAATTGACGGCTGTAAAGATTTTGCGTTCAATTACCATGCTGGCCTAATTAAGGTGACCTTTGGAAAATAAACAATTTAACTCTCCTTTTAATCATAGATATTACATGAATTGTATTTACTATGCGGATACTATTACTACTTTATGTACTAAATAAGGAACAGCGTAAGCTGGTTTAGGCTGAATAATGTAGCAATTACTTGCTACGACTACCTGTCTGTAGTTGCAATGAAAATTGTTTCAGATGATATGGTTGATATGCGGAAAAGAGCCATGAAAGACGAAATGAAGCGAAATTTGGAATACGAACGAAAAATGGTACTAGCATTCAATCATAATGATTTATCTGAATTCTAATATTGACTGAATACACTTTAATTGTTTTCAGCAAACTATGGACAGCCCTTGGGGTAAACCTGGACCTGGAGGAACCACATGGAGAAACCCACGAAACGTTGGCTTGAATTTTTCCAATTCTATGGTTCGTATTGCGGTCTATTATATGCATACACTTCGTATAATTTGTATACGTAATAATTGTATTTATACCTATCTATCATATAAATTTGCAGGGTTGGACCGATAACGATATATTTACTAAATTGCATTTAGAACATAAACGCTATAAGAGATCTTCACTGGCTTTGCCCAATGTAAAGAGAGATGATGATTCAAAAGAAAAATATACATCTGACAAAGAAACCATGAAATCTAACGATGTAAAACTACCCGACATCAAACAAACGAACAGCCCAAAAACTAAATGTCAAGAAGAGCACAGGAAGGAACCTAATAAAACTAGCAACGGTAAAGAATTAAAAGAGGACGGTTCTGCAACGATAGTAAAAGAAAAGGTTAAATCTAATAAAAAGAAGAAATTTGTTAAAAGGCTATCGAACGGTGAGAAGATAAAGCGTTTGGTACCAGAGGATGACGATAAGGAAGATGGTAATAAAGGCTCGGGAAATGTGAGGGATGGTAATCAGTTGACGCCGGAGGAGAGGATCCTGCGCATGACGGGGGGCGTGGAGCTGGTGCCGCTGCTGGCGCGGCGCCGGCGCGTCGGCGCACGTACGCTTCACTCCAGCGACGTCACGCGCCCACCCGACCAGCTCTGCCAGTATGTACCACCAAAGGTCAAACAACAAAAGACGATTCTCCTTTGTCAAAATTCTCAAATCCGTACACACATGCCACTTATTTGCGCTCATCCCATTGTTATTTCACAATACGCTCATCTATTATTCAGATCCGTACTTATGTAACCGAAAACAGTTAGGCATTATTCCGAATAATCGGCGTGTCCAAGGTTCGTTAGAATAATAGATTTTTAATTCCAAGAGGTCGTGGTGCCTGACCCTCGGCTTAAGTATTAAACTTGCCGTGACATCTCGAGAGAATTTCTGCTAATGTAAGTGGATTTTCTTTAACAACTTATTAGCCTGAGGCCATCGAAGTTGCTATCTCTGCAACAAACGAAATGCCAATAAAATGTTGAAATTATAGGGAGTAATTAAATACTTACTTATATGATCGGTGGTTCTCGTGTTCTTATAGACAGGTTGTATTTATGTAAACTGATACAAGTGATGAACTGTTTAATTTCAAAACAATACGGACTGCCTAGACGTAAAAAATGTTCCGATGCTCACCCATTACCATCACACTGTTTTGTGAAATTTTATTAATTAGCGCTTCGGTTTAATGAATATATTATAAATGGAAATAATTTATTTTTATGACAATCTTGCCAAATTCTGCTAGCTGTATAGCCGAGGTGTTGTATCATTATGGAATTTTTGTAACGCGTTGTGCAATGCGGTTGAAAAATATCGCACTCGATGGCAGGCGGGCAGATAGTTCATATTTCTTCCCAACGCTCGAACAGATCTTATCTCAATTTTGGTACAATCGGTTACAAAAATACCATAAATCGGTAATAGGTTATTAAAATTAGCATACATAATGATATAAGGCGGGTGATATGTGTAATCAACCTAAAAAAACAAGTGGTCTACGGTGTTGGCCGCGGTACACAGTTGTAAACGGCTAGCCTAGATGTTATGATAGATATCGACACCCATTCCATTCCATGTAATGTTCAGTGGCCGCGTGTGATCCGCCATCGATCGTGAGGTGCCACGGTTGCGTCACGGCTTTCTACCGCGCCGTGATATATGACACGGCGAAAGATTTACGGTTTTCATTAGGTCTCTTAATAAAGCGTTTGCCACCGCCCGTCACATTATGATCTTTGACACAACTACATGTTCGATAATAGTTTTTAATTATAATAGCGCTTACTTATTATAGTGCAGCGTAGTTAATTATGTTTAATGATATATCGAAATGCTTAGCTCTATCGTATTACACGTACCTAAACAAAAATGTATGATAGGTATTATATTAGTATTGGTAATACAATAAATAACACTATATTTATTTCTTGTCACAGGTGGCGTGAAATTTTAAATGAGGATTATTTGAGAGAATTAAAACATCAGATGACGGTCAAATCTCAAAAGAAAGAGGTAAGGTTAAAGCCCAGTTTTCACAATAGTACTAAGTAGTATTTTGCTGAAATACCGAACTAGACATGATCGAATGATTTTATTCATAAGTTGAAAACTCCATTTTAAATGCAAGCTTTGGCACAAGTGTTATAATATGTAATGTAATATGTGTATATATTTTTAGTAAAGCTTTCAAAAACTCATTTCATTGAAACATAAATACATTGATAACCGTCGTTATTTGTTTCGTACCTATTAAAATGCAACAATGGACTTCACTTCTGGACTTAAGTATGATAAACTTCCAGGAGACGCGCTTAAACTCAGCAGAAAGCGTCCGACTGCATCATGCGACGTGGGAGTCGCTGTGGGGGCGGCCGGGGCACGGCGCGCCGCAGCGGGGCCGCTACGCTCGCAGCAACCTGGCAAGACTGCTCTACGTCACCCCACTCGTCAACAAGTAAACCTGAAGAAACATGCAGGCGTCACTCACGCCGCAGAAAGTGATCGTCAGCACCACACTGCTTAGAAGTCGCTGGGCCACGCTAAAGTAACATGTTCAGATTGCTCTACGTCAACAAGTAGTTATAGTAGCTTGCAGAAGACCCTACTTACTCTGCCGAGAACGTCCGTCAATAACGCAACGTGGGAGCTACCATGATTGCTCGTAGTAATCTGGCAAGACGGCTTTACGTCATCCTGCTCATCAACAAGTAGATATTAGACTATACTGTAACACGCAGGAGATCAACCAGCACTTAAAGGCGCGAACGTGGAATTCGCTTTGGGCGCACCGAGTAATGCCTAAGCAACATAGCAAGACTGCTCTTCCGCCAACAAGTAGACTGGTGGGTACCTTGGCCAGTGTCTGTAACGGTCAGGGCAACAATATCCTGATGCGATTGCTCTGCGTCACTCGACACTTCAGGCGATTTTTGTCGAAAAAAATAAAGTTACAAAAGAGAAGATTTGGTGACATACACTAGCTAGTAACACGTCTTGGGCGATACGAGTATGTATGTTGAGAGTAATAATTGTATAATTTTAAATCATATTTTAGATACCAATCTAAATATAGGTATAGGTGCCTGTAAATTCGGCATGAGTAAGCAGTAAAAGATTGCGATAAGTTGTGATCTTGAACAAAGAATGTAAAATTGTGTAAAAAGCATTTAGAGTAAAACCACATTTAAAATTAAGATGTTTTCTTAATCACTAGCAATTGTTTTGGCTTGTTTAATTAGAGTGGCAAAGTGTTTCTAGCTTAATTTTAAATTTCGAAAATATTTAGGTGATCTTGCGCAAGATGAAGGAGGTAACTACAATAGAATTTCACTATTAAGTAGTATTTTATCGAGTATGTTAATGAAAGTACTTTCAATGAATCATTACGTGTCTTATAGATTATCCGGTGCTTGGATCCGATAGCAGTAGTATTAATGCCATCCCATCGGCTTATTTTTGGGCTAATCTTAATATTTATTAATCTCATTTACCGTATATCGGTAATATTATTCATAGATTTAAAAAAACTTTGCAGTAATAGGATTCTTATTTCTTACGTATCTAACAAATTAAAAATAATGTTAGTTTACGTAACAGTTCCAAGAAAATAATGAACTAAATGAAATTTTGTTAGTAGAATTTATTAAAAAAGTACCTATTTATTGTTTGTTGTAAAATAATATTGTTGTTGATGCTATTGTAGGTATTTACGGAAGAAAAAAATGAAGAATTGTGTTTGTTTGAATTGAAGGACTGTGTTTAACTTAATAGGTATGACTGTTTTATTTCAGTAGGTACACATAATGAACCATTTTGTAATATCAATATTTGTTCTTGAAATTTGAAAAAAAAACTGTTATTGGTCCTACACATTTGAAAAAGTTATTTCATACCAATTAAGTTTTAATTTTAATAAATATGGGGTGTATAATGTTTAAAAATATTTGGTTTTATTTTCGCTGACTTAAGAATCAGACATGTTGTAGTTTATATACATACATGAGCGCTTTGTCCTACGTATCTATTTACGCCTAGGTCTTTATTGTTTTTATTGACTTTGTTAAAATTATGTTACTCATCAGTAGAAATCCTATTTGAAATCAATCGCTCCAGTGACGCATTTTAAACCGACTACAAAAAAAACATGAAAATAATGTTCTACCAGTTTGAAGTCGGTGCCTCAGCACGAGCCAGCAGGAGTGATTGAAGCCCAATATATAGCTTTGTAGGTGAGGTAGATGACTATAGGTCCACACTCCTGCTGGCTCGTGCTGAGGCACCGACTTCAGACTGGTACAAAATTATTTTCATGGATTTTTTTGTAGTGGTTCAATATTTTGTTATAATTTTTTGAGCAATGAACTTAGACTGAATCGGAAAAGTTAATACATAAATATTTAGTCACACAGACATCCCACCGTTTCTATCTCGTTCCATTTCTATCTCGCTTATTATATTATAGCCTTTTTTATTAAAACCAAACAAGATAAATTAAATGAGATAAAATACCTAAATGTAAAAGTAAGAAGTCTTCCCTTAGTTATGGACTCAGTGAATTTTAATTTCTAGGTTACATTTCAAATCACTGTAGCTCATCAGATGTCACGTTACATTTGATATTTATTATACGTATGCAAATAGAAGCCTTTTAAATTGACGCAGCCATCGGGTATTAGTTCAATATGAATATGTATAAACATTAAAACTACAGCCGACCGGAAATGGCAACGCCAGCCAGTCTCGCTGGAAGAGATTGGAATTTATGTATGTTGTTCGTTCGATACAACAAAACCGCAAAAAAAATATACAGCGTTTTGAATCCGTCTGTTCAGGTTATCAATTTCTCACGAGATCTTTTTTGGCCTCGCTTTAGGCCATATGCGGGTCTGTTTTCCCAGTTTTGCGACGTCACTTGTATCGCTGTTGTGCTTTGTTTTTGCTAATACCTCGACATAGTTACTTAAGATTATCATCATCCCAGCCTATATACGTCCCACTGCTGGGCACAGGCCTCCTCTCAGAACAAGAGGGCTTGAGATATAGTTCCCACGCGGGCCCAGTGCGGATTGGGAACTTCACACGCACCATTGAATTGCTTCGCAGGTTTGTGCAGGTTTCCTCACGATGTTTTCCTTCACCGCAAAGCTTGTGGTAATGTAATTCCGCACATGAATTTGGAAAAACTCAGAGGTGCGAGCCGGGATTTGAACCCACGACCCTCTGTTTAAGAGGCGATAGGTCAAACCACTAGGCCACCACGGCTTTTTAATACTGGCCGGTTTGCTGTCAATGTGTGATTTACTTCTAAAAACGTCACAGCGCAACTGACAAATACAAATCATAAGGTAGAGCAAAGAGCATATAACCACTACGTTTTAAGGTAGAGTTAGAAATGAAGTTGAATTAGTGACTTAGCAAAACACACGAATACCTTTTAAAATAATGAAGGTATTTAAAAATAAATGCAATGGTTTTCAGTTATTTCATTAACACCTTGTATGTGTACGTACACACCTACTCGTTGCTTGTTTGCTTACCAAGAATGTATGGAATTGTTGAGCCAGAGCAAACAAAAAATAAAAGGTTTTGCGTACCTCAGTCTCAAGTCATTAGTAGAAAAATATTAGCATAAAACAAAGGTTACGGTCCTTGAAATGCAACGCCATGGTTAATTGTACGATGCGACGATTGCTCCACACGCCCAGCTACCCGCCTTGTGTTGCGTAAGAACTGCATTGAGACGCGTAGAGCACCCAATAAACTCGTCTTCGCTCGCTTCGGATAATCTCACCTCCTCCCGCCCGTATCGTTTCCCATAGTTGACTTGTGGGAACAACGTTTACCACATATGGCCAGCTATACCTGCATATATGAGTAGGTAGGTTAAGCTTAACCCTTCGTATGCGGGAAATAAAAAATACTTCGTCGTCTTAAGTGTCAAACATCGTAACTCGCTTTTCAAGCAAATCTTGTAACTACTTTTAACACAGGCGACGACTATTTATATTTTTTTTTCGTAACATTATCCCACTAATATAATAAATGCGAAAGTTTGTAAGTCTGTTTGTTTGTTACTTCATCACGTCTAAGCCGCTTAACCGATTTAGATGAAATTCGGTACACAGATAGTTTTTATCCCGGAAAATGAGTAGTTCCCGCGGGGTAGTGAAAACCGAATTCTACGCGGACGGAGTCGCGGGTAACGGCTAGTTCCTAATAATTTTATTAATACCTAAAACCAAAACAAACCTTTATACAAAATGTTTGGTGGTGAAGTTTTTTGTACCTCCCGTAAAATTTGACCTGATGGAGTTACGAGGCCTGACACTTTAAGTTTAGGTAATTCAAATCTCACTGTTCTAATGAGTACAAATTCTGCTGATTTAATTAAAAATCAAAAATTGCCCCTTAAGCATACCGGGAGTTAATAAAAATCGGAAAACTAACCGTTTCAAACGATAGAAAACTCTTCTCGCCCGCCGTTATAGTTGGCTAGTAAAACGCACGCACTGGGAAGCCGAGACAATGACCTAAACCTTTATTACCTACCGCAGAAGGCAGTACTACACGGCGTCACAGTGAAGTTAAATTATGCAACCTAATGTTTTTCTCTTTAGTCAAGTCGCTGTTATGTAAATAAGATGACAATGAAAGCAAATGATAATTATGCGTAAATTAATTTCGTATTAAGGTTTATTCACAAACTTACTCAATGGATACCGTAGTATCACAAGTAGCACGATTATAATGAGCTGTCAAAATTAAAAACAAAATACTGTGGGAGAAGAGGTGTATACATGGTTGCATTCACACATTATTAAATTATACCTAATTCGCATTTCTTCAAACCACTGAATTAGTCTGATGAGCTGGTTTTATAAAGTTTAGCCTGACAATGTTGAAATATTTTATCGCTGGATCACAATGTCAAAGCGAGCTCAAGCTCACGGCAGCTGGATCACAATGTCAAATCAACTTGACAGAGCGGATTCAATTGAAGAAGTAATGTTAAGTATTGAATGCCTTATGAAAAAGCAATGATTTTGTTATGTATTTCTTTACATCATCATTACGCGTGTGCTTTTGAGCTTAGTTAACAAATTACGCGCATACCCACGCGTAAAGCCACAGAGACAATGCAAACACGCGTCAAGCACACTCGGATCAACTCAAGTAAACACATTTCATTACTTCTAGGTATAATTAAACTGGCGTGGACTCGGCCTGTGCGTGGGCACCTCGTAGATGGTGAAATTCGTAGAGCAAACAAAGATGTGCGTATGTAAATGACGCGCCGGAGAAAGCCACGAATATGACGAAATAACGATAAAGCAGTAAAAAACTGTCATTTCTGCAAGGTGTGGCTGCGTTTTTTCTTCTTTTTATTTCTTAGGTCATGTGGCCTAGCTGTAGACATCCGTTATTGCATTATCTTGTCATTCGATGAAAAGTTGAAGATGTCGTGGCATTATATTAACAAGATAATATCGGAAGTTAATTTGACTGACCCGACACGCAAATCTTCGCGTCAGTGTAACTTGGCAACTCAAATTGCGAATCTGCACTTCGTATCAAAATGATAAATTGACTATTGCTTATTCTTGTCTAAAAACTTAAGCTAGCTGTTCATACTTTCTATCGTAAATAGCAAGCTCTATGAAGTCACGTTTGTGGGATATTTACTCAAACTCCGGTACTTGATTCGCTTTCTTTTAGTCCAATAATTAAAGTCTATTATAATCGAAGATAGGGCTAAAGGTCGAGAAGTAGAGTCTTTAATATCAGATACACTCAACCGCATGCAATCAAGATTTTTAATCTATTGACAGATCAATGAGTTACGTACAATTAGATAATTAATTGAGTATACTTTAAGCTTTTCAAAAAATCAAAGAGATAGGTGCATGCGTTAATGTGCATCTTAAACAAGTGGCAAAGTATTTACAAAGCTTGCCGCCATTGCACGGCAATTTTTTATTGTGAAAAAATGTATCTCAAAATGAATGATAGCTATCTGATTTACGGCCGTGGACTGACCCCTGTTAACCTCCGCGTACTCGGTAACCACGCGTTTAGATCACTGCGATAGTTATTAATGGATTCAAGAATACTACTCATTAGACACGCGCTTGAATGAATCTTAGTACCAAGGGAAGATATGAGATCGCCTTTTGAGTAATGATATATTAAACTTAATAATTGGTTGACATCAATCTGAAATCTTTCGAAATTTAAGCACAAATAATAAGGTGAGTCAATAATGTTATACCTAATTGATTAGTCAAACACAAATTTTCTTATACCGCTAATTTGAATTAGATACGTCTCTAACAATATATCGTTGCGTTTCTATCTAAATACTTTTACGTATTGTTAATTAAACACACCACCGCAACTCTTGATGATTCAAACAGAAACTTTCCATTGGGCACACAAAGCATTAAGGGAACGTCTTTTGTAATTTTTGACTGAATATTTACTATAGACAAACAATTGCATAACTGCGTTACAGATAACAACCACATTGCCCGCTAAGCCAACTAAGCTGTATGGTGATTTACGGAAAAGAAAGTCCTATGCATCGCGGACGCGCAACCGGCGCCCGCGCTGTCGAGGCTTTGACCCCGCCAGAATACTATTAGCGTACGGTTTCATTCAACTTTTACACATTTTTTTCATGTTTACAGATAGCGTTAAGTGGTCTTAGTCACTAAATGTTCTAAATCACGACTGACCTCAATCAAAAAGCGGTCCGTGTTACAAAATTAAAATTTGTAATTTCTTTACCTTCACCTTGCAATGTACAGTATTTTTTATAAACTTTTAGGTTTCTTTTTTAACAAAAACTTTCAAAGATATAAAATTAACATAGCCTCTAATTTACTCTTAATTTTCAATTTAGCGATTTAATCAGTGTGGGTACAGCTTAACAAGGCAGTGCAGTGTGGTGTTAAATACGTTAAAATCTGATAGTACGAAAAAAAGGGTTGTTTTCATATTATTTGTTCTTTTTACGGGTCTTTATTTTTCACAGGCTTTAAAGTTTAAAGACTGTGATAAATAAAGAACTTAATTTTCCGTGTCTTTAAACTTCAAAATCTACTCTCAAATTGTCTTTGATATATTTACATTATAATTAAAACTTATATTAGTTATTGAGGAATAGTTAAGAATACGATACTCAATCTATCACAAAAACAAAAAACGAATGTAACCAAATAATAAGCTTACAATCATACAAAAAGAAACTAGACGTGTAAAATACTATTATGTGTAAATGTTGGAGGACTTAGAGATAGAGCAGTATTGAAGCGCTTTTAGCCGTAATCTGTTTTTAATGAGTATTATTGTACAATTATGACAATGCACGCACGCTGTACGCGTACCTAAATGCGTGCGTTTTGCTTTAAAGTGAGTTTATTGGGTGCGCCAAAGTTCATATAAAATTGCAAATTCGATAATTGAAACTTCGAAAATGTATCTCATACAGTTTTACATCCTAATGATCATTATACATTTTTATTTAAAATAATAATCATTGGAACTCCGAATTTATTGTATTCATAATATCATTCAACATAAATACCTCTATTACTATAACTTATGTATATATCATTATTCAACAACTTTTCTGGGAAATTGTATACGTTTCTATAATAAAATTCCAAAAAATATTATAAATGAAACGGATACAAAATGCAGATCTATTGTCAAGAAGACATTAATATCAAAGGCGTATTATAAACTTAATGATAATATCATTTGGGAATAATTTCGATCCGCATTAGCGATCCCTTCAAATAGTGAACCTACTGTGTTAAAAATAAAGTTGTGTTAAATACTTGTGATGTATACATATCATTTAATAATATTGTAAATCTGTTTAAAAAAAATATACCTCGTTGAGTTTCTTGCCGGATTCTTCTCAGCAGAGGTTTTTCCGAACCGGTGGTAGATTTTTTTTTGACATTCATAAGTGCTTGTTGTAGCCTAAATTGAATAAAGATATTTTGACTTGACTTTGACTTTGACAACATATCGATTTCAGGCAATAACATTAAAAATATTTTAAAACATACATTTGTTTATTCCTAATCTATCCATACAATAAATGCAAGTAAATTCAAAATAAGGAACTAAAAAAAACTAAATAAAACAGAAAAGCCAGTTAGGTTAGCATTGGAACCTTCACTAAATCTAAATGCTGCCAAAAAATGGGTTAGATTAGGTTAGCACTGCGACCCTTACGGAACCGAAATCCTGCCAGAAACGTGGGTTAGGTTAGGTTAGAACTGCGACCCTCACAGAACCGAAACCCTGCCAGAAAAGTGGGTTAGGTTAGGTTAGAACTGCGACCCTCACAGAACCGAAACCCTGCCAGAAAAGTGGGTTAGGTTAGGTTAGAACTGCGATGACTATATGAAATAAGTTTATAAATAAAGAAATTCTCCCAAATAACATTATGGGTAAGTATAGATTAAATCTCAGAGTTGACATTATGAGTAAAAAAAAATCGAAATATGTATCATTATGAACAAATTCGTCCGACACAAAAAAGTTTATGAAAGAAGTGTCGGACAAACTAATCGGCGTCTCTGGCGACCAAAGAGCAGGCTTTTTCTTCGCCCAAAGACTGAGCCTCGCAGTGCAACGAGGTAACGCCGCCAGCGTCTTTGGTACAATGCCCCGCGCTGCGCTGCCTTTTAAAGCCCGTTTTAGTTAATCTTATGTGTTTTTAATTTTATTTTCGTGTAAAAATTCATTGTTTAAATAAATATTTTATGGTTTTCCTTTTGCGTTTGTAATATTGAGGATTTGTAAGACTCATATTTTATAGGTAGGTATACTCTAATCTGCCATGGCGTCGCTGTCGTTAGATTTCAGTTCTTTTCCATTCGAAGCACTATTATTTAGTTGTTAATTTATCATCAAATATAATTTACCTTGTATGTAGGTAGTAGTAAAAATAATGATTTTAAAAATATGTAACAAATAATTTATTGAATCAGGCGTTACTTTGCGGAGGTCCATATCAATGAACTAAAATAATTTCCTTGCTCACCCGCGACCTTACGATAGCTAAGCTTATGCAAAATATGCGTGTTCATGCAGTTCCTCCACCTCCACACTGTAAGAACACACACAAATCACACAAACCCATCTATCACCACCACCACCACACTACACTGACGCGTTTCGAACTCAACCAGAGCTCATCTTCAGAGTGACACAACCGTACACCATGCTACCAGTTGTTAGACTAACGAACCACAACCACCGTTTTAACTTGTCACTGTAACTCCCCAAGTACCCACATACGTTTTATGAAACAAAACAAAACTACCCACAAAATATTAATAAATTTTTTAACCGTCCTTCAAAACTACCTTGATTTTTATTTATTTACTGTAAAGGCATGTTTTATTAACTACCATTGCTGAAATTAGATCCAAGCCGTAGCAAGGGAGATGAAACTAAATTTACCTGCTCATTAATAATAGACCCCATACTGTTGTATCTAATTATCTCCATGCATTCTAAAACATCGAGACGAAACCCCTTGCCACAACAATGTAACACTTCATACGAATCTGTGTCCGATAAAGAATGATTTAGTTCCAACTCTTTGTACTCTAAGCTTTGTAACCACAAAGAGAATGTAGATAAAGGAACTAGATCGGGTGTATACAAGCTCACTTGTAATGACTGCAGTAAAGTATATGTTGGTCAGACAGGCCGCAGTTTGAATACTAGGTTTAAAGAGCATGTTTCGGCATATAGGAATGAGCATCCTGATAAGTCGAATTTTGCCAAACATTTGTTGGAACTAAATCATTCTTTATCGGACACAGATTCGTATGAAGTGTTACATTATTGTGGCAAGGGGTTTCGTCTCGATGTTTTAGAATGCATGGAGATAATTAGATACAACAGTATGGGGTCTATTATTAATGAGCAGGTAAATTTAGTTTCATCTCCCTTGCTACGGCTTGGATCTAATTTCAGCAATGGTAGTTAATAAAACATGCCTTGACAGTAAATAAATAAAAATCAAGGTAGTTTTGAAGGACGGTTAAAAAAAATATTAATATTTTGTGGGTAGTTTTGTTTTGTTTCATAAAACGTATGTGGGTACTTGGGGAGTTACAGTGACAAGTTAAAACGGTGGTTGTGGTTCGTTAGTCTAACAACTGGTAGCATGGTGTACGGTTGTGTCACTCTGAAGATGAGCTCTGGTTGAGTTCGAAACGCGTCAGTGTAGTGTGGTGGTGGTGATAGATGGGTTTGTGTGATTTGTGTGTGTTCTTACAGTGTGGAGGTGGAGGAACTGCATGAACACGCATATTTTGCATAAGCTTAGCTATCGTAAGGTCGCGGGTGAGCAAGGAAATTATTTTAGTTCATTATGTAACAAATAATTTTCGGAGAAATGATGATTATGATTACAAAGCGGTATTATTATAAATAATCGAATAAAAAACTATATATGTGCCAATGTGAACCCTAGAACATTATATTCATTACGTAGTACTTTAATACAGGAAATTGCCCGCAAGTGAGCAGGGTCTGAAGCCGTAAGTGAATTACATGATCTTACAACTTTGCTTTCGAGTGTGGAGGGCCTTTATGTTATTAATTGCTGACTTTTCGGTTTTAAACCAACACGGAAAGAAACAGAAATAAATCGTTACGGGCATTAATTTCGCTTTGGTGATTTGTCTTTAGTCATACGAATTCGAGAAGTCTCGGTTATTCAGTGGCCAAGTCTCCACGGGAAACCGCGCATTCTGTTACATGTACGCAAATATTACTGAGCCACGTAATACGATTACCTCCAGTTCAACAGTTATCGTTGTGGGTGCTAACCGAATCTTCCATAACAATACGCAGGACGTTTACAACTTTGAATGTGACAGGTGAAATCTATTGTAAACATTGCATAAACGAACCGAGAACCCTTTTTAATGCCGTTAACTCTCTCACGTAATCTTTGTTGAAACAAATCGGATAATCATTTCATTTCAATTGATCTTTGCTGACTCGTGGTGATATAGAATCAGTAACTTTGCTTAGAACATGACGTCCAATTAGAGGATTTTTTTTAGGCCCATTTACGATCCATGAGCATTAGATGTACAACCTACATTCAATTATGTTGGTTATTGGAATTCAGATAAAGAACAAAAGCAACTAGGTACAGCGAAGTGAATCGATAATTTGATAGATTCCGTGGAAATTTTGTACAATCTGTCCCTATTCCTGTCTACATCAAAAAAGGAGTCTAGTCATCTCAATGAAAGATTTTAGCCAGTTAAAACCGTAATTTTGTATGTATAAAAAATTTGAGTCAGTGGTTCAACTAGTAGAGGTAAAGTATAATATCCCATACATAGTCGAGAAAAAAATCATTCTCACTTTATGTGCTGATTTTTATTTTATTTTGTCAACATTTTATTTTACCATTTCGTCCGCATAATGAATATACGAGTGCCTACTATATAACCATGCAAAATTACAGCTTTCTAACAGTCTATTTCATAAGCTAAAGATATGAATGGAGGAACGATAGATAGGCAGGCAGATGGACGGACATGGCGAAACTGCCGTCCTATATACTATCTTTGTACGAGTAAGAGTTGTAAGAGTTTGTACAGCAACGCCACTATGTCGATCCGGTTGCAGGACGAGAGCACACAACCAATCTAACTGCATCGAGGTGTGAGACAGGGAGACGTTATTTCTCCGAAACTGTTCAAAAATGCGTTGGAGGACGTTTTCAAGCTCTTGGACTGGAACAGGTTCGGCATGAATATCAACGGCGAGTACATCACCCATCTTCGTTTTGCCGATGATATAGTCATAATGGCGGAGTCGCTGGTGGAGCTCAATACTAGCTCAATACAGTGCTCATACGTACCTATCGTCTCCCAACACGTGGGTCTTAAAATGAACATGGACAAGACTAAAATCATATCAAATGTCCATGTCACACCCGTGCCGTTTACCTTGGACAAGTTGTCCAAGGGTACGTCCAACTTCGACAAAGAGGGCGCCCGAAGAATCCAACTCGGATAGGCAGCGTTCGGGAAACTTCGTGATATCTTCTCGTCCAATATTCCGCAGAGCCTGAAGACTAGTCTTCGACCAGTGTGTGTTGCCAGTGATGACTTATGGCGCTGAGATGTGTCCTTGACTGTTGGCCTTTTAGAGAGGCTCAGAGTCACGCAACGAGCTATGGAGAGAGCTAAGCTTGGAGTTTCTTTGCGCGATAGAATCCGGAATACGAAAATTCGTCGAAGAACTAAAGTCATCGACATAGCTGGAAAAATATGCAAGTTGAAGTGGCAATGGGCGGGCCACATCGCTCGAAGAACAGATAACCGTTGGGGGAGAAAAGTCCTCCTCGTTGTGGCGTTCTAAGGGGGAGGTCTTTGTTCAGCAGTGCACGTCTTCCGGCTGATGATGATGATGATGATAGGTACTATCCTTGTAGGAATACGTAACCTTAAAAAACGAGCGCACATTAATATGTAGCATGTGTACACACTATAACATCCATGTTTTTGTTATTCCAAGTTCTGTGGTATACGGAAATTGCACACAGATAGTGCACCTTATCATCATCCAGGCCATATTTAAAAGTGGTTTTATGCAGTTCATCGCACTACGTACAGTCAAGTGCCAAAATAAATATCTATTCGAACCACTCAAAAATATGTTATTATTGCGTCGGAATAAGAGTCTGTGGTACTAATTTTGGAAACTTTAAATAAATTCATACTTTTACACTTGACTGGACAGCCCGCCAGCAGCCATCGCTATAATACTTTTCGGATAGCTTGGGTACGGTGACACATGTCATTATGCAATTAAAGGGTTGTGACAATTTAAATTCGAATAGATTTATTGCGATTCTCGATTAAATATGCTAAGGGTGTGTAATTGATTTTATTAGTGATAGTTTATATTTTTAACTAGTTTCTGCTCGCGGCTTCGCCCGCGTAGCAAGTGTTTTTGCTTCTCTATAGGGATTTCACAAACCATGCGGTCTTCTTTGGCACTATATCGAAATAATAACGGTAAAAAATAACAAAAATCGTAATAACAAAGTTGAATACCTAACAAAGTAACAGTTAAAATCATCAAAACAATACGAAAAACTCAAAACAAAGACGCATTCAAGGCCCTTCGCTCTCGTACGATTGACAGATAGATGATGCGAGTCAAACGATTTGACAAGATTGTGGAATCGATTCGGTCGATAAGCAAAGTCAAGCTCTATTGTAATTGAGTTCAGTTTTACGCGATGAAAGTTGACGAGATTAAAATTTATCTTATTAGTTTTATAACAAAATAATATATTTTTTTGTTCTTTTATAAAATATTGGCCAAAAAAAAGCAAATGGCACGGTATCCAAGCTATCCGAAAAGTACTATAAGCTTTCATAACAACTATTTAATCTCACATCGTAGATCATGATAGATTGTTTAATAATGAAAAAATGCGTATTGACATTCGTCTACGATATCCTCGTCAGTTGACATTTGATGTTTACACAACGGCAATGCTTTGGGCGGCGCGGCGGTGCGGGCGCCGGGCGACCGGGCCCAGCGCGCGCAGTGCATATCGACGCACCACCGCGAGCGCAAGTGAGCACCGGACCCTCGCTATACCGACTGTGGATCGTTGTTGACTCAAGGCTGAAGTGCTTAGTGACACCGGCCGACACCATGCGACTAGTGAGTACCAGTGTTTAATTAATGCCATCCGAGGATCGCAAGCAGTCAAACTTAAGCCCGCTGAAATAAAAAAAATCTGTGTGTATTTTAGTTGTTTTGAAACAGATTAAAAATAGTAACACCAACATAATATGCATTTATGTGAAACCTGAAAAAGTGACTTTCGTGTGTGTGTGTGTGTGTGTGTATGTGTTTGTGTGTAGAGAGACTGTGCTTGCGTGCATACGCAAACAACAACAAACATACACATGTTTCAGAAGACTAGTATGAAAAATTGTGTATATTATACATATTTAGCGACGACAAAAAAAAGGAAATGAATTTTCCCTACTACGATTTGCTTTTGCTGTCATTATAAAATTATCAATTCAATTACCAATTTTAAACATTTAGGGGCTGTTTTACCATCCATTGATGATATAATAAATGGCGGTTAGGTGTGATTCCGTCTCTATTTGTTTTGTTCGAATAGACGGAGACGGCATCACATTTAACCGTCGGTTAACGCTAATCAATGGATGGTGAAACAGCCCCTTAATATTTTATTTCTAATCTCATATATGTGCATTAAGGCCTACTAAGCCACAATGAGGTACCGTAATTACAATAACGCACTTGATTCGTCAAAATGCAGCTCTTACGTCAACGGCATACATAATTCCCTTAAACATTATTTGACTAATGAATTTTCCCACGCGTTTTCTTTCCTTACCAATTCATTGTAATTGCACTGAAGATTATCATTCTTACCTTTCTATTGTAATTAACTTTTAACCAGTCACTTGTAAACTATGCGAACAGCTTTATGTTACAGTGTGAACAATTAACAGCTTACGGGCCTTCCGGTTTATTTTGTGCTTTACCTAACTAACATTAAATTTTACGTCAAGTTTTACAAGATACTATAAGTGTTGTCTATTCGGCAATATCTCATAATATAAATGTAACAAATAAATGAGGTAACAACATATATAAATATCATAGATAACATAAATGCAACAACATAAATGCAAACTTAAACGTGTCTATTAAACATGCCTAAAATAAAAATATGAACTGACGTACGTTAAACACATGTTCAACGACTATTTAAGTTTTTGTATTGTTGAATTATTGTATTACAGACGGACGGAAATTAACACGGAAACGATTAGTCTTTCATAGGTGAAACTGGCATATCATTACGTGACTAAGTGTGATAAGGTCCCATAAGACGTTATGAACTTATGCACTATGGAATATGCACAATTCAATAAAATTATGCATCGGTCTAAAACAAATGTATCCAACTAATTGTTTAGTCGGCAACCGCTACCCTTAACGGATATTTGCGTGTTTTTCTAAATCTCATCGCAGCCCAGTATCTGATGTAATTAAGGACAGCCCTAATTTCTCCTCAAGTACCTTGCATAACAGTTCAGGAAAAGATCAGGGGTTGAAATGGTGTTAATACTTATGTTATTGGTTGAACCGAAGCACAACAAAATAATCAATGCACTTTCCCCCCGCGGTGACGCAACCGACGTGTGCGATGAGCCGATGACGATAGGTAGTCGTTTACATGAGTCTCGGATGAAGAACCCTCTTAAGGATTCTTCCAGTGTTTTGCGCTTGCGCATGTTTTGACTGCATTATGTTTCTCAGTGAGATTTTGATTATTTTCTATAATAATGCGCTTTGTGGATTGAGTTTGGGTGGGCGAAAGTAACTGAGTGAACATTGCTTTCAGAAAATGTCACGCACGCACAATTTCCTTTGAAGATTTATTTTGTTTACTTAGAATATACTCCTAGTACGGAAGCCGTGGTGGCCTAGTGGTTTGACCTATCGCCTCTCAAGCAGAGCGTTATGTGGGTTCAAACCCCGCTCGCACCTCTGAGTTTTTCGAAAAATCATGTGCGGAATTACATTTGAAATTTACCACGAGCTTTGCGGTGAAGGAAAACATCGTGAGGAAACCTGCACAAACATGCGAAGCAATTCAATGGTGCGTGTGAAGTTCCCAATCCGCACTGGGCCCGCGTGGGAACTTTGGCCCAAGCCCTCTTGTTCTGAGCGGAGACCTTTGCCCAGCAGTGGGACTTATATAGGCTGGGATGATGATGACGTAATCTAATACATATATAAAATTCTCGTGTAACCAAACCCCTCCGAAAACTATTTTTCATACTCGTACTTCTACGCGGACGGAGTCGCGGGCAACAGCTAGTATTTAAATAATAATGCACACAGCAGTTAACGGTAGCTTAACGTTAAGATGAAGAGTAATTTTATAAATTTTGTAGATCACTTTAAGTTACCAATTTGTACAATAGTTTAGTTATAGTTGGTTTTACAATACTTACATTAGTTTTCATGGTAGATAGTGACAGAATTTTGTTTTCTCACCCATGACTCTCGTTGCTTGAGAGACTATTATGCCAAACCACTGGCTACCACGACAAG
Source organism: Choristoneura fumiferana (assembly GCF_025370935.1). Classification (NCBI taxonomy): domain Eukaryota; kingdom Metazoa; phylum Arthropoda; class Insecta; order Lepidoptera; family Tortricidae; genus Choristoneura; species Choristoneura fumiferana. The sequence goes on along the minus strand of NC_133475.1, from coordinate 12,400,991 downwards.
TTTATATCAATATTTAATATATCAATTACTTATGTCATTAACATAATAATATGTAAAATTATCTCATAATTTTCGTTCGCACGCTTCTACGTATAGCTTTGTAGTAGCTAAGCTCTAACTGATGCCTACCCGATGAAATTTCCGTGGTTCTGTGAAATATGGGAACCTAATGGCCACCTTCTACGGCGAGCAGAGAATCCGCATGGGTTTCAATATTCAGTTCTATGAAAGTCAAAAGTCATGGTCAAAGCCGTTAATTTCATATCACATTACAAGCAAGAGCTAGAACATAAACATGAAGATAATTGTTGTAAGTTAAACTGAGTCCGTGCGGTCTCTACTCCGCTCGCAGTGGAAGATGAGCTTTACTCAAGTTATGACTCACGAGTCAATACTTTCAGTTATATCCGTAAACATATACATCTATCAAGTTCGAACCTAACGATCTGCATGCACTACCTTGCTCAATTAACACGATTCATCATAAAAATAAACACCATAAAAGGCCGCTCTCGTGTCATGAATGAATTTATTAAGTCGTTTTACGATACTGTCATACGGCATATTAATGGTTTAGTATGCATCGTAAACTTATAAAATGACACCAAGATAATGTAGGATGAAGTCATTCTGGTTTTACAGCTAAGCTAGTTGTGGCCTGCGACTATCATGAGCAAATTAGGCAATTTTCCAGTATAAAAACTATCCTATGTCATTCCCAGGGTCTCAAATTATCTCCATACCAAATTTCATCTCAATCAGTTTAGTAGCTTAAGCGTGAAAGGTAAAAGACAGACAAGCAGAGTTACCCTACTTAGTTGCCCGCGACTCCGTCTACGAAGAATTAGTTTATATCGCGGAAACTAAGCCTTTTTCTGGGATAAAAATCATACTGAGTCCTTCCCAGGACCGCAAAGTAGCTCCATACCAAATTTAATTACGATCGGTCGAGCCGTTATTTTAATTAAGGAATAAAGCGTAACAAACAAACACATTCACTTTTATAATATTAAATAGGATAGTATATAATTATGTAGTACCTATAGTACCTACCCTTGAAGAAGAAAAGAAATATTAGGTAATGCATAAGTTTATGAATATAATGATCGTCCATCAATCGCTTTCATATTCAAATTTAAATTAATTTTCAATTAATCGAGTATTAAACTAAAACGGGCGTTTAAATTTTATATCCAACAGTTGGCCGGTATTAATTTTATTCAAAAATTAATATTTGTGTCCCAAATTAATATTACTTAGTATAAAATTATGTAAAAACCAAACAGTGTCGCCAAATTGCGAAACTAATGCAAAATATATGCGGCAAGCCACAGGGCGTATTGACATCGCGCATTACGCAACGATGCAGACTCTATCTAATGACTACTCTGTGACCTATGATCTCAACCAGGAATCCATGTAGAAAAACTACATTTATCTTTCATTCATGATCGAGGTATTTTTTATGTAATATTCTGCAATTAAATTAAATAAGCCGTGGTGGCCTAATGAAAAAAGCCGTGGTGGCCTAGTGGTTTGACCTATCGCCTCTCAAGCAGAGGGTCGTGGGTTCAAACCCCGGCTCGCACCTCTGAGTTTTTCGAAATTTATGTGCGGAATTACATTTGAAATTTACCACGAGCTTTGCGGTGAAGGAAAACATGATCGTGAGGAAACCTGCACTAACCTGCGAAGCAATTCAATGGTGCGTGTGAAGTTCCCAATCCGCACTGGGCTCGCGTGGGAACTATGGTCCAAGCCCTCTTGATCTGAGAGGAGGCCTGTGCCCAGCTGTGGGACGTATATAGGCTGGGATGGGGTTTTGCAATTAATGCGAAAAATAATTCAATGGGAAAGATTTTAAAGCTTTATAAGTACATACCTACAGATTTTTTCTTTCTTAAATGTAGATGAAAACAGAACGAGAAAGAGATGTAACAGAAATTTTAAAAGCATTATTACCAATAACACAGTTTGCCCAACGAAAATTTTCTTAATTTAATCGTCATCACATCAGTTGACAAAATACCATAAACACTCGAACATAAGTGGCGTCGAGTCAAGTACCAAAGTTAAGGATGACAGCATGCCATGCCGTGACATAATAACGAAATTCCTCAATAAGTAGGATGAAAGTAAAAGCGTGCTTATTGCTGTGTCGATCACGATGACACATTTTTGTTCTTTCATCTCCACGCTTTGCCGACGAGTTCGCTCGGGGTACAATTGTCGAGACATCATGATACCTGTCTATAACTGAAAAACAGTCATAGATACGTTTAGCTATTACCCGCGGTACTATTGATATTCTTTCGAGGATGCTCTTTTGCAACTTGCAAGTTTATCTTATTGATATACCTAATATCTCTACATACACAAATTTATGACATATTACGTGTTAAAGCATCTACGAGCTCACAGTATCTAGTATTTTATTGTACTTATTGAATTTACTGCCCTCTTTTCATTCTTATAAAGGGGCTCCTAGACGGGCCATATTTTCACTGCAATATGTGGCCGGCAACTATTGGTGTCTAATATGTGAGTAAGAGAGGGACACCAATAGGTGCCGGCCACAAATAGCAATGAAAATATTGCCCGTCTAGGAGCCCCTTTAGATATCTTAGGTTAGTTGTTTTTTATGTATGTAAATTCACTGCTATTTATTTGCTTTAAAGAAACAAAAAATCTAAGTTTACAATCAATTAACAATTAATCTGCTTTTCAGGGTTAATTTTTTTTTTAATAGAGTAGCATCTTGGGATTATTCTTTTATGGTGTCATGTCAACTAACTATACTACTGCTTACTACAGTTCCGTGGCCGTGGTGGCCAAGTGGTTTGACCTATCGCCTCTCAAGCAGAGGGTCGTGGGTTCAAACCCCGGCTCGCACCTCTGAGTTTTTCGAAATTCATGTGCGGAGTTACATTTGAAATTTACCACGAGCTTTGCGGTGAAGGAAAACATCGTGAGGAAACCTGCACAAACCTGCGAAGCAATTCAATGGTGCATGTGAAGTTCCCAATCCGCACTGGGCCCGCGTGGGAACTATGGCCCAAGCCCTCTTGTTCTGAGAGGAGGCCTGTGCCCAGCAGTGGGACATATATAGGCTGAGATGATGATGATGATGATGATGACTACAGTTCGCTTCGCATTGCAGACTGACAGATCTTCGCACGTAACGCGTGCATCTTGATTGATGATACCTACCCGTAATAAACGCTTTAGTGACGTGTGAAGTTGTAACAGCGAAAAAAAACAACAATATTATCTTAACAATAAGCCGCAATTAAGTGAGAAAACAATTTCGTTATTAATTTATTACTACTTTTATGTAAATACTATCTGTGTCATAGATAAAAGAGCTGCAATAAAATATGAGAAACAATAAAATATAAACAAACAGATTTATAATATTCACTTACCGTTGCTTCTAAATACGACACAATGTGCTTATTTAATTATTTTTTTCAATTTCTATTACTCAGGCTCCCATATTAACTTCACGGTGACGGGCGTGTAATATATTTGTCATGTTCATAGATGAGCTGATAGCTACTACTTAGAATCATTTTATGTGTTCGGTCGCGCCGTGGGACAGTGAAAGCCTGCGCCGGCGCAAAAATTTTGGATATCACCGGTTTCTCACGATCCTCGAGTAGATTAGAAGATAATATTTCTTTTGTTCGTCGTGTTTAGCACTAAATCTCTACAGATGTTCATTATTTAACAAATTAAATTAATATTATACGCTGAGAGTTTTGATAATATCTTAGTATTTTTTTGGTGCCGTACCCGCAGGATGACCAAAACCGAACCTATTATTGTTGCTACGGTGTCCATCTGTCTGTTAGTCGGACACAATAAGGCTGTACCTTAAGAACCGTAATATAGACACCTGAAATTTACATATTATTACAGTGTGTATTTTTACTGCCGCTAGATAAACATAAAGTAACAAAATTACGAGTATCATTACAAAATTACCTACTTAATTATCAATTAAGGGGGGATAAAATTGTTTTTTTAATGATATGCCTTTTTTGAATTTCGTTATATTATTATTTCCTACGTACGACTCTACGCTGCTCGCGTAACATTTTGCCAACCACTAAGTCACGCGTAGGCATCTGTATCATACTGTTCCATTTCGTAATCTATGTTTGATCCTTTTCATAGTGTTCGTTGATCGACAGTATAATTGATGCTCCATATCATACTCTCCTCATACTATGAGCGAGCGATATCTCTTCATTTACTCGCAGCTTTCGGCTGAAGCGTGATTTATAGAGGGTATATAAAGGTTATGATTTGATTGTGTAAGTCCATCCATCTTGTCTGACAGACAATAGGCAGAATACCAACATGGCAGGCGCCGTCCATTACATTTTTCAATCAAACCGGAAAAAATTGTATTAATAGATCGGTTCAAACAGTAATTTGTAATTTTTAATGCACTAACATTTATTAAGTAGTTTATATTTTCTCGCCTTATTTAAGTCTATTTTATTTCATTCGCTTAACTTACCCTTTTTAGGGTTCCATGCCTTAGTTGGCAAAATTGAATCCTTAGCTTACAAGGAATTCCTTACGCAATGTCTAAACACGGTATCGATTACATATCCTTTTATCTCAGCTCATGTACCTAAGTATTTTTCATAATCAGTGTGAGAATATAAGGCAATCGGCCATTCATGGCTTTTATCGTCGTTAAACCCCACCCACATAATGTCACAAAGATAAATATATTGTTTTTGGTTTACTCTCTATACATTCCCCGTATAGTTTGTGTTTACTTTATGTAAATTACCTTTTATTTAAAACCGTGCCTTGCGACTTCTTAATTCAATAGGTACCTACCCACTTACTAAACGTTACAACGACAAGCTATAAACTCTTTTCATTCTATTACCACATATGTATGTAGTTATGATGTACCTGCAGTGATATCATTATAATGTTAAATTCATAATAGGTCTTTGTCAGATAACTGATTAATTGACGCGTGGGTGTGACAGAGGAATTAGTGACTTTTGCTCGAAGACAATAAACAATTAACACATCATATTTTTAAACGAGTCGTATTACTATTATAATAATTTGTACAATACTTGCTCAGACAAGCAATCAAAACGTACAATTGCTTTAAATGTAATTGCATCAATTTTGTATGTTGAATTAAATTAAAGTTGATACTGTGCGCTGTAACAAACAATAATTATTACTTGTTCGTTGATGTATTGCGTTAGTACGAGTATCAAGTGATTTATTACATGACAGATTGATCAGTTTATTTAATATGAGTATCATGAATCATGATCTATGTAAGACCTTATTCATCTAAAAGTGTATAACAAAAATGATACTGTCTATCACACGGACGTATCTACGTACCTTAGAAAAAGTAGAGGTTGAATGAACTTCTTAACTGCTACCTATAAAGCTTCCAATAATATCCACTCCCGATAAGTGATTTTAAATAAAAAAGATTCAAGTGCGGCCCGGATGTAATCTTACAAGTATTGAAATAACGATAATCATTACTTTGCACAGAATCCTCCAATCGCTAGTTACGTATACTCATCCATAAACCTAATGTTTGTATCACTAAATATGATTACGCATAAATAATGTAGGTAAGGTGTCGGTATTGTATGCGGAGCGGCGGCGACTTATCGTTCAATCAGTGCTAATTAAGTAGTCCGTAACATAAGAAGGCAACCGATGAAATACTAAGAGATTGAATATCGTAGACAAGTTATACAATTCAACAAGAACATTTTACACCAATCTAGGACAAACCACAATGCTCATTCACAACAGATCTAACAGCTGTCGCAAGGCATGGGATATTTGTCGCTTAGTTTAAGATTACTCAATTACAATACAATTGCAATAGTTTAAATTGTGAGAACTAGCTTCATTTAATTTCGTACACACACACGGCTGAACGACATTGACCACTCTTTAATTACACGATTGACCTGTGGTGCATGGGAGCGCCAAAGTTCGCATACTCTTTGGTAGTCATACCGTTATTTTTGTCCGAATCATCGTTTGTCAGAATTTTTTTCGCACTGAAACCTTAAATTTTTCAGAAAATTTTAAATATAGAAAACTATTTGTTAGGTTAAGTTTTTTTTATTTAAGGGGCTACCCGAGGTTTTCTTCGATTTTTGACAAGTTTAAAATCGTATCTCCTACTTTTGCACTACAGATAGAATTATAAGTCAAACGGCTATCGGTTCTCCAATCTTTTATCCCCATTTTTGTCTACCGGATTTTGTAAAAAATGAATACTTAATTTTGTATGATTTTTTTAAACATTGTCTGAAAAAACACATATTTCGTATCTCTATTGACGTGAAAGATCTAACATATATGAAATCTACATATTTGGGTTCGTCTTTGACGTCTCTAAAAACTGGTCGAGGGTTTTCATTTCCTCCTCTCGGAATGGCTTGATGGTTTGATTGTGGGATTGAAAACTTAACAGACATAATTGAATTTCGTCGCTGGTGCGTATAGAGTTTCTCACGATAGTTTTCTCCACCGTAAAGCTCATGATAAATTTCAAATCTAATTTCACCTTCAATCAAAATTTCCGTGTACTGCCTTTTCGCAGCGTAACGTTAGGCAACCTGAATCATTTCGCAAACTCTAAAACTGTAAATATTTCAGGATTTATTTCAGGGCCATCGTGTAGAACCCTTTAGGTTAGGTTAGGTTAGTTTTATAAAAATCCTGAAATATTTACAGTTTCAGAAATATTAAACAGTTGGGAAATGAAACAGGTTGCCAAACGTTATTCGCCGAAAAACATTAGTAAACCCAAAATTTCACACATAAATTCCGAAGAACTCAGAGATGTAAGGCCAGGTCCACCCACGACCTTACCATGCTTAAGGAGACTATAGTTTTGGTTTAAACCACTAGCCTAGTGGTCGCCAGGGTTTCAAAATTAAATTCATTTTAACTAGGTATTTAAATTTTAATTTCATGTAATAATTTGTGAATCAAGTATTTATCATTAATCATTTCAATTCATACGCCCGCGTGGAATTCGGTTATCGCGCGCTGTTCCCTCGGGAACTACGTTTTTCCGGGATTAAAAGTAGCCTATGTCAGCATTTATTTCGCCCAAGCTCCTTGCCTTCCATTCATCTCTGTGAACACCAATTACCACCCTTGATAAATATTGTGGATACTCTTAATCAATGGGTATCATGTTAAGAATACAAGCAATCAATTTTTTTTACAAGTTTTTATTTAACTTGCCCTATTTATTAATTTTTTTCGGTCAAATCTTGGAAGCTAAATTTGACCCACTTCTAGGGGTCCGATTGACTTAAAATTTGGCATTCTTATTTAAATTTGGTGACAATACAATAATCTGGCAGTGACATCTTGGTGGTCCTGCCAGGATCGTCTCCGCAGGACGGAACTCTTCAACGGTTAATGCTTCGACTTGAAATTTGGTAGGTACGGATATTTGCAGTTTAGATGACATTGCAAGTACAGTCAGCAAAAAAAAGCCTGTAATAAAAATGAAATTTTAACATGTTTTTAACAGAAACTTATAGTTTACTAGGTTTTGTTTGCGAAGAGTTGGTTTAGCGGGCAACCTCGTCAATGTAAATATTAAAGGTATTCTATTTTTTTGTTTTACTATTTGATTTGTTTTGATGTCTTGTTTGACGTACAGTTATACACTCCAACAATAAAACAATGACTTTCATTGCTTGTCAAATCAACGCACCATCTTGTCAGTTGTCTTTTGTTAGTTGTAGATTAGATCATGTACGTGCTAATCGATTATGAACCTAGGAAGAAGCCAATTAAAATGTGATGAGGCAGTTGAAGAAAGTGTCATTTGTTCACAAAGGCGTTGATTGCTTCCCGGCTAAAATAAGCATGCTGGAATGAATATTGAACATAACGATTCGTTTTAGCATTTAAATGTTCCTTTTAATTAACGACATAAGTAGAACATGGTGAACTGAATGCATTCGTTATGCTTCGTATTAAGAGTCCCCCGCAAGCTCGCGTCCCCATACAAACGTGGTTTCGTACTAATTTATAAACAGTAGGTACCTACTACGAGCTGTCGGTAGGCCTCCAACAAGATAAAAATAATACGCCTCTATAGCGGAACGTTTGCGATGTTCGTGTTTCCATACAAATTGAGACGAACGCGATCGAGACGTATTTTGTAACCGAAAACTACACTAAGGGCACAGAATACCTACTCGTATCTATTCGCGCCGCGTCAACTTATCGTGGTCTTGTTACTTGTATACAAACAAACTTAGTTAAATATATCGAGTAGCGAGTTTAAGACTTGAATGAAGCAAAATCGATGTGTTACCGATTCTCGAGTGTGAAGCTATGAATAGATATTTGCTTCCGACGAGAGCATCGTTAACGACACTAGAAAGAAAAGTAAATTTGCAGAAATCTGCACGTTGTGATGACGTAAACTTTCACCGGCGACGTGACGTGTGGGCGCAGAGGCTTCGACTATAGGACATAAGTACTTTTCTATATTAGAGTTTAACACATTTATTATAGCCCCGAGCGCGCACGCACGGCTAATGTTACAAATCATCATCCATTATGAGTTAAGGCTTGATCATTTTTATTTTCCATTGAATCATTCTAGGCCAAATTTCACACTAACAGTTACCTAATTTTCTGTTGCAAGGGGTATGGATAAGATACTTGCTCTATTTACTAAAAAAAATATACTGTAAAGCTCTTCCGTATATCCTAGTAATATTCTTATCTAACTAACTTAAAATATATTAATTACATTAATTACATGTAATGTATAAGCACAACAGGTAAATACTACGCTATTGTGGACGACTTGTTTTATTCTTGAGTTCTTAACCCCCGACGTTAAATGAGGGGGTTTTAAGTTTGACCACTCGATTCGATTCGAGTCTATTTTGATGTGTTTTTTATGAAAAAAGTTTGAGCGAAGTAGTTCTTAACTAAGTTTTTATAAAATCGGTTAAGCCATTTTTGAGATATTGTACTTAAAAATGTCAATGTCAGGGGCTATTAAACTTTTCTAATTTGGTTATATTAATTTCAATCGAAACCGTATTGCATCACTTCTTCTATCACAAAGTACCTAATCTAACATATCACAATTTGTTAATCAAATCACAATTGATTAAACTCATCATCGGTGTACCTATGGTACCTGTATTGTTTATTATTTATTAATGTGTCATGATTCCTATCTCAAATTATAACAAGTTTTAAGTTCAAATGAGCACACTTTACTTTTCACTATGATAAAATCGAACACAACGAACATGGTTATGGTCTAATGTCCTATATATATATATATATATATATATATATATATATATATATATATATATATTTTTTTTTGTTTTGTTGTTTATTGTTATTTTAAAATTTTGTTGTATTTGTGTGTCTGTGAATGTGAATAAATATCTTCTTTCTTTCTTTCTTTCTCTATATCAATGATACCTAATAGTAGATTATGGTCGTAGCCTGGAGTAGGCAATTGCTGGCTGAGTATGAGTATTAAACGGACGAGCTTGCGAGTTCGTTTAACTAATACGAAGCAACACGCGCACTGCAGCAGCCACTGAGTCGCGTTGCTCCGAAGACGAAGGGCTACGGATTAGCCCGAAACATGTCGAGCTAAAATCGATTTAAGACGTGAGTTATCCGGGTCAATATATTTAATATGGGAGGTACTCTAAAAAAAAATTATTTTTATTTTTTATTGTACCATTTTGTCGGCATAGTTTACATACATATTCGTGCAACATTACAGCTTTCTAGCATTGATAGTCCCTGAGCAAAGCCGCGGACGGACAGACAGACGGAACCCTAAAAAGCTCATGGACTTTTACTGACATTTTTGAGCAAAAACAATTTTCTTGTAGTAAAAAACCTTGTACCTAAAATTAACGGGATTCCTTATGAGATCAAATCGTATAGTTGCATAATTTTCATAAGTAGTATAGAGCTGCTCGTCTAGTCGTAGCCGCGGCTGTTATTTAATAGAAGGAAAAGTAGGTAGTAGAGCCATCAATAATCCATAGTTCACACGGCTGCACTATAGCGATTATGCTTTAATATTCAATGGCCGACCTCAACAAATTGAACGATGGGAAGTTAAAATTAATGACCGATTTTATTAATGAAATCTGTAAGGATAGTGGTGATATCGATAGCGGTGATAGTGGTTTGATATTATTCGCGTTAAAGCGTGGAAATAAATGGTGAATCAATTTCCTCTAACGCATCTAAAACTTTTGAATCGTTATGTTCTAAGTATAAACTTTCTAGCAGTTAGCCATCGTTATAATTCGATTGAGCATAGTTTAATTCCGCAAATTAACGTATTAGCATTTACGAGTAGTTACCTATAATATACGATGTACTAACCTTCGCAGTATGCAGATTAATATTAAATGGCTACATCACATCATACCGATCATTAAAAGAAGGATCATCAACAGTGCATCGCTGGCACGTACTTGGTGAATGCAGTTGGAGCACATCGCCGCGTGCATATCGGAATTGTGCATCGTGAACAAACAAACTCAAAGGGAGAGCGGCAAGAGCCCTCACGAACTATGAACTATACAACCACAAGCGATTTTAAGCGAGGTAACCCTGTTTAGTTACTCTATTTACTATCTATCAAGCCAACTGTACCTACATTGTTACCTGTAGGTTTTGGTAACAAGAAAGGCTATTTCCCATTTTAGGAAACTCAGCGTTTGATTACCATCATAATGCCATGCCATAACGATCATTCATCACCACGACCTTTTGCATAATACTGACACCTCAAAATGGTAAAGTGTCATTAAAATATTTTTTTTGTTAATAAAACACAATCAATTGACAGCTGGAGATTTTCGTAAAACTTTCGGTTGTATAACCAAATGCGCAAGCATAGCTAGATTTAGGCGCGTCAAGATGTCTAACGTATAATAATACAATCTCAATTAAATATATTAAACGAGGAGCCATTAAAGTGGATCTCAATAGTATGCACCACAGTTGTCACGGCCAGTACACAAGCTAAACACATGGCTGTGCGTTTGTTCCATTAAAATAAATTATGGAGAAATTTCAGAAACATATTATTTGCTCGGCGTGTAGATATGTTATTACAAGTGTTAATAAAAGTAACATTTTAGTTTTAAGATAAAAACTTAACTGTCAGTAGGCAATGTAAGGGTTGAAGCTGGTTGAAGAGTAAATTCCATCAATCTGCGCATTAATTGTTAATGAACCAAAAAAGGTCGCACTTCGTTGATACTTCGTTGAAGTACGTGCATGTGTCCCCGAAAACCATATCTAAAGATATTCGTCTTACTTATAAAACATTAAGAAAATTGTGCACGCATTTCAGCTACGCAAGTGAATTCAATTGGGAAATCTACCTCACGCTCTTGTTTTCTATTTTCTTTATAAAGGTATGCATTTAAATTGGAGCGTCTCAGCTCTTATTACTATAGCTGTCAAAACTAAATTGAACCACCCAAGGAAATCGACCGAACCTGAAGTGTCACGCAACGATGCCAAACTAATAGAGTTTATAAACAAAAGTCGTGTCCCACACCGTCGTCACGAACCAACGTAACAGAGAGGTGCAATCCGATGTGTATTTGTGAAATTGTGTAACAGTTAGCGGGTATTTTAACGGTCCATCAGGCTAAGGTCAACCTAATGTTTCACATGATAATAAATGGTAAACAGATGTTTTTCAACATTATTGCGTAGTTTTATTTCTCCGTGTCAAATTTACACATCGAAATAGCTGAACATGCGTAAATTATGTTGTGATAATCTAGACTTGTATAACGAAGCTTTTGGCTACATCTTTACAAATACAATTTTCTGAAATATTCTATATACTTAAATAAAAAACGGACAAGTGCGTACCGTGACAGGCGCTGTTCGGATTCCATACTAATATTAGTATGTGCCACATAATCAAGTTTTGATCGACTCTGTGATACTTATCCTTTTAAATTCGTTATAGACAACGAATATTTTTTTATTTCCATTAACTTTAAGGGAATATTCAACAGTTAAAATTATGAAAATTAATCAGACTCCAAGACACAAGTGGCCTAACTCTTACTTTTTAAAGATAAACATGAATTAAGGTAATTAATTATGCAAAGGGAAACAGTCTAAATTTTCTTAATTTATGACGGACGCACGGACATGGCAAAACTATAGAGACCCCCCCCCTCGGTTGGTTTAACAACCCCCGAAAAACCAATTGCCAAATATTTAAACGCATACTTCAGAACGGCCCTATTTGGGTGAGACTTTTTTATTGTGTTTGTAATTGTCAGGTCAGTAGGTACCAGGATTGTACATATGCAAAAATAATTTACAAAGGGAAAGATTAAGGGGATGTTTCACCATCTATTGATATGCGTTAACTGACGGTTAAATGTGATGCCGTCTCCGTCTTTTCGAACAAAACAAATAGAGACGGCATCACACCTAACCGCCAGTTAACACTAATCAATGGATAGTAAAACAGCCCCTAAGTCTCAGTAGTCTCGGTTGAAAAACACTTCTAGGTAGGTACCTACTTTCATAAAGTAAGTGAGTGGGAAGAAGATTTGGTTTCATTTTACTGTAACCACTTGCTGGCTGTAGTACGAATGGGGCGGCTCGACCGGGTTAGTACCACACTCCCACAGAATACCGGCGTGAAAAGTAGTTCTGCTACTGTGTTTCGTACGGTGAGTGGGAGATCCGGAGGCCCAACTCCCCTCCCCCCTCCCCCCTCCTCTATCCCCCTCCCCTTAAGGCTGGCAACGCACCCGCACTCGCAGTCCAAATGCTGTAGGTATCCTTGGGTGGTGGTGAATGGTGATCGCTTACCATCAGGTGACCCGCTCGTTTGCCAGCTATTTGATAAAAAAACTAGTATAGTTACCTACTCGCGGGTGTAACTAACTATACCTATTAATAAAGAAATTTCTACATTGCACGGGCAAAGCAGAACCGGGCAGCTAGTTTTATGTATAAAGTACCTGGGCGACCGAGCTTTGCTCGGGCTAAAACTCGATAATAAGCGTTTTCCCAGAGATAAGACCAAGCTAGATCGATTTGTCATCCCCGAAAACCTCTACATACCAAATTTCGTCAAAATCATCGGAGCCGTTTCAGAGTTTATTTTTTATTTTTTATTCGACTTGCAAATTCCGTTGCCAAACGAGCAAGTGGGTCTCCTGATGGTAAGAGATCATCACCGCCCATAAACATCTGCAATGCCCCTGGTATTGTAGATGGGTTGCCAACCTAGAGGCCTAAGGTGGGATACCTCTCCACGCCGATACACAACAGTGTAAGCACTGCTGCTTCACGGCAGGATTAGTGAGAAAGATGGTGGTAGCAATCCGGGCGGACCTTCCACAAGTTCCTACCACCTGCAAAGTTAAGATTCTTAGCATTACATGTCGTTAGCACCCTGTCCGGAAAACTGCGGACGACCGCAAACGACCGCGGTGACAACACCTTGCGGAAAACTTTATTACAGCCGTGCTTAATTTGACACATAGCTATAGCTTTATCATGATTATGACATAAAATAAAATAACTCATTCTGACTGTAGATTATGGCTTCAAGAATATTACGCAAAGCTGACGTTTTGGTTCGATATGATTAAAAACGCAAATTATCTCCTTAGAGTCCAATCGAATCAGTATCAATCAATGTTACAAATATTTTCAGAGGGAAATATTTTCGATTAGTTAATGTACAGCATTTTTTAATTTTAAGCAGACTTTTAAAAAGGGGGGTTATCAATTCCACCCGTACCTATGTATGTAATAGAGTCAGAATTTTTCAATTTTTGTGTATGTATGTTAGTCCATACCGGCTTTTAAGCATGTGGCTAAATTTCATAAGTGTACGTATATATAATGTACCTACGTTTATATGTTTGTCCGTGCATATCTCTAAAATTATATCTACCTAAATCAGATTGCAAAAAATATTTTTTCTAATTTAGGGAACAGTACAAATTAAAATAAATAGAATTACATTTCTTTCTCATTTTTGGTCATAGTTTTGAAGTCCGATAAATTTTCTCAGTACTTTCTTTTACTTTTTTAATTCACACCTATTTAGGTACTTTTATGTATTTGATAAAAAAAACCTATAACTACGAAAGTTGAAAAGATTGTGAAGTTCAATCTACTCGTATAAGTACTTAATATCTTTTATAGTCAGAATGGGATTAAGTTGATGTTCGATCTCCATGACGGTAACCCGCAGGCAAACTGCGCCCTATTGTATTGGACTGCACATAGAAAGCAACATTCCCAACCGCGCTGTTTACCGAGTTACATTAGCTTTATGACTCATAAAATCTTAGAAGCACGTGTTGAAAATACTTCCTCCTTATGTTCACTAAGCTTGCGGTGGTTTACGCACGAATAGCATTTTCTTGAAATTGCAGCGTATAGCGTTTTGTTCTCATTTACTTAACTAAGCATTTTACTTATTCCGAGCTTGGAATTTTAAACGAATGTGTGAACACGGTTAAATGTTATGTACCTATGACACGGAAGCGGATTAAAATCTAATGCCTGTGCTGTGCAAGACTTAAAAATCATTTAACAACGATCACAGTCACGAATGAACGGTTGAGTTGACGGTTATGAAATGCATCGATTAATTTTAATAATCGTGTAGACATAGCCGTTAACGTTGCATTACAATAAACTAGACTAACTCGGCTTAAGATTACTTAAAAGAATATGTAGCAACCTGTCATAAAACTAAATTAATGTCGTGTGTTTTGGTTACCATGTAATTAATAAGAAATTTCGTTACAATGTGTATATGCGTGTACCTCGGGTTGCGCAAAGGACAGGAACGTGGCTTGTTAGGTACCGTAGTAAAGAGTTATTCTTATTTCAGTGATAGATAATGGTATAGGTGAAGCGTGTCAGAGGGAGCTTGCGGCGGTCGTTGCTCTGATAATTGCGCCTACTCAAGCTTCGGCCGGGTTGTGCTTGCACAACGCTACCGGCGCCGCGTCTAATGTTCCATCAAGCCACACGCCATCAAATTGTTTAATAATGAAGCACCTCGATTCTGCTTACAGATTCCCGTAGATTGTTGAACTTTTAACTCTATGCCTTACAAAAAGCGCCAAAAAATAAAACAAAAATGTTTTCCGATTAAAGTTTTTCTTGTTCGCTAAACAATCATTTAGGATACGGTTCTGTGTTTGCTTAGTTACAGTGAAGCTCATTGATTTAAAGTGTCATGCCTCATCTGGTGTATCTTTGTAATGAATGCTAATTTTCAAGCAGTACTTTTTTGTAATAGTTAGTGGTTATGAAACTACATAATAAAAATACAATCACAATAAAATGTTAGAGCGTCTGTGAGTTTTAGCTTTATGTATTTCACTGTGGCTAAATTGCTGTACAGCGTTTTTTGATAATCTTCACTCGTTTTTAACTTCAATGCCACAATTGTATTTATATTTTCACAAGCTGTTTTACGCTCATTAGGATAATATCCTTATCATATTATTATCTTTCCAATAAAAATCATGATGTTACTGCTTTCTACCTGGGGGAGTCGGGGAAACTTTCTAATCCAAGCACCAAAAGTAGTTTTCATATGGGAGGCATTTTTCTGTCAAAAAGGCAAATTCACCAAAGTTAACATACTTCCAAACTACCTCAATCTGAAGTCAATTCAAAAAATATTAGCTGTCGTGAAAAGACAATGTTATAAGCTATAAAATGGATTGTCCAATTTTTAAAAAATATATAATTTTTACATAAAAACCTAGAAAAGACCGTCAGAAGGATGCTGTACAAAATAATTTAGGCATTGTCTAATATATAAAGCTAAAACTCACAGACGCCCTAACTTTTTATTATGATTATATTTTTATTATGTAGTTTCCTAACCACTAATTACTTTAAAAAAGTGCTGCTTGAAAATTTGCATTCATTACGCAGATACAGATCAGGCATGCCCGGATTTTAACGTGTACACACTTTAGTTGCCAAAAATGTTACATCTTATCTAATCTGAATTGATTACTTCCCTATTTTAATTACCATGTGATTTGTATTTAAATACTCGCACTGGTGTCACCTAGTTACACCTCTAATCAACATCTTAAGGCTTCATTAAAGCAAGTTTATGCGAATGAGCGGATGCTAATTGCCGCGTGTGAAGCCATTACATTACATGCTCACATCAGCGAGCCACATAACTAATGATTAGTGTCAGGTTATGAAGCGTCTTCAGCCATCAGCAGTCAAAGACTGAACAAATTAGCTATTCATACAACCCGACACGATCGGATGAATATCTCTGTCAATAAACTTCAATTGTTAGGTTTAGATTGAATCGTGCGGGCCGCATACGAAATCCCTTTGATCTAACAAAAGTATTTGTTCACCATTGAAAGCGATTTGCTTTCTTTGTTGACAACTTATGCAATTGCTTATGTGGTACGTAAATAACTTCGATTATCCGTAAGTATTGGCTACGTCAATGGAGAGACAGCCGATGACAATTACAAACAACCGTCTGACCACAACAGAGTCCACTGATATTATGATTTAAATTCGGGTTTTGTTCCGCGTACCTTGATTTTAGAGTTCAGAAGCTTTCGGCACAGGCACAGTTACATGCGCCATGATCATGAGACAACTGGAGAATTTATGGGATAAAATTAGTAGTGACCGCGATAGTATAAGTCTTAAACTTTAAGATATTGTGTAGAGTCCACTGATTTCCACTTAACACTAAAATATAACCGCATAATTAAAACTGTATTTGGGCATATAGCGACGCATTTCATAACGTTTTGACTAATCAGGTCGTGCGTTAAACAGGTTATTTGTCGAATACGAAAGACTGATAAAATAAAGTTAAATATGTGAGACTTTTGCGGCTGCATGAGAGCCCGGTCGTGGGTCAACCGCACGACTTCAACTCAAACTGGTATTCCCTTGCTATCTCCGCTAATAAGTGATAGCTACGAAGCCATTTCTATTACACGGATGTTTTCACTTGTTAAATATATGAAGGTTTATGGAGAAATTTACCTTTTCAAGTATTATATTACTTACCTACTTATTATCTACTTTATTTTTATCTGCTATTCCTGTTTGTTAAAATAAATGCTTCCTAATTTTTAAACGTACAACATACTGTTAACATACTGTTATTGTAACTATGAGATAATAAATTATTATTATTATTATATATTATTTGGTGAATTAAATAAACTAC
This sequence comes from Choristoneura fumiferana, assembly GCF_025370935.1. NCBI lineage: Eukaryota > Metazoa > Arthropoda > Insecta > Lepidoptera > Tortricidae > Choristoneura > Choristoneura fumiferana. Next base: position 12,383,683 of record NC_133475.1, on the reverse strand, counting down.
GGACTCATTTTAATTTTATTTAAGTAGTAGTTGATGTATGGCAAGTCTCAATAGTCAGTAATCTGTAATCGCTTCAGTCAGTTTATTTAAAATTCACAAAAATATCGTAGCATAAAGCATCACACACACCTTCCAATCGCAATTCTACTTCACAGCTCATTTTCTCGACATCCAATTAAACTCCAGCTGCCTCCTATAGGTATAAAATATCGTCTTTTATACCAATGGACATTAAGAACACTGATGATAGCCATTAGAATAGCTTTATTTATCCCCATTTCAATAAAGCAATTTATTTTATTCGTAAAAGGTTCATAGGCCGCGTACGACTATATTATGTAAATATCTATCTACAGAATGCACGTTCAGCATGACACTGCATACTATGGCTTCTTGTTTCATAAGCATGTAGAACAAGGTAGCAGCAATCGTAAATACGTACAAGAGTTATTAAAACCAATACCTATGTAATATTTTTTTTTTTATCATAGGATATTTGACACCAATTCATCTAGTCCCAAAATAAGCAAAGCTTGTACTATGAGTACTATAGGCAACGGATAAACATGCTTAAATAGATAAATACATACTTAAATACATGTAATGATATACCTGTATATTCTGTACTGCTTACTTTGTTTTGTTGGTGTGCAATAAAGAGTTATTGTATTGTATTGTATTAAACATCCAAAACCCGAGAACAAACAGTGGTATTCATACAAATATCTACCTCGGCCAGGGATCGAACCCGGAACCTCAAGCTTCATAGTCAGGTTCTCTAACCACAAATGACTACGAATTACGGGACAGTATCAATAGTTCATGTGATGGAATTTCCTTAAAGTTTAATGTCCTCGTTGGAGTGGCCAGCAGTAGTAACAGGGCCTGTCTCTTAAAAGTTGTACCCCTAACTTTTTTCTAGGATTTTTGAAATTTTTATGTTACATCTACTCAGAATCACGAGTACTATCGATTTTAATAAGTGACAAGTGTCCCAAAATTTACATATATATTTGTACTTCCGTTCCGTTACTCTCATATTTATAAGTGTTTATATGGGAAAGGTAGGTAACGGAATGGAATACAAAATTTTGGGACACTTGTTTTCACCTATTAAAATTGATAGTACTCGTGATTATGAGTAGATGTAACAAAAAAAATTCAAAATCCCAGAAAAAAGTTAGGGGTACAACTTTTAAGAGACAGGTCCAACAATGTCGTCGCGTTGACGGCGATCCGTCTTCTTGTGCAATGAATTATTCTTCTCTTTATTTAAGCAAAGGAGCACGCTAATTGGACCGTTTAAGCTTGGAGTTTACAAAACAACATTGCGAAAAAAGATTTTGTATGTGGGAGGTTTGTCACAGTGTTACGTGGTGCAAAACTGAAGACCCCTTATGTTCGTTAATGCAAGTAGGGTACCAGACTATCATAGGACTTTTGGCTATCTGAAATCAGAGATGACTATCATGGACGAGTCATACAAAACTTATGTATTTCCTTGTTGGATTGCCACATAGGTGATAGCTGGAAAGTTAGCTTAGTTCGGTGTCCACGTAATATTATATTATGTTTTCACTCGTTAATTTGTTCCAACCGCGGATTGCGCAAGGGATGCGCGTGCGACTCGGGTCAGGCCGATTCTGGTCAACGCAGACGCGGTGACATGAAAATTAAAATCAGTATAATTAGCATAATTCGAGATGCTAAAGATATGTTATTTAAGTTGACAGTGTTTCAAATCTAAGCACGATCTCGAGTATATTTAACTCAAGTGTCTGTCTGTTTTAAAGGTAATTGATTGGTATGTTTGACATTATTTTAGTGTAGAGTGCCCTTTTGCTTCTATTAGATTCATGGTTTTGCATAACAAGACGTGAGGAGATTGATGGGAAAATCATGAATGTCTCAGTTCAGTCATACATGTTTACTGCTAACGAGTTGGCACGCATCAGGCCCACAGCCACACGGCCACGGTCGGTACACGGCTAGGCTAATAACATGTTCGATATAAAATAACCTAACCTAACCAACAAAAAGTTGAAAAACCCCCGACTTTGTCACTTCAAACTTCAATACCTTAAAAATGGCTAAACCGATTTTGATGAAACATGTCTAAGAACCATCGCTAGAATACTTGCTTTCAAATAAAAAAAACCGCATTCAAATCGGTCCACCCGTTTAAGACCTACGGTGCCACAGACAGACAGACACACACACAGACACACATAGCGGTCAAACTTATAACACCCCTCTTTAAAAAGCCGTTAAAAAGAGCCAAACAATCAGACTATTTATATTGAATATTGATACAAAGACTTCACTTTTGTCACGCACGACGCAAATTTGCATCATTGTCCACACCGCGTGACATTTGGCGAAAAAAATCGGCCAACCCCTTATTCGTTGGGCGGCTCGGTTGACATTGTGTCACATGTGGGTGCGTCCGCGCTGAATGTTGACATTTGCCAGCCCCCGACGCGGAGAAAGCGCGCTCGCGCTTTTGCAACGGACAGCGCTTTATGTCTAATTAAATATTTATTACTACCTTCGTATCTACGCAATGCGATTACCGTTAAGTAGTTATAATTAAAATAATATTACATTACTTAGGTACATCTTAAATTTTCGAACTCCTAAAATTTTTAAGAAAATAGCACTCTAATTAGTAAACTTTTCCTATATTAAAGTATTTTATATTGTTTATTAAAAAACCTTTTTTATAATTTGCTCTTTGATTGTATAACGGGGAACGTCCAGAAGGTTATATATGTATAGCGTACCTACATTATTTATTCAGTATATAGTATTGTGTAAAGGTAGGTATCCTATTTAAGTTATAGTTAGAACCAGTTAGAACCATAGTTAAGAAAAACGCTTGGTACCTACCGTACTGAGAGCAAAAGAGATAGTTGAAGGAAAATCCTAATATTAATCTTTGATGTACTATTTTGCTCCATTGTTATAAGTAGGTAGATTTTAAAAATAATATGCTTCTGTTAAAAGCCCAAACACACAGATGAAGTAATTGCTTACGTTTACCTACACCTAACAATGGATATGCCTTTCATTAGTAAACATGTAGTAATCGTTATGATAATAATGTAAGTAGGTAAGTACCATCTGTTGAGATTTCAATGAGTTTCTTCTATTTAAATACATTTTGTATAAACTACTTGAAGTGATCCATCAGGCTTTTGCATAATCTATGGTATTCAATAAACGAAGTTAAAGTGAAAGGTACAAAATTACTGTAGCGCCCCCTAGTGGCTAAACGGCATAACACCTGTCAAAGAACTATCACCGATAAACTACAAAACTATTACAAAAAACCGCATCTAAATGAGTCTAACCGTTCTGGAGATAAATGGGAACAGTCGTTTTGCGCACAAACAAACAACCTTTCACCCTAAACGCATATGTATGTAGGTGTACCTTCTCCGTTCCGTCGTAGGTAAAAACATTACCAAATTAGATTCTTTATTAAATTCTGTAGACAATTATACCTTCGTGTAATATCAATTAAATTATCTCCTGTAGCTTCCAAAAAGCTTTTATGATATTTTTTATGATAAACCTAGCGCTGCGCGGTCACCTCGCGGTATCTTTTGTAAGCGCGCCAACGAGCTGTAGACAATGGCCAGCTCATAAAGCACGACAAATAACTTTCTTCACCCTCCTCTCGCTGCTGCAAAGCGATAGCCATCTGCCGCCACCGCCTGACATTTCATCGCACGTTGATCATTATTTAGTTAACAGTAGACAGAACAGTGAATTATGCCGACTCATTGAAATTTGAATAAAGTTCAGAACTTCCGTACGGTCAATTATACAACTTTCTTTGTTATACGTCTTTTGTACATACTTAAAGCGTAATGCTTGATTAAGTCGTCTGCGACACGTTTTGTATTCTGTACCCGGAAGTCAAATGCAGTGCGTAGGGTAATGAGGTGTGGATGTATTACGTACGAGTGTTGAACTGAATGTAGCGTTAGCGTACACCCACGGCGAAGTGAGTGCCATGTTATGACACTTGCGGGCCTAAAGGTCGCCGGTCAGAGCCTCGCGCACGCGCGCGCGCAACAATAGCCCAACTAAGAATTGATGAACAACATGAGGATTGATAAATGAATGTTACGACCCAGAGAAATCCATAAGTAATTAATGATGTTTGAAATTGTCCCGTAGTTGTATTCGTGCTAAACAAATTATCATTCACTTGATTGCCGCGACAAATTTGGCCTATTTACGAAATTGTTACATATCTTGAACTCGAGATCTGACACGGGCAACTAGTGAGATAATGTAAATTGTCATACATTCACATTAGCGCGGCGCGACCGGGAGCGACTCTCATCAAGTTGTGTAACGGCCCCGCAAGAAAACGTCTATTGTTTCACATTACACGAACAATGTAACCGAATACATCTAAAAACATTAAGATCGTGGAAACGTGGAAGTAGGTAGCTATCATAATCGCGACACGCCAACGCAAACGGATTATTGCCAACTTACCTACCGACATAATTCTTTTCTAGACACGCTGACCCGTAAACCTGTAGCATTAAATACCGTGAATAGCATACTAAATACTCGTATAATGCAAGTTGAATATATTGTATTTTTTTTCCTTTACAGGTGCCGGCTTTGATTCTCGCTACCCTATTTGCAATAGCGGTAGCGCAGGACTCGACGACCAACGCGATCAACGACCATTTCAACAGCATCCAGACCAAACCATCGGTGCGTTTGGATCCCTACATCAGAAAAGCTCTGCTTAAAGCTCTGAGCGATCTCGAAGAGGGCGATCAAGTTACAACAGACACAGATATTACTGATGGCTCTTCAACAGTTGAATCTGAACTGTTGAAAACTGGTGAAGACATTACTGAAAACTCATCCACTCAAACTCCAGAAAGAATTCAAATACATTCTTTTGTAGTAAATGGACAGTCGGCATTCGCAAACAGCACTAATGTTACGCCTACTTTCATTGACAGTAACATTTCAATCTTAAGCACGACCGCAGGAAATGTTGAAAATCAAGTAACCGCAACACTTCCTACCCAGTTGCCTCAGAATGAAATATCCCAGACAAGAGATTCTGGGGTAAATGTGCAGCAAGTAAGGAGTATCCAAGAGACTACATCTAATAACATTATTAGCAATTCAGTGAACACCAAGCCCACACCTTCAACGACGACAACGACCACTACCACCACCACCACCACTCCGCGCCCCACGCACAACAAAGACGGAGAAAATATCGAAGATGTCGATAAACGTGATGTTCAAGTTTTTCAAGCGCCTTTAGTAGCTGCGTTTACAGTTCATCAAGACGCTCAAGGTTTGCCTAAGAAAGTTGTGCCGATATTCCAACAACAGAATATCGCTAACGCTGCGACACCTCTTGCCGGACCATCGCTCTCTGCAGTCGACGTACCACCGCAAGTCATAAGACAGCAAAACTTCAATCAAAACAACGGCGGTCAACCAGATTTCATTAGCCACCAATTAGCATTACAAAAACAACTCGAGGAGAAACAAAGGATCCTTGAAGAACAACTTCGCTTATTACAAATTCAACAAAGACAACAGGAGGAAATGCTAAGGAAACAACAGTTCTTTTTTCAGCAAAAGCAGCAGCAACAACAACAACAACAACAACAACAGCAACAACAACAACAACAAGCACAAAGGCAACAGCAAATTCAGTTCGAACAGCAACGTATCCAAGCCATTCCTTCTGTAAACAATTTTCAGGTGCAAGGATTGCCGAAGAACAATGCCCCTAATCAATTCGTTAATCAAAACAACGGTCCCCGCCCACAGAGCTCTCAAGTGTCAATCCAAGCAAGTGTACCTCTAGACCACCCTAATGGTGTAACAATTCAACAACAGCTGCCGAACAGAGAGGCCGTTGACTTTTTGATTCACTTACGAAATCAACAAAATGAGCAGTTTCCCCTTCAGGAAAACCATCTCCCGCATGGCATAAGCAACTTCTTGCAGCCGAATTTCAATCAACAACAAAATTTTAATCAGATACGACTAGATGACCCGTTCAGACAAAAACAGGGAAATCGTGTATTCCGACAAGAAAGTGGGGTCGGTAATTTTGGTTTTAATAATTTACAAAATCTTAATCAAAACCAAAATCGATTTAATACATTTACCCCCACCTTCAGCAATCGTTTCTTTCCAACAACGAGAAATAATCAATTCAATCCGGCAGATATTGAACTAAAACAATTGTTAGTTCAAACCGGTTTGAATTCCAGAAGCCCTGAAGACCTGAACATAGTCTCAAAAGTGTTGTCTCTTAACCACGGAGTACCCATCAACAATAACATCTCAAACAGGTTGCCATTTGACAGCAGAAGACACCTCAGGACGCTATAAGAAACTTAACCCATAAATACCTTACTCTATTATCTTTGTTCGGAGTATTTTACTGCCATAAACTGTACCTACTGACGCATATGGAATCAATATCGTATCAATATGGAATTTTCAGCGTATCCGAATAATGCCCTAACGCATTCTGCTTAATCAGTCTACCAATGCAATACAAACATAATTATAAAGAATGGAATTTTCAAAACAAACCTAGAAAGAAAGTAGGTACTTACTCTAAATCTTGGAGATAGCAAACTTCACTCAAAGGCAACATTCCTAAATACTTTGAAGTCAAAAGCATAATCTCTTCTAAAGATAAGCTTACTGCTAAATCTAGATAAAATGTATACTCCTGGAGATACTTCTATGGTACCATCCGATAGGGTCAATCATAAGGATCAAATAACTTTCTCTAGTAAACGTGGTAAAGTTTATCAGACCCTGACATCTAAACTTATTTTATTCAAATGAAAAGATAGAAAACTAACTAACAAGCAAAAAATAAAACTCAAAAGAAACTTCGATTTCTTGGATGAATGAATTTACAGTAAATAAATATGTACTGTATAAAAGTAATAGAGTTTTAAAAGTAATTTAATGTTTATTACTCTGTTTTCGTGACTTTCGCGGTTTGCTAGATGAAAGATGATTGACCTTATCGATTGATGCCAATTTGTATGTATATTAACTTTTTTGAAACATGCTAATCTTGATCTGTAAGTAGGTACCTTTCTTGGGAAATACCTGCCGTTAATCGAATCACCATTCTGATAAATACTAGACTGTTCCGGCGTTTTCTTTCTAAAACAAACCAAAGAAGAGCCGAATACTACAACAGAAACTACAATATTCACTGCCTTGTTTATACTCATTTATATCATAGTGTTAAGTAATAATACGAATTATTTATTGTACTGTAATGTTTACGAACTGCCATAAGTAGTAAATCAGATTTAAATTGCTAAGTACTAGAATTATACTGCTAACAAATACCTGATTATTATTTCATGTTCATTTAGGGTCTTACGACAAAGAACTTAAACATCTCTTTCGAGTCGACATGCCTAAAATAACAGTTTTTATGTTCTGACATATGTTAAACCCACGTTTAAAGGTTGTTTAAGTTTTTTTGGTAACACGGTTAAAGATTATGACTAATGAGGACTATGAATCATCACATTAAATTTGAATGATCCTGTGTCTGAGCAACTTTTCGAAGTAAATGATAAATCTTTAACCTTATAAGTAATAAAAGGTTGTACATAGTTTTGAAATTATGGACCTCCACTAACTAAAGTGGACACAACCTTAATTAATCACTTGTCTAAACGTTGATCATGATCAGAATATGAAATAGAATTATTTGGAAGTAGTACGAGTAGGTAACTATAGTGATATACTTAGCAGGCTGAAGAAAGTTTACAGGAAAGTATATGCTTTTCTTTTATTAAAGCTCTGACTTATGATACTTAATTATAAAATGATTGAGTTAATATACATATTTTATACTAAGTTAGACTTTTATACTTGTACCTCTTGTCGATTATATTATTATGTACCTACATATCTAGTTTATACTTAAGTTTGTAAATAATATAACGTGTCAAAATGAACTCTTTGTTTCAATATTTGATAATTTCTTCTTATATAAACTCGTTGCCAATATATGTAAGTATAGATACTTAACAAGTTGTTGCCTGCAACTTATCGTCTTCGACAAATTCGTACCTATATCGCTATCCGGCGGGAACTACGGGTTCCATCTTCTAGGATAAAACAATCCTAGTTATTGAAGGGTCCACGGAAAGAACATGCCTAGTCACCTTTTTTTTTAATTTTGATTTTAATCTCTACAGCTCACAAAGTACTATGACTTACCATTGAATTAAATAATCTGAAAACAATAAAAAATCATTTTTTTTCTTTTGAATAAATGGTAACCATAGTAATTGTTCGTGATGACTAACTTTCAAACCGCTATAACTCAAAAAGTTGCTTAGGTGACTAGACACGTTCTTTCCGAGGACCCTTCAATGTCCTTTTTAGGGTCTTAACAATCTTTTTACCTTTAGTCTAAATCGTTTTAGCGGTTTAACCGTGAAGAGTAACAGACAGACAGACAGAGTTACTCTCGCATTCATTATAATAAAGGAGGACGGCTAGTCTTTGAAATCGTGTCTGTGAAATTACCTCTCTGCTCTCACTCAAGTAGGTACCTAAGTATTTGGTCGAATTAAATTTTTGACTGGTTGACACAATGATTTAGAGCAATCATTTTCTTCAGTATAGGTACTCGGACCTACTTCCTATTCAGTACAATTTTTCAAAATATATTTTTGCAGATGTAATTTAACAATCGACCCCCAGAACGCTAGCACGTAACACATATTCTCGCCTTTCCTTTCTATGTTTACTCTACTGAGTTAAGTAATGAACTAAAACAATTACTTTGCTCACATGCGGCTTAATGCAAAAAAATGTGTGTTCATACAGTTTCTCCACCTCCTCACTGTAAGAACACACACAAATCACACAAACCCAACTATTACCACCACCACACTACACTGACGCTCCTACTGAGTAACCAAAAATCGGCCAAGAGCGTGTCGGGCCAAAAGGTTCTACCCTGTAAGGCTACTACGAAAATCGAAAATCAAAGTTCGTATGGTATCATCCCTCTCACTCTCGTATAAAATAATATTAGCGTCAGCGGGACGGTACGATACCCTAGCCCTGTAGCCCTGCTGGTACGTGATTCAGTTTCCTTGACTGTACGACAAAAAAGATATTTTTTACGAAAATTGTCCATACCGCCTAAGCTGGTGTGCGCTATTGTGCGCAGTGTGGTGGGCTGCTACTCAGCTCAGCAGGTGCGTGCCCAGTAGTACGTACATGACTTCACGTACTCGGGTGGAACCTTTGTGCTACTAATGTCATTTTGACATCCCATACATCTGCCACAGAAATCATAGCGAAATTGGTTATGAAAAAAAATTATAACAAAAAATTTAACCGACCAAAAAACTGAAAATCATTTTTTACCAGTCTGAAGTCGGTGCCTCAGCACGAGCCAGCAGGAGTGGACCTATAATCGTCTACCTTGCCTACTACCTATAGGTATACCTACGCGTATATATATTGGGCTTCAATCACTCGTGCTGGCTCGTGCTGAGGCACCGACTTCATCAGGCTGGTAAAAAAAATATTTTGTATTTTTTTTTGTAGTGGGTTCAATTTTTTGTAAAAGATCTAAGATACAATAGTTTAATGTGAACTGCTCTTCACCTTTTACGAAAAATTGCTTTTTCCGAAGCAGAGATGTTCATTATTGAGGAGTCCTGCTTCGTCACCCGTTCCATTTCACCATATGCATTACGATGAGCTTAAATTACTTAGCAACTGCGTTAAAATAATTGAAATTCAACCCGTGAGGTACTTGTTATTGAGTAGTCGCTCCGTTGGTCAAATGTGGTCTTCATCATCAGTTCCATTTCATCAAATGATGATTTTCAAGAGCAAATGTACGAGTTACTACTAAATATATTGAAATTACCATAGGTATCCCTACAATATTTGAATAGTTCCCTCGATTTCCTTAGGATCCAATCATCAGATCCTGATTTGGTGCTTATGGGACCTAATTGAAAGCATTCCTAGACGAACGAAAAAAAAATCGGTTCATAAATGAAGGAGTTCTGAGGTAACAAACAAAAAAACCGGGCAAGTGCGAGTCGGACTCACGCACCGAGGGTTCCGTACACATTTATAGTTATGTAAGTAAACGGGAATCGTGTCTTGAAGATATTTCTCGCTTTTTTCGAGTGATTTAATACATCCAGTGTATGCAGAGCCCTATACTCTTAAGCAAACGGAACCCTAAAAACAACCGAATTGATAACCTCCTTTTTTGAAGTCTAATCCTAATCCTAATCCTAATAAAACACCCTGGTAAGTACGTGATTCAGTTTACTTTACTCGTAACACGGGCTTCCTACGGACTTCCGGTAGGAAGCCCGTGTTGCTCTAAGGCATGCTACGAGCGTGATGAAAAAGCAATTTGAAAATTCTCACAATTCAAAATCGGAGACATTTTTAATCCCTCACCATGATAAACTAAAGCCACTATACTCTATTTGTTCGAAAAATAAAATTTAGTAAAATTTGAGTTCAAATATTAAAACAATCAGCAGTTTTAATGTGATTTCATTTTTTCAAGCATTATATCTCTGTTGGAAAAAATAAAAAATTAGTTACCACCTCACAAAGTTACATAATCATCGTGTCATTTAAATCATCTTAGAACAAATCCCTACTAATATTATAAATGCGACAGTAACTCTCTGTCTGTCTGTCTGCCTGTCTGTTACTCTTTCATGTCGAAACCACTGAACCGATTTTGATGAAATATGTAGGTAGTTTGAACCCCAAGGATCAACATAGGATACCTTTTATTCCGGTAGAGGGCGCCACCGCGCGATAACCTGGATCTGCGCAGACGAAGTCGCGGGCATAAACTAGTAGAATATAAACGCACGTAATGTTGTAAAAAAAAGTCACGAGATGTCGCTAATATAGTGTGTCCAATGCAGCCAATGAGGGCTATCGTTTTTTGTCTCACTAGATGGCGCACTGTTGCGTGAAGTTTTTAAGTATGGCTTTCAAAGTCCGTTTTTACGGGTGTGAAAACAAAGTTTAGATTAAAATCATATTTAATACACCTTAAAACCGTACCATACAAATATCGAGCATGCCACAGTGTTACATAGTCCCCGTTTTGTTCGGAAAAAAGAGAGGACAAAAGTTTCCGAAAGACAAAACTGTCTCAAAACACAGACATTCATTGCCCCGGAACGCATATTTGCCATAATTCATTTCAGATGTTGCAAAATATTCACAAAATTATTCTAATTATAAATAAACCGGCGTAGCTCACCCAAAAACTATGAGATTTGACATTTCGGAGACCTCACGCTACACTAGCGCCTCTAGTGGCGAATTCATACGCGATAGCCCTCATTTACAAGCGATTACAAGCGATTTTTAGAGTACCTTAAACAGTTTGCTTCCGTTAAGTTGGTTAAAATCTGCGTGCCGTGCAAATGACATTGACTGACATATGCTGTCATAGGTACTGTAAAAGTTTGTGTTTGAATATTGCATATTTTATTATAATATCTGTTAAATTTACCGAAATTGAGATTGAGAACCACGTACGTCACTATAATATCACTAAATTGCAGTTCGACGCGGCAATATTCGTTAAAAAATCTTTTGTCATTTATTATAATATAAGTTGTTATGGTGATCATGGACACAGGTGAAAGCCTTGGTAGTTTAGAGGAGCAAGCGCTCAAAAGAAAAGAAAGACTCAAAAACTTGAAAAGAAAGAACCAAAGCTCCGAGAATGTGTCGTCCGATCCGCCGACCGAAAAAATGTCGCTTCCAAAGTAAGTTCTTTTCGTTGTTATTTATAGGTTATGGAAGTTTTTGTTATGATAGCATGTAAAACTAAGAATATTTGTTGTAGGCCCAAATTTCGAAGCTACAGACCACAAGACGAGTCGCTTCTGGAGGCGAAACTGGAAGACGCATTACCGCCAGCAGTGGAGGATGAAGTCAAGGACTTATTAGAAGCTGGCAAAGAGAAGGTAAACATTGAGTATGAAACTATGACCTGCACAGATTTATTTCGAAATAATTACGTTTTCAAATGCTGCAAATGCTTACATACACAACAATCAGACAAGTTTATATGTGGATTACAAATTAGTTTGTTGTAAAGTTCATGTACACATTCATATGGTTTCTGACAGCAAATAGCAGTCAAACCTTCCTAATAGGTTCTTACCTTAAGTTTTAAACCATTTGTATGAAAGCTGCAAAGTGGTCTGAGTTGATATTAGTACAGTAGGTAATGTTTGTTTATGCATGATTAAATTGACTATTGAAGTGGATGGATTGTAACTTGGGGATATTTTGTGAGCCCCCTGTAATCCTTATTCTGCCCGATTAAGGCAATAGACTGCCCAACCTATGAAAAAAGTTCCCTTTTGAGTTGTCCCGTTCTGCTCAAATGTGCAATAGAATGTACACAATAAGTTCAAGGGATTAATGACTATAATGACAGACCTATGACAATGTAACAAACTAAAAATTCTTTCATTTTCGTATTGTTTTATACCACAGCAGTTTAACTATATTCCTGAAACAATTAGATTCAGGTTGCTTTGACAAATTTTGGAAAAATGTTTATACTGGGCCTCAGGAGGTTATACCATTTGCTGCAGAATGCTGCATGATGGAATTACTATAGCCTCTTTATTTCCATTTCAAATCACAAAACATAATCATAAGTGCATGCATTATATATTTACATTAATTATTATACTAATTATTACATATAAATTATAAAAAAATACATAACATACATGTATTTCACTGATCGAATAAAAAACTCAAAACAAAAGTGAAGTGAAACAATTACTTTGCTCATCCAAAACCTTATGATAGCTATGCTTATGCATGAAATGTATGTTCATGCAGTTTCACAAAAGTACCACCTGATTCAATAAATAAACTTAAAAATTTTATGTTTTGCACACTCTAACGTTAGATACCTACGTGTTTTCTTAGATCAGAGACTGGACTGGCGTGCCCACTGCGAAGGTCTCTGCACCCGCCTTAGGAGATTAATTTATATCTTTAAGGATCTCAGACACTCTGCGCCCCCTGAAACCCTGTTTCTGGTCTATCAAAGTCTCTGCCAATCCATCATTTCCTACTGTATTCCTGTATGGGGAGGAACCTATAAGACTGTTCTGCTGAATGTTGAAAGAGCTCAGAGAGCGATCCTAAAGGTGATGCAATTCAGAAGGAAAGACTACTCTACTAAAAAACTCTATTCCGAGTCTCAAGTACTCTCGGTAAGGCAGCTGTATATTCTGCGGGTAATATTGCGTCAGCACTCCTCTTTGCCTTTAGATGTTACTATACTTCGAAAACGTCCAAGTCATTGTGTATGTAAAATTGTCCCTTCACGCACTTTGTTTACCCGTCGCCAGTTTTCTGCTCAAAGTACGCGCCTGTATAATAAGATCCATAGATTGATCTCTATCTATACCTTTAACCAATATGAAGTCAAGAATAAAGTTAAAAGTGGTTGCTAAAATTGAATTACAGTGATACTGAGACATCTTCTTGTATCTGTAATATAGGTCATCCCTGTTGTTTATTTTTATATATTCCACCAAGTGATGTCAATTAGTTTTTTTTTTTTTCTTCTTTTCTGATAATCCCTGAGTGTTCATCGTTTTGCTATTGGTTAAACCAATTATTACCTTGTTACTTTAATTGCTTTTCATTGTACTAAAGAAAGTTATTGTACTGCCATTTTGTCCTAACATTGTATTTAAGATGTTCGAAATCGGAGAAATCATTTGCCCCTAAGATACAGGTATTTTATACCTAGTTTAGGGGACAGAACTGCTGAATACTCTATAAAGACTCTCATGTACAAACCTAATTATTGTATAGTGAACTGTAACATGCTTATGTACAAATAAATTTATTATTATTATAAATTTTTATTACTATATTGAATGACACAGTTTGTTGTATCTTAAAATATTTTTTTATAATTTTGATATTAAAGTTATTTAGGAAAATACGCAAATATTGACCATTCCCCACCCCTTCTTACCTTTGAAATTATTTACCTAAAGAAGGTGGTTTTGCTTACATAAGGATTAGCATGATGTTTAGCTTGGATAAAAACAGCTGGACTCAACTGGATTCAAATAGCGCAATCTAGAGAAGACTGGCTATCTTTGGAGGAGGCCTTTACCTGCAGAGGGGTTCTTGCAGATAACTAAATAAACATTATATTATATAAATTAAAATTTTGAAATATTACTTTAACTAAATACTAACAAAAGTAAATAAATAAAATAGGTACTAACATACTTTAAAAATTTTAGAATAATATATTTTTTTTGTCAATCCACTGCAAAGAAATAAAAGGCTTTTTTATTTTTATTTTATTTATTTAGCTTGGATTAGATGATGGTTGTATGTTATTTTTAGCTGTAATTTCTTTTTTTTTTGTTGTGCCAAAGTTTAGTAAATAAATTGATTAATACTTTCTTTCTTACAAAGCTTACTACCCATTGCTGACAAAGAAGTGGGCGAAAATGGCTTATTTCTTACTCAATATTTGAATTGCCCCTAATCTTTATATTAACTAGCCCCCTTTCTCACCATCCATATATTTGTGGCTTTGTCTACAATCATTTTCAATTTCAATTTTTTTTTTAAATTTTGTTTTCAACTAACTGTTCAGGATACCTTACACATAGTTTCAATATTCTCTTACTGTGCTTGTTGATCAGGATCACTCATACAACAGATTCAGGTTGAAGAGTGAATTATGGATTTACTGTACTAAAGAATAATTTTCTTGTTTTCAGGTGGTTCTTCAAGACCTAGATATATCTAGTCTAGCACCTAGAAAACCTGATTGGGATTTAAAACGAGATGTGGCAAAGAAATTGGAAAAGCTAGAAAGAAGAACACAAAAAGCTATTGCAGAACTCATATGGGAGAGGCTTAAGCAAGGGAAAGATGATAATTTAGGGGCCATGATCACAATGACTGATAAACCTGCTGTAGATGATTAATTACTCTGCTGTAACTAGTAAGTAAGTACTATTAATAAACAATATTTGTAACATTACTACTTATTTTATTTGACGCGCCATAAACTAAACAGGCCAAATGTCTTAGAACAGACACTAAACCAAAGCTTTTTATGAGAAAGCACTAAAGAAATAACTAAACAAACCTTTCATTAAAAAAATATATTTTCTTACATATCACAGTACATTTAATCACACTTATTAATATTTATTTTATGATTTCTATGTCTAATTTTCTCTGATATCAATACACATTATCAGTCAGTAGGTACTTATATTGCAGTACTTATGCTATAGCTTCAAATCAATTCAGTAAATATTTAAAAAACATAGTACCTAATTTATTAAGCATTATTAACAAAACCATTTTTTTCTTAATCTCTATAGTTATAGTGTAAATAATAGCTGTACTCTTCTATACAAATGATATTTATTTGATACAAAAATTTATAGTTCCAAATTGTGGATATTTGTATGTAATCATGATGATTATATCTTAACTCACTATGTACTTTAATTATTGTTTGTTTTTCAATGTGAAAAGGATGGAGACTACTTAACAGTGTTTTCTGTAGGTAATCTTTAACATGAAACTACCGTGAGACTCACTCATATTAAATAATGACCCGGATAACTCTCGTCTTAAATCGAATTTAGCTCGACATGTTCCGGGCTAATCCGTAGCCCTTCGTCTTCGGAGCAACGCGACTCAGCGGCTGCTGCAACACGCGCACTGCCACAGCAGCACTAACTCGATTTAAGACGTGAGTTTTCTGTAGGTAGTTGCCTACATTTACAATGTAGCAAAAACTTTGCAAAACATAAATCAATGAAACTCTTAAGTGCCATACCATACCATATATCAGAAGATATTTATGTGGTTTAAGCCACAGAATATGACATCATTAAGTTTAATTTGAGAACATTTAATTATTTAATTTAAAGCAAAAATTAACTTAAAAAAAATCAGAAATTATAGGATTCATTCTAATTATACCTACCTATAGAATTAATGATAATGACCATTGTGGTCGATTGATTGTGGAGTGGCGACCGTCGAGTACTGCCTTTTCGCGACGTAACGTTTGGCAGCCTGACTCATTTCGCAAACTCTAAAACTGTAAATATTTCAGGATTTATTTCAGGGCCATCGTGTAGAACCCTTTAGGTTAGGTTAGGTTAGTTTTATAAAAATCCTGAAATATTTACAGTTTCAGAAATATTAAACAGTTGGGAAATGAAAAGTTGCGAAATGAAACAGGTTGCCAAACGTTATTCGCCGAAACATTAGTAAACCGGCGACCGCATACTAGAAAGTAAGGTGTTATTAGGCCTCCTGCAAGGTGGACGGATGATCAGGTAAAAATTGCAGAAAGCCATACATTGGCTGTGGCTGCGGGTAGCACAAAGTACAAAGCCGAGAATTATGGGGATCCATTCCCATTATCAGTAGTGAATATCATTTGGCCTACGTAATGATTACTATTACATTAGTAACTAAAAATGTCATGGGAACTTTTAAATAATTAAATATTTATGTACATATGGCTGGGTTGTAGCATTATAGTATAATGCATAATGCAGCAAGTAAAAAATAAACCCATGACAAAGATAAAATATGTTCACTTAGCTTCAAACTACTTTTATCCTCAGCTGGAAATATTGTTGAGTACCTGTGTAAGTATACAGTTAAATAACTTATTTTACTCATGGCCTCACATTACTACTAAACCTACAAATATGATAAGGCTAAGGCTAAGGTACAGGCTGGCTCGTTTGAAGGGTGGGCTACCATTGCCCTTCTTCCTTCTGGAGGGTTTGGTCGTGGTGGTGTCTTCGCTGGGGTCGTCCAGTTCGTTGTAGCCGAAGTAAGTGCTGTCGATGTTGTAGAACACGGTTCTGTCGCCGATTGGTTGTATTGGACGGAAGTTGTGTCTTATTTTGCCATGTGCGGATTTCAGCTCTCTGAATACTTCGATCTGGAAAGATATTACACAGATAATTATTTACCATCAAACCATCATGCCTGTAGAACTTCCGTCAAGCCCAGTATAGATCTGCAAGAAAAATCGTTCAAGTTGCCTTACATTGCTGCGTCCGATTGACCACATCCAACCCGTTAGCTTTATAACCTCGCAATATTATGCAACTTGCACTTTCTTGGCGGGGAGCTAAACTGAGCTTAACTATTCAAATTCAAATGATTTATTCAGTAAATAGGCCGCAATAGGCACTTTTACACGTCATTTTTTTAAACTACCAGCGATTTCGGAAAGACCATCATTGCCAAGAAGAATGCGCCGCAAGAAACTTGGCAGAAATAATATATTATAATATAGTTCCTATAAAGAAAGCATTTTGAACATCAGCAAACTTAACTATAGGTATCTAACAAAATAAACGACAGTGAATTTCATTTCCTTTGTATACGGCTTTACCCATTTGAACTGCTATTGGTATTTTCAAGCTCGTCATCGTGACAACGACAGAACCGATCAAGGTGGAATTTAGAGTTTAAAAAATCAATGGGTTTTTCGCTCTTTGGATAGGTATATTACGAAAAGGCTTCTCTGTCTTGGGGTTGTGGACCTAAAACACGTTACTGTTCATTGACATTATAGCGGTAAGAGTAGTTTTTAATGGGAAAGGTTTTTCTTCGTTCCTGTTCTTACATACGCCAGGACACTTTGTCCGACAATGTCCACAATTTTTTTACGATTTCGCGAAGTGTAAATAAAATACATCTCGTGCCTCCCTATTCTATCGCACATTTATTAAACGCATGTTTTAAGTTACCTGTTCATGAGCAAGCCGCACAGGCTGTTCGAAGTCCAGCCAAGTGACGACCTCAGAACACGGCGGCGTGGTCAACGATCCGCGATACGTGAAATAGCGTCGCAAGTCGTAAGGCAGGATGTTGAGGAACGAGAACGGATGGTTCATAACCACTGACGTGTGAGGCTCGGTGACGTTGGCGAGAGCTGATGTTATCTCGTCGTAGGCTGGGTGCTGGTGGCGATCCAACTGGGGAATGACATAAGATTACTTTGTATTATGATTCGTAATAGGTAAGTACTTTAGGTATTAATCGTTATTTCAGTGCTCCAGTGTTGTAAGATCCAGCCGTAGTAATACTTATTTATATGTTACTTATTCGAAATGTGATTTTAAAAAGTTATACATGGGACACTGTGGGGTTGTCTAGCAAAGTCTTTTACTTTTAACTATATTACCCAAGCACTTATCTGTATGAAAACCAACCATGTCCCTTTTGTCTGTCTACTGTGACGTCGGAAGAGCAAATTAGTGCTTAGAATTCCCCGTTGTCGATTCGATCGTAATCGATTTAAATTAAGGTTCCGCCGCCCGTGCCGTCTAATATCGACTTAATAATAATAATTTATTTATTTATTCAGACAACAAAGATCCATATATTATTAGTGGTTTACTTATAACTATGTTAGTATCATGGGACACTTGACACCAATTGACCTAGTCCCAAACTAAGCAAAGCTTGTACTACGGGTACTAGGCAACGGATAAACATACTTATATAGATAAATACATACTTAAATACATACTAAACATCCAAGACCCGAGAATAAACATTCGTATTATTCATACAAATATCTGCCCCGGCCCGGCCGTCAATAACAATAACAATATGACATAATAAAAACGGCCACCATAATAAATTTCAGTCTAATTCACAGTATTATTCACTATCTCTCTTCTAACTGACTATCTATTGTTTTTAATTGTGTAACATAATAGTATATTCATGCCTAACGATGTGCAACAAAATGCGGTTTATTGTGGAGCTAATAGTGACATTAGAGCGACGTCAATTAGTACACAAAATAACTGCAATGCCTAAGTTTAGTCTAGATTTGCGACCACATCAAGTGAATGGCTCCGCGCTTGTAACTTTAATAAAATAATAACCTCGTAAAAGAAAGCCAGTACTGCGAGCCCGTCGCTGTGCTTCACAGCTTCCTTGGATGTCTGGTATTCCTCCTTATAGAACACCATGTGAAGCTCCATCGGGAAACTGAAAGTGAAATAAAATAAAAGTGATTGTCGATAAACGAAATACTTACTCAATTCTTAAAATAACATCTTTTTCACTTCTCATGCTCGTTCGTCTCTCAAGTTCGTGTTTACGCTGTATCTAGGCGACATAATAGTACATTTTTTATCGAGGGACTAAAATAAGCCAGTATATACCCGAGGTGGTTAGCCACCCCAGCTTTAGCGAGGGCGTCTATTTATCCGAGGGTTTATATTGACTTTTAGTCTCGAGGTGAAAACTCTATTTTGCACTTCGATTGCGAGAAAACACTTTCTGTGAAAGATAAGCAACTTACCTAACAGTTTTATTAGTCAATTTTTTTCGTCTGTGTCTCTATGTCTTCGTTGCCCCAAGGCCTTCAGACCTCTAAATCGGGCCCTGCGCATCATCTAAATGAGGCTTTAGTTTCGTTATAATTTTGAATTAAATCGTGTTTTATTTCCGAATCAGCTTATCGTTGCTTGTCAGAGTAAATTAATAAATAAACATGTCCATTATTCGTTGAGGTCAAAAGAAAGACCTATCCTGACACCCGCAAACTGACGGCTCATTTTACTATTGTTATTGTTATCTAACAATATGCAGATAACCTGTATAGGAATGTTCATTACCAGTGATCTATTATAATTATTATAATAACACCACTGAGTATGCATGAACAAAGCACAGTGTGAAACCGTGACAAGTCTACACGACTCAATGCAGCTATCCGGTTCACATCATTTACAATTTTCCGACTTAAATTCGTATTTATGTCGGTAGATACCTAATAGACAAAAAGACACTTTTTTCTGTAGTTTCTTAGACTTCTCCTACAAAAGATACTGTGCAAATGCACGGTCAAAGCCTTATTTAAAAAAAAATGCAAGTTTTCTTTGCTTACATTGTTATAATATACTACATATCCCATTCATTACAGCTTTAAATCGATGTCATTAACGGTCGAAAAGTTCTATCAAGTGGATGACGCTAGAGACTACCTACGAATTGTAAGATCAGGGACACACCACATGGCGATAAAAAATTATAATACCCTTAGAAATTCGCAATATGTATTACAAAAGAACATTTATTCACTAATAAGTTAAAAAATTATCTGCTATCAAAGTGTTTTTACAATCTTCAACAATTTTTCGATTGTGATGAATAAATATTACTATTTAGTATTAAGTTTGAAAAATGACAAATGGACTATCAATTTGTTGAGCAATTTGCGGTGTCCTTGCAGCTTGCAGGGTTTATGTTGGCGCATGTATGTATTAATAGAATTAAGACCTTTTATACCATATAATTGCAATAAACTATATGACTATGACTAATTTGCTGCTTTTCTACGCTTCGTTTTCGGTGTGCTAATATCTACCTTTTTAGGGTTCCGGAGACAAAATGACAAAAACGGAACCCTTATAGTTTCGCCACGTCTGTCTGTCTGTCTGTCTGTCCGTCCGAAAATTTGGAAACATTCAGGATGGTAGTAAGTACTAAATATCAAACTTTCAAGGAAAACTATAACGGCTAAGTTTGCTAGTAATTTATGCGTAAATAGCAGCCTAAGGTATAAAATATACCTAAACTTGAAAGATTCCGTATAAAATACGAAATCCTTAGAAAAATATTACTTAATTTTTTCATAATGGCTACGGAACCCTATTTTGGGCGTGTCCGACACGCTCTTGGCCGGTTTTTTTTTTTAATATAGGTACCAAAATGATGTCATTGGTCACAGGGTTCATCGTAAAGTGACTATCACGAGTTTTGATATTTTTGCTGCAGCGCTCTTACCTCCGGTGGTTAATTTTGTCTTCGGAGCCGAAGGTATCGTTGTCGCCCCAGTGGAAGTGCATCTGGCTGAATATGTAGTCGCCGTCCAGCGGGCCGCCGCGCACGCGCGGGTGCGGCTCGTTTTCCACCTCGATCAGAACTGGGAAAATAAATTAATAAAATAAGGTTTTTTCTCTCTTTTTTTTTGTTGGCTTTGGAACTCCAGGTGATCATGTCGCTCAATTTTCCCTACGCAAGGGACATATTATAAAATTTGTAAATGCAAATGGCTGTCAGATGTTGGCTCGGAGTGCCAACAATTGACCTCCGGCCCAAAGCCGAAGTATCCTTATCCTCAAGTCTGAGTTCTTATGTTCCCAACCAGCGGGACAAGTCATCACACGAGGTGATGGTTTAAATCTCAAATAAATAGGGTAAAACCGTGATACATGCCGTCGAATATAGGTATAAATATACCCCGATTGTAATTACTCTAGTTTCGCGAATGAATAACATACTATTTTATTTATCTATCGAGACACTCCTAGATATGTACCTACCACTCAGCGCATCTCTAGGGGAAACAGCTCGGCGGAGCGAGGATAGGTTAATGAAGCGTTCCTATGGGTTTAAGAGTAACACATTCCGCGCAACGCATCTCTTGTGCAAACGCAGCCTTAACACTGATCATATCCTCTGATTTTGTTAGAACAGAAACATTTAATCTAATGAAATGACATCTTGTCGCAACCACGAAATAAAAATTGATAGCTTTTGTGATTCCTTTGTTTAGCGAACGTACAAATATTGCATCTAATGATGCCTTCATTTCAGTCTCTGTAACCACAAAACATACGAGTAACTTTATAGGTTTTATGATTCCTCTGATTCTAGCTAGATTAAAATTTGTAACTGATTTTCAATTTATTTTATTTCGCTTAGCGTCTGTAGGAGTGCTATTTTAAAAAAGTGTAAAAGTGATATTTTCTGATAGTTTTGTGGTAACGTGATAAGTAAAATCCTCTTGAATAAGCAGATTAATACATTTTCAATCAAATAGTAATCGCTTAATTTAATGATATCTAGTTACTCTTTATTGAGTCAGAAAAATAAATCAAGTAGGTACGTAAATTAGAGATTTTACTCAAACGTTGCGTTCGCGCGTTTTTACCCACTCTCTAACACTTGTCAACACTAACTTAACTACATATAAAATATTTCGGAAGTCGAGATATATTTTATAAAACGCCAGATATCACGTAGGTATCGATAGTTGTGCTTGGATGAATCGACGCGTCATGTAACACAATATAACCACAAATTGATATCATTTACCTGATTGATAGATATGATTAGGTATAGGTACCTATCATACTTCCTAGTTTATACAGATACTTATTGTTGGGTGTTAGTTAGGTATCTGCTAGGTATAGCGACCAAAACTAGAAGAATGTTAACTAAACTCGTTGTAACACATCATATCGTATGTTTCAAATTACACCTAATTTAGTAATTTCTTGCAAAACCAGACCAACTCGAACGCTTGGCAAAATACTTGCCTACGTTAACATGACAATTGCATTTGCATTAAATTCTATGATTAAAATGTGTGTTAATTGTGATGTTTTAACATACGCGTGTGGTTTTCCGCTTTAAAAATATTGTTACCTACTAGCGCATTTAAGTATGAATTTGCTTCGATGACCTACGCCAGGGGACACCAAATAGTTTCTTCACGGGTCCAGTTTTTAAAATGAAATTATCATCGCGGTCCGTTGTTGTCGTTGCAAGTAAGACAATTAAAGCGCGGGATACATTTTATTAAACTGCGTCTCAGTACCTAATACAATACAAGCTACTTTACTTGAGGTCCGCACAAAATAGGTCGACGGACCGCGGTCCGCCATTTGGTGACCCCTGACCAACGCCATGTATGAAATACGCGCTTATTACCTGTCCGAGTTGCTTCTCAGATTCTTCTTATATGAATTTATTTCCGAAGCGCTGCTATTTCTGGCTAATTAAGGCTGCGTTCGAGTGAATAAATTACTATTGAGCATAAGGCTTACCGGTTTATCCTTTGATATAGCAATAAGCCCGTAATTGATGAAGGCTTTAAAGCTGTGACAAGCGGAACAAGCAAAGTTTTTTCTTTAGTGCTTGTCGGTGCACTCGCATTGGCTATACCAAGACTATTGTTTGAGTGCGACTTGATTTAGCCGCCAGGTCGTTAGATGCTCATGTGGAAGCGTCCAGTTGGCCGACAACAAGAAGTAGAAGTAGCAAGTAGTAGTAGTGGTTTACCAGTGTGTCCATTGTTGGTGACATGGACGTCGTCGATAGAGTCGTCGAAGCCGATGAAATTGATGTCAGGCAGCGCGACCTGCTTAACTCGGAGCACGTTGATGTTGATAGGGCTCTGATGCTTGCCCGTGCACTCCCGGTACCTCTCGCCCCAGTGGGTTGGACCTACACAAATAAAATGAAAAACATAGAAAAAAATAATGTAAAATATCAGTTCAGTGCCCTAATTATTTGCCGGTCACGGTTCACTAATGTTTCGCCGACTATTCATTTCACAAATATGTTTCTTTGAAAGTAATCATTTAGCAAATTCATAAATGTATCAAATATTTTATTTTAATTTATGTATTTTTCATTACGCGAATAGATTCAATAAGGCAAACTCAAGTATTTACAAAAAGATGTTTAAAAACATATACTTAATAAATATTGCAACACATAATAACATGTTTTTTGTCTTTTTGACAACCTACGTTTACGACATTTATAGTCGACGAAGCTCCTATTCCGCCTACTTGTGTCGCTTCGCGCCTTGTCGCAATTATAACCTAACCTAACCCAACAAACGGTCATCGTTCATCCACCATTACCTCTCATATTTCGTTTTCTAGATTTTTTTTTACCGTAAAACGGCAAAAACTACTAGACACTGGCAAAATTGTCCTCCGATGGACAGAGCCATATTTTTTTAAAGAAACAACAACAACCCAACAAACATACTTAGGGATAAAATGTCAAAATAACAACCGCTGGGCTTAGAGCCATGAAATTTGGTATGTAGGTAGCTGGACCTCTGGAATAACACATAGGCTACGTTTATCTCGATATTCCCACGGGATAGGGATAAAATCTCGAAATAATAACCGCTGGGCTTAGAGTCATGAAATTTGGTATGTAGGTAGCTGGATTTCTAGAAAAATACATAGACGACTTTTTGACCTGATATTCCCACGAGATACTTAGGGATAATATGTCGAAATAAAAACCGCTGGGCTTAGAGCCATGAAATGTATTATGTAGGTAGCTGGACCCCTGGAATAACACATAGGCTACTTTTATCCAAACATTCCAACGGGATAGGGATAAAATCTCGAAATAATAACCGCTGGGCTTAGAGTCATGAAATTTGGTATGTAGGTAGCTGGATGTCTAGAAAAACACATAGACGACTTTTTGACCCGATATTCCCACGGGATAATTAGGGATAAAATGTCGAAATAACAACCGCTGGGCTGGTCTGCCAATTTTCTTGCGGCGCATTCTTCTTGGCAATGATGGTCTTTCCGAAAGCGCCGGTAGTTTAAAAAATGACGTGTAAAAGAGCCCATTACGGCCTATTTACTGAATAAATGATTTGAATTTGGATAGGGAAAAAATTTGAAATTTTTAGCACTGGGTTTATAGTCTTGAATTTTGTACAGTTATTCACACACAACACAACCTCAATAAAGAACACGATATAAATTTTGGAAATTTCCAGGGGAATTTTGTAAAATCCCGAAAATTTCAATTGCAACTACCCGACCGAATAGTTTACTCGTGCGAAGCCGCGGGACAAAGCTAGTATTTAATATGAGTGAGTCTCACGGTAGTTTCATGTTCATAATATACCAAACGTTTGTAGGTCGTACGTTTTTTCTTTTTTTTGTATTTGATATAATCTATTTGCCAAAGTATACAATATTAAATGACAATTTGTTAAGTGATATTATTAGGTAAAATGAATTATTTGTAAAATGTGTAGTTGTAGAAGATAAATTAATGAATGATGTAGTTGTCAATCGTTGGTTGCGAAATGAAAATTTGCTAAATAATAATAATAATAAAGCGTTTATTTACTCCACCACATTCCAGTAATACAATCGGTAAATTTACACATTACAGTTGCAATTAGATACAAGACTTGTGCGGTGGAGACTGGTGCCTGAACTAGGGGAAACCTGTATGTCAGACCACCAGGCCTCCGAACCCCAGATGTCTGCAGCTACAGAGGTTATGCTATACTTAGGACTTAGGAGAATTATTTAACATGTGAAGTATACAAATAAAAAACAAAATAAAAAAGTAAGTACAAAAATAATAATAATAAAAAAGTGTGTGCGTGTGTGTGTGCGTATGCGTGTGATGTTTGTGTGTGGTTGTGTGTGTGTGTAAATCGAGTGTTAAATTTTTATATTGGACAGGTAAGGCACCTTTTACGTTTGTTAGAGATTAGGCCTGAGTCGTAGGGTAGTAGCGAGTGTTTTCTTAGAATAATATGTAAAATGAACAATTGCCGGACTGTTAGAACTTTGCAATTCTTGTAGAGGACAATAGTCGGATAAAGAAACGGTAGGAAAGAACTCACTTTGAGGATAGCTCTTTGGGCCCTTTCCAGTTGCAATAAATAAGTTTTATGTGCACCACCCCAGGAAGAGATACAATACGATAGAATAGACTGGACTAAGGCAAAGTAAACAGTCTTTAGTACATTTTTGTCTGCTACATGACGGAGATTTTTGAAAATGTATATTAATTTGTGTATTGAGTGGCGATGAAATGATAGGACACCGCCGGTCATCTTATACAGAGGCTGTATTGTCTAACACGCGGACATTTGTTATCGCATTCAATTCATTATTGCTTTCTGTCTAACAGTGTAAGACAGAAAGAGATGGTGAAAGCGATAGCAAGAGCGTTAGAAATAAGGTCTCAGGTTAGACTGTTGCAGTGCTAGTAGAAAAGGCAATTGTTATTGTATTAAATTGTTGTAATGCTGTTTTGTTTGAAGGCGCGTTTATCGATTCTTTTATGAATACATATCATTCTGCAGTAGGTACTTACCAATGTTTCCATCGTAACCGAAGTCTTCGCCTCTTGTGAGTTCTGGTGCTGGAAAAAAAAGAATTTTCATTATTTTAGCCTAAAGTATAAAATAAGTACAAAAAACAATCCTAAATAAGTTAGAGTTGGATACATATGCTTACATATATTTATATATATCCACGCCAACGTAGTCTAATCAAATCAATCACTAATCTAATGATTTGTTTGAAATATCAATTAAATCAACCAATTACAATTATTTTTCTTCCATTTACTCATGTGTATATTTATTCCAAGATTCTACCTATATTGTTTCTATTAGGTAAGTATCTATTTTTTTTCGTTGTTATTTAAATATGTTAGTATCGACACTAAAAAGTTTCCGATCTCAATCCTTATTCAACACAATAAAGCCTAAATTAGATGGTGCGAGAACTACCGTTTATACCGTGCTACCTAGTTGCGGTAGGTGTACTGACGCCGATAATTGATACTGACTTTTAAAAAAACGCATAATATTTATCGCATCGGCATCGTCTAAATGAAGCTTCGGTTACTATAAGATAAATATCGAATTTCTGTGAAACTGCATGTGTACAAAAAGGCATTTAGGTAAAGTTGCTTTTTATTTAGTTTATGATAAGTACGTAGGTATGTGAAGCTTTTGGGGTTTTCTTTGTTCAATTTAAAATCGTATATCAATAAATGCTAAGTTATAGTTGAAAAAGCCGCATTATTTCACGAGAGCTTCACACGCAACCACGATATTTTACTGTCATTCGCTGAAAATGTAGTACCTACCTTGTTTACATTGACTAGTTTTCGTGTCCGTTATACATTGCCTTTGTATTCAGATGAAATACCGGAAAATTGTTATTAAGCATTATGAACCGACCCTATTGTAGTAATATGTATAACATACCTAGTCTACGTGCGAGCGTTTACCTGTTAGGAAATCGGATTGTCCAAACTTTAATCGATTGAAACCATGAAGCACTTGCAAAATACGAGCGAACTGAATTGAATCGATTCGTGAAATCTCTTCAATACTTACTTCAACGTTCAAAAAGTTGATTCCATAACACTGATAGTTAAAAATAGTATGAAAATTTTCCCTTATCTAAGTATGTCTGATAGATAATTTTCGTGTCTCACTCAACTCAATGGAATTGCGTCCAGCCGTTTTGTATGGTTAACTACCGATTAACTGTTCCATCTTTTTAAACTCCACCCATTTAATACTAACATGGATTTCCTTAAGTTTTAATATAGTACTCAAATCGATCCTAAAAATGGCTGGTCTTTCAACAGCAAGTCATTATTTTCCGTTATTTTCTTTCACGTCTGTATTATTTTTGAACATAAAAACTGTCTTCACGTTAGGTACTACTTTACGTTAATTATTTAGATCATCATTTATTTAGGATTCATCGAGAATGCATAAAAAATACTATGCATTTTCGATTTTAAAATCAGTTAAAATTAGAATTCTGATATAGTTTTTCAATTAATACCATTGATTCAACGAAGCAAAATTTGTTTTATGTACTCGTACATTATGACTGACCTCAGTGATTTACGTAATCTAGTAAAGGAACAGAGTTTTGCACATATCTTGTTTTTTGATACTCGTTAAGTAAACTAGTACAAAATTAGGATAACAAAACGAATCCTCAAATATTGCAAATCGTTTTTTCTTTATCGACTTGATTAAAATGAAGAAACCAAGTTATTTTTCGAGTTGAATCAAGCCCTGAAAGTGTCTGAAAGCGTTTTTATCGACTTAGACGTTTGATTGTTTTGTACCAAATCAATTTGTATGCTTGTCACTGAAAACTATGTACAACACTAACGTGTCATATAGGTACATAATGAAGTTCAAAAAGTTAGACACCTTATAAGTCCTTGGTAGTTAAATTCATCATCATCATTTCAGCCGAAAGACGTCCACTGCTGGACATAGGCCACCCAAGGCTCTCCACTCAGACCGATGTTGTGTTTTCCGCATCCACTGCGATCCCGCGATCTTAACCAAGTCGTCGCTCAATCTTGTTAGACAGCTCGTCTCCCGGTCCGCGGACGCCATTCGAGAACCTTCTGACCCCATCGGCCATCAGTCCTCATCAGTCCTGAGATCTGTCTGCCTGTTACACGCGCTGAATCGATTTAGATAATATTGGATACCTACGGAGACCGGGAAGACCAGAGGATAGTTTTCAATCTGGAAAATTGCATAGCTGCCATGAGATAGCGATAAACAAATTCTTCACAGATTCGAGGGCTAAAGCTAAAGTAGGCACATGATTGTCGTGCGACAGACGTTTAACTTGAAATTACGTATACAATAGTATGGATAATTTTCGTATCACAGCGGAACTTTTTCCAGTTAGTTATTTTATTTTGTAAGTCATAATTTAAGGTCAACATGGTCCCATTTTTTAACTCCACATCAGAAGAAGATTAATGCCGGAAGAAATCAGGAACCCATGATTAAGTAGGTAGATGAATATTATCGGAGTTGAAATTTTAAATGGATACCTACAAATCACGCTTGTTTTTTTTTTCAAAATCATCAGCCGGTAGACGGCCCCTGTTGAACAAAGGCCACAATGAGCTGTATCTACCGGTTGCCTACAACTCTCGTGACATCATAAGTCCGCCTAGTGGGAGGCCTGCCGACGCCTCGCCTTCTCCCTCAACGATTATCTGTTCATAGAGTCATGTGACCAGAGGCCTTATTGTCTAACACGCTTGGAATCACAATCGTTTTCACCACTTCTGTCTGTCACGGGGGTTGGGATGAAGGTAGAAAGAGATGGGAATGCGATCGCAAGCGCCAGCAGGGCTACTACGAAATTCGAAAATCGAAGTTCGTGTTGTTCGGTCCCTTTGACACTTATACTATTTAATACGAGAGCGAGAGGGACGGTACGATACGAAATTCGATTATCGAACTTCGGAATAGGGCCTCAGAGTCAGAGCGTTAGACAATACGACCACAGCTTATTGCCACTTCAACTTGCATATTCTTCAAACTATGACGGAGCAATTATAATAACAAGACAAAACCACGATTTCACTGCCGATTAACTAAATTATCTAAAAAGCCAACCCGTTAATCTGTATCGACTGATGATGAAACTACTATTGAAAAAGTTCATAAGGTTACAATAGTTATTTATAATATAATAAGTAAGAAAGAAGGTTAACTAAACAACTCTCTGGACTGCAGGCGTTTTGAAATCAGTGTAACAGGATCTGTACGGTCTCAAATAAGAGATTTCGCGATGCTACGAGTAGGATTAGGTAAGTGGACAAGGACAATGTCGCGTAGACTACAATCGATTCACATTTAAAGTACCTATACATCGCGGAAGACAATTAATCAAGCTATAGGTGAGGAAATCATTATTGCAGGCAATGTCTTTGTTTTTTGTTAGACAGGATAACTTTATATATATATATATATATATATGTGGTGTTGGTGGTAGATGGGTTTGTGTGATTTGTGCGTGTTCTTACAGTGTGGAAGTGGAGGAACAGCATGAACACGCACATTTTGCATAAACTTAACTATTTATCATGCGGTTGAGCAAAGAAATCATTTTACTTCATTGATATGGACCTCCGCAAAGTAACGCCTGAAGTATATAACTTACAAGTGAACTAAGTTTTTATATACTTACAAAGTTGTATGGAAAGTGATTCGTTATTTTTGTTCTTTAATCCTCACGATCTGTATCTACAGTTAGAGAACTTCCTGCTAAGTAATTTCTATAAAAACTTAACTAGAGGGACATTATAAAGTCAACAATTGTCATACATAACTACCTAGTCCAGGAAAACTAAAAGTACCGGTTTTGTTTTATTTAAATTGATACAATAAATTTCAAGAGCATGGCCATTGTATACTCATACATAATACGAGTACATAGTGGAAGTATGTAAATAGGAAAAACATTCGCAAAATGTTGCCTTCCATGCCGGAACAAACCCTGGCATCCTTTTTACAAAAATGTAGCATCTGTAGTCGGACAGGTTCTCCTTGACGAGTGCGGTGTCTTTTCACCTTGCGCTTGCACTTCAAGGGAAATCGATCTTTTTTCTGTATAAGTTTTTTGGTCGATCTAAACTTAAAGAGATGGCACTGAACGGCAGCGCCATAACGTTACAGTTTATGAACATAATAAATGGTTTTCGTTCGATAGGTACTTGGATATATGTTTATGTACCTATAAAATTAATTAAGTGTTTTATTTTCAATGAAGGCATTTTAATAACAATACACTCCACTGTTTTGATCACGAGACTACTATGCAGAGGGAGGGTTAATATTATAGGTACTTTGGACTGCAATATAATACGTATTTTCACCACAGGTACTAAAAAACAAACTATTAACTCTTCCTCAGAGAGTTGATTTAAGCAGTTTTAGTTCATATACCACCGATAGACGACCGGATGGCCAATTGGCTAAGTGGTTAGAGAACCTGACTATAGTACTTGCATTGTAGGATGGTGCGGGTGACAGTTGTCAATATCACAAGACTAGAGAGTCAAAGTGTCGTGAGTCGATAAAACTAATAATTTAAAATCTCAACGGACGAACAACAGATGAAAGTGGTGGTGTTAATTGCCTTATTAATACTATTTACCAATTACAAAGTCATAATATAACATCATCATCATCATCATCCCAGCCTATATACGTCCCACTGCTGGGCACAGGCCTCCTCTCAGAACAAGAGGGCTTGGGCCATAGTTCCCACGCGGGCCCAGTGCGGATTGGGAACTTCACACGCACAATTGAATTGCTTCGCAGGTTTGTTGCAGGTTTCCTCACGATGTTTTCCTTCACCGCAAAGCTCGTGGTAAATTTCAAATGTATACATTTGATAATATAACAATAAGCATTAAATCAGCCGTGCAGTACAGTGCGTGCGACGCTAGGAATCTGACGTTTCTCACTGCACCGGAAAGTTGCGAAATCGCGTAGCGCGGCCTAGCCGCTGCCCGTTAATGTCGCTATGAGTTCGCAACAACTCATTGCGAATGAACTGTTGGCGTTTATCCAAAATGCCATCGACGCCATGGATGAGGTCAGCATCGTGCAGATCTGCCAGTCCAACTTCAAGGAGGATGAGATTTCCAGTGCCAAGGCGCTGCTAGTCGTAAGGCCGACCAGACGCCGTCTCGTAGAAGGGATGGAGGAGTGAAGAGTCTCCAGGACATCATCACGATGTTCAAAGCGACCGATCTGGATGACGTGCCCTCTTTTATGGCAAAGGAGTTGCGGAAGCTGCCCCCTATCACTTTCGATCACATCAAATTCAAATTCAAATCATTTATTCAGTAAATAGGCCGCAATGGGCACTTTTACACGTCATTTTTTAAACTACCAGCGCTTTCGGAAAGACCATCATTGCCAAGAAGAATGCGCCGCAAGAAACTTGGCAGAAAGTCATTTTTTCATAATAATATAATTACAAATAAAATACTTAAAAACAGTATACAATTAAAGAAAAAAAATACAAAAAATAATAATAATAATAATTCAGGGATGTATGGGGTCCCTTAGTTACAATACTAAACACTAACTATATCTAAGCTATATCTACGTTCAGTGGAAGTGTAGAATGCTTCCACCGTCATAAATTTTAAAATAATAATAACAATAATTTAGTTCTGAAATATACATGTCAGGTCAAGTAACCATTAAGCTTTTGGATTTCGAAGGCAAGTTCACATCTGCCGCCCCCAAAGTTAGCTCACACGTCACCAACCAACTTAAGTAGTCAGTAGGCGATATTCTTGCCTAATTATTTCACTAATTCACACCAAAATGGTGTGTGTTGGCTTTATAAATCAAACTACATTAACAAGTTATTTAATTAAAAAGAATCTTTTCTATTTTCAGTCTCAATTTGTTTTATTTAGGCGAAAACACTATTTTGATGAGAATATTAGTGAAATTCAAGGTTGAAATAAATTATTTGCCACTTAAGTAAGGCTAAACGGAGTTTACAAGAATGTTCGTTACTTTCCAATTTATAAATACCGATATAGGTACCTACTCAAAATTCATTATGTCCCATCAGTAAACTAGTCGTTACATGCATATTACGTTTCTTCACTTAATTGTGCTTTGAATTTTATTAATTGATTATAAAAATTTGATAGCTTAAATTTAATTCGTATAACATAGTTCTTTATGCTCAAATATACTGAGCGGCAACAAATCTGGCCCTAAAATGTATGCAGTAATAAGTAATTTTGTATGTAGAGTGGGCCAAATTTTGTGCCGGTGAGTATATTTTACGCCAGTCATATTCAGGCTGCAACTGAAATATACTTCCATATATTTTGATTATTTATTTATATCCTTCCCAAGGTCTTAATGGATGAAAATTCCTAAGTACGTTCCATATTAGGCGGTAATGGCCAAGAGTGACGTAAAAATAATAAGGCAATTACATAAAAAAAGATCTGCTTATAATCGAGGACGGTAGCTAAATAAAGTAACTTCTTGTTCAGCATTAACATGCTAAGGTAACTGAGTTAGATCTATTTAAAGTGGTAGGTATCCATTTAAAACAGGCTGCACCATATTATTTTCCTATGGCCGTAATCGTAATGGCCGTTATTATGCAGACGGTCGTGGGTTCTAGGTCGAGCTCGCACCTATGAGTATTTTTTTTAAATAATTGTGCGAAAAAACTTTGCGGTGAAGAAAAACATCGCGAGGAAACCTACACACATCTGCAAAGAAATTTAGTGGTATGTGTTAAGTTCCCAATCCGCAATGGATCCGCGTGGGAAATACGGCCCAAACCCTTTCATTCTGAGGGAAAGCCTATGTCCTGCAGTTGGCAGTATATAGGCTGAAATAATGATGGTAAACTAAAAGCTATACATACAATGATGGTAAGCTACCTACATCACTCTTGCTCCATTTGCTGTTTCATGTCGATGTTTTGTGTGTGATGTAGCCGGTACTATTTATCGGGGCAGCCCCTTAGGGCCTTTGCACACCGCGGTTTTTAAGCGCCATCGACGCGCGATTTAGAAACGCTCGTTTACAGCACGGTGCTCTCTCCATAGAGCAGCCATAGTATTGATAAAAAAACCGGCCAAGAGCGTGTTGGACACGCCTGAAATAGGGTTCCGTAGCCATTACGAATAAATTAAGTAATATTTTTCTAACGATTTCGTATTTTGTACGGAATCTTCCAAGTTTAGGTATATTTTATACCTTAGACTGCTATTTAAGAGTAATAATTATTCTACTAATAATTCTCAAGATAACTTAACCGTTATAGTTTTCCTTGTAAGTTTGATATACTTACTACCATCCTGAATTTTTTCAAATTTTTTCACCCTCTGGATTAGATTTTAATGGGGGGACGCTCAATTTTAATGAAAAATTGCACTTTAAAGTTGAATATTTTGCATACACATCACTGAATCGAAAAATTGTTTTAGCAACCCCCTAAAGGTTTTGAAAGACCTTTCCAACGATACCCCACACTACAAGATTGGATGAGAAAAAAAAATCACCCCCACTTTACGTCTATGGGAGGTACATTAAAAATTGTTTTTTGAATTTTTTATTGTACCATTTTGTCGGCATAGTTTACATATATATTCGTGCAAAATTACAGCTTTCTAGCATTGATAGTCCCTGAGCAACGCCACGGACGGACGAACAGACAGACAGACATGGCGAAACTATAAGGGTTCCGTTTTTGCCATTTTGGCTACGGAACCCTAAAAACACGATGTACAAAGACCCTTAGTGCCTTTTATAACCAAGAATCAGTCATATTTTAAATAGTATAAGTTTACCTGTAGGTATTATACGTATACTTATAGATGTGATACAACCCTATGCTTAATGTATAGTATGCTACAGTTGGGTCGAGCAATATTACAAGGCCAGCTATAGGTACTCTATCCGTTAGTTCCGTTACATAGACAAAGGTAAATGTTAAAAAACTAATTAACGTCTAATCGTAGCACAACAAAGCCGCATAGGTACTGACGCGTATCAAATTCATTGATAAAAATAATTTAAGGCACTTAATAATAGTTTGACCTTTCGTCATTGCCAATGCTTCGAGTCGGTCGCCGTGCATATTATGCAATGGTTAAAAGCGCGGACGAGCGCAAATGGAGCACAATGCAAAACTTAACGAATATATACGAGTAATATCACATCTGAAATCTGCTAGATACAATCACGAAAAAAACCGGAAAGTGCGACTTGAACTCGCACACTGATGGTTCAGTACAAATTTAAAGTATATCTCGGCCCTCGGGTCTTGGATGTTTAATATGTATTTCATCATCATCCCAGCATATACGTCCCACTGCTGGGCACAGGCCTCCTCTCAGAACAAGAGGTCTTGGGCTATAGTTCCCACGCGGGCCCAGTGCGGATTAGGAACTTCACACGCACCATTGAATTGCTTCGCAGGTTTGTGCAGGTTTCCTCATGATGTTTTCCTTCACCGCAAAGCTCGTGGTAAATTTCAAATGTAATTCCGCACATTAATTTGGAAAAACTCAGTGGTGCGAGCCGGGGTTTGAACCCACGACCCTCTGAGAGGCGATAGGTCAAACCTCTAGGCCACCACGGCTCTTTACGCGGCGGGAATATGTATTTAAGTATGTATTTATCTATACAAGTATGTTTATCCGTTGCCTAGTGTCCAAGTACAAGCACAAGCATTGCTTAGTTTGGGACTAGATCAATTGGTGTCAAGTGTCCCATGATATTAAAATAAATACAAACTGAAATATAGATGCATAGAAAAACCAGAAAAATAAGACCAGCGCTGGGAATCGAACCCAGGTCATCGGCATTCCGTACCACGTGATATACCGCTACACCACCACTAGACAGTGATACAGACACGAATTTCTCCTATGCACCAAGTATGCACCACATATCTTAGCTTGTTTGTTTTCTTATTTAGTCACTTAAGCAGCGACACTAGCGACATCTATGCTGTAGCCCTCATCGAGAAACTTTCAGCGCCCCATTGGAACTAACCGCTCACCCGGACAAGAGATGTCGTTATTAAGCAACCAACACAGAATAAGTAATAGTACAAGTACAGAAGTTTCACTGCCGTACAAAAGTGACGTTTAGGCATAAGAATCGTGCCTACTTTATGCTTCTCTGTCTATCGCATAACTCGTGTTCACTCGCACGCGTTGAGTCGCACTGAATCGCCTCAACGTTGGGGAGGCCCGGTAGGTATGTACTTGTAGCTCGGCGGCGGAATGGCCTAGTGACACCCCCCTGACCAACATAAGATTGGTTTTTTGGAATCTTTTTGTATTTTATATTTCAATTCCAATTTTTTTGATATTTATTAAAAAAAAACTATCTATGAATAAATAGCCAATGGTAGCAGAGCCCAGTATGGCGTCATTTTCATGGATACTAACATGGACAGACAGACATGTAAAATTAAGATTTCCCGACTTTTCTTATCGGTTGTGTTATAATACTCGTAGATACCTGCACACTAAACTTCAAGTTTTCAGGACAACTGGAAGTAACCTATAGGTTTTGAAGAAACACTTTTTTTTTAGTATAACTTACGGTTGCGTTGAGTTTGGATTTTCATTATTTCGAGGGGTAGCAGAGCCGAGTGGCAGCATGACAGACGGACAACAAAGCGTTCCTATAAGGGTTCCGTTTTTGCCAACTTAGGTACGGAACCCCAAACGTAATGAAAAAAAAAAACAACTATTTTATTCCGGAAACTGACCGATTTTTTTTTAATACAAATACGAGACAGTACTACCCCTAGTATCAAGGAGCTCTGTTTATTTCTATAACTTCTGTTACGATTCTACGCTTAGTAATGAATATGTACTAAGTAGGTAAAGTAAAAAATTATAGTAATTATGTAATACACATGTAGTAGGTCTTTCGGCAAAATATTTTTCGCCAAATTTCACTTTCCAAAAAACTTATCGCAGTAGTTGGTTTTCCCAAACGAATCTTTAGCATATTAACATTTCGCATTTTATTCATTTGGTCAAATTATCATTTGGCATAATTTTACATTGTCAAGTTTTATTATGACGAACGTTTATTAAGCAAATGTTTTCTTTTGGCTAATATTAAGTATATTCCAAAAAATGATTGTTCAAAATGACACTTCGCACACGAACCAACCACAGAAACCAACTGCTACCAGAAAAGTAGGTTAGGTTAGGTTAGAACTGCGTCCCCCACAGAAACGAACTGCTATCAGAAAAGCAGGGTAGGTTAGGTTAGAACTGCGTCCCCCACAGAAACGAACTGCTACCAGAAAAGTAGGTTATTATGCCATGCAATATTTTCGGAAGAGTGCTTTATACCAAACGATACATTTGACTAAATAATACTTGGTAATATGAAACATGACTAAATAATTATTTGTAAAACAATAATTTGCCAAAAAAAAAATACTTTACCTTCCGCCGCCTAACTTTGCCTAAAAGTTCATTGCCATGACTAGTAACACAAAAACTATAAAGGTATAATTCCAATAATTGAATAGGCACTATACCGTTAAGCGATTCGAACACAATCCGGAAGTAACGTAAAGACGTCGCATAAAAAATGTATC
Organism: Choristoneura fumiferana; assembly: GCF_025370935.1. Taxonomy (NCBI): domain Eukaryota; kingdom Metazoa; phylum Arthropoda; class Insecta; order Lepidoptera; family Tortricidae; genus Choristoneura; species Choristoneura fumiferana. Next base: position 12,347,018 of record NC_133475.1, on the reverse strand, counting down.
TCAAAAATGCGTCAAAACTGAGTATTAAGTAATGAACTTTTAGGCAAATTTATATGGCGCGTGGTATAACTGTAAAATTGCGACAAGTTGTTATAGCAAATTATTTTTTGTCAAATGATAATTTGAGTAAAATATTTTGGGATGTGATACTTTGGGAAAAGTTTTTTGCTCATACATTAGTAATCCTCAAAAACATCATGTGTCTCTTAATTTTGAGATCGTTCGATGTCCTGTCTAGTGATTTTTTTTATTACGAGACACGGAAAGAAAGCCGGCAAGCAGGGTCACCTGTGAGCAGTTGTGAGTATCAAACCATTCACACATAGGTATACGAAGTCTCGCCAGCACAAAAGAGGAAATGGAATGCCTCGGTCTTATTAAATAATTGTCCTGGCTGCATTGCAAAAATTACATCGTAGATGCCTTAACCTTGCATACTTGCATACAATGCATCCGCGTCAAATGTGTCATGTCTCTAATCCGCTAGTTGAAATTTTTGGATTTTAATTCGATCCCGTGACGCATCTAGCTTCTACCAGCAGCCTTTCGCAGACTGTCCCTCTACGAGCAAGGCTACTACGAAACTTGAAACTCGAAGTTCGTGTCGTGCGGTTCCTCAGCAGGGCTACTACGAAACTCGAAACTCGAAGTTCGTGTCGTGCGGTCTCTCTGACACTTATACTATTTGATACGAGAGCGAGAGGGACCGAACGACACGAACTTAGAGTTTCGAGTTTCGTAGTAGCCCTGCTGACACTTACTATTTAATACGACAGCGAGAGGGACGGTACGATACAAACTTCGAGTTTCGAGTTTAGTAGTAGCCCTGCTGATCGAATGGCGTTCTACAATACGTTTGCTGAGACGCGATTTCCACTCAACTCGTTCAAGGATTCGCCACATGAACAAGATAATCGGTAAATCACATCACGCAAATTCTAAATAGAGTAATGTTTTCGTGAAGTATAATGGGCATTCATCGTGAATTGTGCGATTTTGTTGATGTGCCGGCCGTGTCTAATGCAACACGCCAGTTGGCCGGGAGTCGCAAAGGCGATTGTCTCCACCGCGCGACGCCTCGAGCTACTTTGGCAGCCTGTCTATTGTTCTTTGTACGTAATTGGTACCGAAACGGAATTATTATTCGGTGAATTGCTTACTGTTCAATTAGGCACTAAAGTTTTGACGCTTCTGTTTCAGCACCCAAGGCTGCTTCTGTTGATTGTTTGATGTTTGTTTGTTTGTTTATGGGGAAAGATTTTTAAGATCACATCACTCGAAAAAATGCCGCTCGAAGGAGTGCCTGGAGAGAGAACTCTATTGCGGCCCATACAAGCGTGCTCTAAAATTTCTAGAAAACTACAGCTACTATTAAACTTTTGATTAATTGAAAGATTATTTAGGTGTTAGATATGATAATGTTTTAATTTTCTATTGGTTTTCAATGTAGCCTTTACCCGCGGCTTTGCACGAAATCAATTTTGCAAGAAATTCCGTGAAAAGACCTAAAAATTACGTCGTGTTTCATTAACGTGGTATTAAAAACACCCGCGCTAACGTACACAAGTAATTGGGACGATTTATTGAAATTCCCACAAATAATGAGGATTATTATAAATCTTAAATATAATGACCCGGATAACTCACGTCTTAAATCGAGTTTAGCTCAACATGTTTCGGGCTAATCCGTAGCCCTTCGTCTTCGGAGCAACGCGACTCAACGGCTGCTGCAACACGCGCACTGCGCGCCGCTGCTCTGCTCGCGTGACTACCCGACGAAACTGACACCGGCACACAACTACCCGCGTTTTCATCATCATTACAACTGTCAAATGTATGGTAGCACACAACACTAACAACATCGCTCTGTAAAGGTACGTTCACACACACCGATGACGCATACGGATTAGCCCGAAACATGTCGAGCTAAACTCGATTTAAGACGTGAGTTATCCGGGTCATTATATTTAATATGAGTGAGTCTCACGGTAGTTTCATGTTCAAAATTATTATAAATCTGCTTGAAAAAGATGCAGAAGCTTTATTACAAATCACAACCAATCTGTTTCCCATAAAGAAAATATTTAGAAATGTACGTGACAAATGAGAACCAACAGCAGCAAAATCAATCCCCTCTATCCATCGTTCATGAATTATCTAAGTAAGTGACTGTGTCACGCGACAAGGGAATAATCCGAGTAATGTCATACGTGTAGCTTTAATAAAAGGGGTTGAATTTTCAATAAATAATACAAACGTATTATCTATACTTCAGTACAGACTTGATATAAATAAATAGCTTTACTCTTTTTAGTAGCGATACCGTTCAAGCTCGAAGGTATTTGAACATTTAAGTATCATTGTCATCTTTCCCTGCATTTGCGTAATATGTACGAATCTAGGTACTGCTAAAGACAAGTAGAGGCTTAAATTCTATAACTTTACCCTCCTCTTTGTTATCTGTGGGATTGTTAGGGATACCTGTGGAACTCTGATACTTAAAACGTTTAAGTAATATATAAATAACAATTACCCAAATTAGTGACTGTTTGATGTCAAAGCTATCTAGTTAAATAGGTAATAAGTAATTATGAATGGCCAAATGTATTATCAATTGTCTTGCGTAAGTATCTTCTATTATACTTACTGCACGAAGGGATAAACCACAATCTAGAAACAACACTTGAGTGAGTTTTATTCATTTTCATCAGTGGCATCCCATTCTTACATGGAAATGGCCTTTAATCACTGTAACGAGTCTTCTGCACTCTTAAAACAAGTGAACAAAGAAAATATCGTCACGGTTTAATACTTAACTATAAAAAATGTATAATTTAGAGAATCATCCACGTGCACAACAAACCAATAATAATTTATATGTTTCGGATACATCTAGAAAATAATAAAGTTAAATGACAAAAAATATGTATTTGTTTTATCAATATTCATAATACTTATGGGGTATTTATCTATCCTACAAATATTATAAATACAGACGTTTATGAGTAGGTAAGATATGTGCGTGCGCGTGTTTATCACTCCTTCACAAAAATATATGTAGAAACTTCTTTGAGGCTGTTTACACCTAATTGCCTTGGTCTTGCTTGACGAAAATTTTACTTTTTGCACTAAAGCATAAAAAGTTATTTTATGTCGCCTAGATCTAGCATAAACACGAACATAAATTTAGTATGCGTTTTACTGGACTACTACTTTTTATACCGATACTCGTATTCCCACAGGATTGAGAAAAAAACCCAAAATCTACCAGCTAAGTCTAAGGGAAGATATTTTAGATGGATGATCTTCGTACAACGTAAATGAAGACCACGATGTGAGCTTTTTGGGAACATCCATGAGAATTTAGTCAATTCCCGGAATTTCAAATTGACTGCTAAATTATCTAATAGTGCCCAATAGATTTTGTAAGAAAATTATCGACCGTCAAATATGTCAAACCTGATAAGTATGTGGAATTATATCACTTGTAACTTTTGTGGTATATGAGCCTGACTGTAGGTATTTTGCGTTGTATACCTACGTTATGTATTTTAAATACACGACTTAAAAATATTTTGTATATCATATTTTAAATGCATGTGATTTATAATTTGTATTTTAATGATAGAAAAGCATGTAATTTACCCAGCTCTGCCTGTCATTCAGTAATTTAGTGACGTTTCTCTTTTATAAATAATTGAAGATAAGTTCCATAGTTTCAAAAAAACCTCTACCTCACATACATACTATACTGGGCTTCAATCACTCCCGCTGGCTCGTTCTCAAGGTTTTTGAAGTCGGTTCCATTTTTTGTTAAAAAATTTTTTCATGGTTTTTAGTGATTTGTAGCCAAAGTGCTTTCAAATTATACTTTCTGAATGTAAGTTGACTTGGTGTTAAAAATGCCAAAATCGCTATAGGTGTGCGTTAAAAATTCGAGGGTTGCCCTCGATTTCTCTAAGATCCCATCATTAGGTCCTGACTTGGTGTCAATGGGACCACCTCGGAAGTATGTCCTCTAGAACAAAATTCTTTAATTTCGAAATTCGGCCCACAATTGGCGGAATACACAAAAAAAAACATACAGTCGAATTGACGTATGTATGTATGTATGTCTAATCCTATGTCCTCTCCTATCTTGAAAAATCAAAATGGCGGCTTTTTGGCGCCAAATTGTATGTTTTCAAAAAATGAATTTTATTTAAAGTCTGTTGGAAAAAGAATATTCACATGTTCATTTTATTCAATGAATCGTCGAATGGAGTTAATTCGAAATCGGTGAGTTTCGTTTTGAGTGAAAGACAAAATGAAACGCGATAATGAACAAATAATTTCAGACCACTGTGTTGAACTTAGGCCTCCCCACAGACCCCCAGTTGCTTCAGTTGGAAGCGGCCTGTATCAACCGTGAACCCGCTCGCTAGCTGTCCATCTCGTTGGTGCACGTCCTACGCTGCGCTTGCCAATCCGCGGTGTCCATTCGAAGACTCTTGACTTGGGGACCTCGTACTTGTACTATATAATAGCACCAATTTCATAGCTTGCACATGAAACCTTGAGTCGTCAAGTTTAATTTATCTACTGTCTACGTTTGCGAGGCAAAGGTATTAATTACCAACATTGTTGAATAACTTATGATTGCCACGTGGTTTATGCCCTATTGGAACACATTCATAGACCTAGCATTTTATAAAGGTAGGAATACAGTTTAGTATTGCTATGATCGATAAATAGATACTCCAGAATGATATCTAGGTCAGACAACATAGAACTAATGTACAATTAAAAGTTAAAATCTTGCTATGTATGTACAGTCGCCAGCAAGCGTGCATAAATATCTGATACGACTCTATTTCTAGGGCCGGAAGGACGTGTCAGATATTTTTGCACGCTCCGCTCCGCACCTACTAGTGTGGTGCAAATCTAACTCATACCAAAGGAAATGTTTTAGTATCCCTGTTTAAGTAGGAGAAGGTTCTATGTTCCAATGTTTGTATTTTTTTTATGTATGTTCGCCGATTACGCAGTCAATTGTGGACCGATTTTCAAAATTATTTTTTTATTCGAAAGGGTACTCTTTTGAGGTGGTCCCATTGTCACCAAGTCAAGATCTGATGATGGGATCCTAGGGAAATCGAGGGCAAACCTCAAATTTTATAGGTACACCTATGGCGATTTTGGAATTTTTAGCATTGAAATAAGCATTTACATTCAGAAAGTATCATTTGGTAAACTGGACCTGATGAGTCGTAGATGATCAATGGAACTCGTCAAAGCTAAATAATGCTCGCTCGTCTTTAAACGATCATGATTAAGTAATATACCTAGATAAGCGACTAAGAAGGAGCTTTAAGTTAATAATTCTTTCGAACTGATCTGATGCTGAAGCCGGAAGGTAGGCAACGGAACTCTGTTATAAAACAACGTACCTAAGCCGTGTTTGGGCTTAATGGAATCGTTGTGAGATGTTGTTTGGCTACGAATCACTAAAAAGTAAGAAATAAAGAAATTTTTTAACAGAAAAGTAAAACTGGATCCAAAAAAATAAAAAAATAACGGAGAATGGAACCGACTACAAAACCCTTGAAAATATTTCAGTCGGTTTTACTTTTTTGTTAAAAAAAATATTTATTTGGTTGAAGTTTATTAAATAAATACAAAGTGTTTGGCTGATGGATGGACAGACTTATAAAGGGGATGGATGGGGTCATATTATGCAATGCGGTTGAGCATATAAAAATGCACTTGAGCCGAAAGATTTTTTTATTTTTCAAATACTCCATTTTCATGATTTAAAATCTTTTAAAAAAATCTTAGGGCCCAAGTAATTTTTTTTATGCTCGACCACGTTGCATATGGCCCTGTCTATTGCTGCTTGGCATCTGCCAAGCACCTTGTATACCTAATAGGTATATAAAATTATTCAATAAAGTAACCAAGCGGGAAAAAGATCAGGATAGGTTTTATGGATATCAGTGCATTTATTTTACGCCTAGGTAGGAAAGTTCTGGTAACTTTTTAGCAAAAATAAGGCAGTTCCCTTGTTCTGTTTTCAATTGAAAAGCGAAAATATCCAAGCACGTTCGAAAAAAAATGTTTGCCGTGCGTTACTTTGCTTTTGATGACTATTTAAGAGAGATTATTTACGTGAGAACATCTTGTGACTATAGGTAACAACATCCTGTGATCACACGTTCAATTTGTTTACAAAATTGCCTTCCTCGTTGTGCATCCTGTGCACATAATGACTTATAAAAGTTATAAAGTAGGTACTGTTTGGTATGCGAGGTTGGTACCGTTAATAAAAGCACGTGAACGCTATTAAAGTACACTAGGTATGAGTGTTTTTGTTTTGCGATCTTATAACTTGTACTATTTATTACACAATAAGAATTCTAGACTTACTATTTTTCCTATGCATTTATTCACAGCGTGTCAGTATCGTCATTGACATTGACATGACGTTATTGATGATTCACTAGAGGTAGCACGTCATCTAGTCATCTTGCTCCTAAACGAAATCCCTTATATTTATTTTTCCCTAAGTATTTGACATAAGGATTACCCGTTGCGTCTTTGTTTATTTTAATACTCAGGTCCTATTATTTACATTAACATTTCCCCCTTCCTAGTAAAAAGTTTTAAACGTGTTTAAGTAAATGTTTTGTGAGTGTCTAGTCAACGAATTAAGTAAACACAAGCTTAACAACAATTAATGATTAAAGGACGTTAAGTATTTTTTTTCATGTTAGAGAGGCCAGACTAACGAACTAGTGGGTCACCTGATGTTAAGTGATCACCACTGTCCATAGACACCCGCAGCGCTTTACGCGATGCCCGTGCGTTAAGTGTTATTTATAAACGTAGTAAACAATAATAAATAGTATCTTAATACGAACTTAGTTTCGCCGGGTCACAACTTTCATCCAATTACAAAAGTTGTCGGTAGACCTGCCTTAGATAGGTACGAGTAGGTAAGTATATTGAATTATTCTAGTGTGTACTTAATCATTACATTGACTTCTAAACTTTCTTCGGAGGCAAATTTGAATGACAACAAAGAACAATGAAGCTTAACGAAAGCCTATTATATGGCTGACATAGCTATTGTAGTTAGTCACAAAGTGAGGAAGTCTCAAATCCGCTCAAAAGATTAAGTTACTAACGCTTACCTACATAAATTATCAAATTGTCACTATAATACAGTGTATCACGTTTTGTCTCATTGAGGGCTATCGCGTATGAATTCGCCACTAGAGGCGCTAGTGTATCTAGCGTGAGGTCTCCGAAATGTCAAATCTCATAGTTTTTGGGTGAGCTACGCGGGTTTATTTATAATTAGAATAATTTTGTGAATATTTTGCAATATCTGGAATTAATTATTGCAAATATTCGTTCCGGGGCAATGAATGTCTGTGTTTTGAGACAGTTTTGTCTTTCGGAAACCTTTGTCCTCCCTTTTTTCCGAACAAAACGGGGACTATGCAACACTGTGGCATGCTCGATATTTTTATGGTACGGTTTTAAGGTGTATTAAATATGATTTTAATCTAAACTTTGTTTTCACGCCCATAATAACAGACTTTGAAAGCCATACTTAAAAACCTCACGCAACAGTGCGCCATCTAGTGAGACAAAAAACGATAGCCCTCATTATCTACATATACTGTTGCCCGGAGGTTGCCCGCGAAATTGTCTGCGAAGAATTTATTTATTGCACTCTCGCGGAAAGTATAGAATTTTCCGGGTCATAAACTAAACTACCGTCTTTTTCGGGGTCTCAAACTTTCTCCTTACCAAACATAATAAATCGACACATTTATAATTCCTGCAACATAATGACCTGTAGGTTTTTTTTTATTTATATAATATTTATTTTATAAATTACTAGGTATATCTTTTAAAGTTATCGAAAATACAAACTGAAACATAGATGCACAGAAAAACCAGAAAAAGAGACCAGCGCTGGGAATCGAACCCAGGTCCTCAGCATTCCATGCTGCATGCTATACCGCTACACCACCACTGGACAGGAGTTCAGGCATAAATTTCTCCTATGCACCACATACATATCTCAGCTTGTTTGTTTCTTATTTAGTCACTTAAGCAGCGACACTAGCGACATCTATACTTTAGCCCTCATCGAGAAACTTTCAGCACTCCATTGGAACTAACCGCTCACCCGGACAAGAGATGTCGCTATTATACAATCAAATCCATGTGGATATCCATATGATTTTTTTATGGATATCCATATGGATTTTACGGGATGACCGTAAAAGTAACAAAATTTGGAGTTTAAATAAAAAATACAAAAAGACTCCAAAACGAATCTTTTAAAGTTAATTTTGTTGATTTCTTTATTATTCTTAATAATTAAAAAAATAAAAACCGTTTATTTCAGACCATGAAATCCATATTAGGTGTTAGTTAAAAATCGCAATGTTTTATTGAATTTAAACAAACAAAAGAACTAACTTAAACCTACAAAAACTGAATTTTTTTAAATCACATCACTCAAAAATCTCATTCAAAAGTAGTGAAAAATTGTGCTAAAATTTAAGTAGGTAGGTATGCTCCACCTTCTACTGCAAGCGGCGCAAACTCAGACTTCGTCTAACTCGCAACAATAACTGCATGGAAATGCTTTCACTGAAATTTAGATCGTTGCAGGTTAACCCGAGTCCATACGGAATCAACTCGCAGTAGAAGGCGGACATTAGTCGTATTGTCAAACTAGTCGAAAATTTAATTCCAACTGTATTTTTGTAGTATACACAGATTTTTACCACTTTCGAATGGAATATTTAAGTGATGTAAGTCATTTAAAAAATCGGTTCCCTTCATGCACAATTGAAAAATGTTCGTTTTAGAGTCCGCGACAAATCCAAATACTTTTAAGAGAAGTTTCCCTGCCGGCCGCGCGACCGCGTTAGGTATTCGTTTGGGATATTGCTGTCTTTATCGCTCGTGACATAAGCGCTCGCAGCCGTCCCCCCCCCCATGCCTTCCGCAACGACGTCCGTAATTTATATCGAGATAGCTGTAGGCTTTTCAAGATTTGGGCGGTTGAGTTTTGGGTTTCGTTGTCCTCATATTATACGAAAAGTGTAGCACAGAAATCAATGATATTTTACAATCAAGATATTCATTATATTTTCTATGCCTTGGTTTTTTAGATTTTTGTAAAAATGCTTTATTAGTCTGTAATTCTCGTGCAAAGTTGTCGACTTTTGAGCTCCTGTAATTCTGATATTACTTACACATTTAAATGAAAATCTGAAAAACCACAGGCATAGATAATTACGTCTAGTCCATACTTACAAAATTTCATCTATTTCTGTTGCTTAGTTTTCAAATGAGACCGGGACTACGTTTGTATGGAGAATGGAACGAAGAGACTTCTCTTAATACTGAAGATGCAAAAAAACAATTTAAAAAAACTGTAGGTGCTCAGCAAACAGACCTTGTGTGTGGGAAGGTGATAAAAAATCGAATAAATAAATACTTGCTAAACAGGATCTGAAGGAAAAACTTTGCCGTGTCATGTTAACGTTTTAGCTGGCAATGACCTCTATAATTTGAAAAGACACTGACTGCTCTATTTTAGACAGTAGGCCGCTGACCGCAAGCGCAGCGAGCACCGCATACCAATGACGACAAACGGAACGTTCGTCATCGTCAGCCATTCAGACCACATCTGCAGGGCTACTACGAAACTCGAAACTCGAAGTTCGTATCGTACCGTCCCTCTCGCGCTCGTATTAAATAGTATAAGTGTCAGAGAGACCGCATGACACGAACTTCGAGTTTCCTAGTTGCCCTGCTGTGACGAAAGCTGAAAGTACCTACTACCGGGTGATGTTATTTTTAAGTTAACGGATGATATTATATGCGGGCCATAAAACATGCTAAAATTTTAGCTATACTTGGTTCATATAGAACATATGTTACTTTTTGTTGCAGATGTTTCGGCTTAAGTATACAAGCTGTGACATGGCTCATGTAGCCAATGGTTTCTTAAGAATACAAGATGTGACATGGCTCATGTAGCCAATGGTTTCTTAAGTATACAAGATGTGACATGGCTCATGTAGCCAATGGATTCTTAAGTATACAATATGTGATATGGCTCATGTAGCCAATGGTTTTTTTAAGTATACAAGATGTGACTTGGCTACATGTGACTTGGCTCATGTAGCCCATGGTTTCTTAAGTATACAAGATGTGACATGGCTCATGTTGCCAATGGTTTTTTAAGTATACAAGATGTGATATGGCTCATGTAGCCAATGGTTTTTTTAAGTATACAAGATGTGACTTGGCTCATGTAGCCAATGGTTTCTTAAGTATACAAGATGTGATATGGCTCATGTAGCCAATGGTTTTTTTAAGTATACAAGATGTGACTTGGCTCATGTAGCCAATGGTTTCTTAAGTATACAAGATGTGACATGGCTCATGTAGCCAATGGTTTCTTAAGTATACAAGATGTGATATGGCTCATGTAGCCAATGGTTTTTTTAAGCATATAAGATGTGACTTGGCTCATGTAGCCAATGGTTTCATAAGTATACAAGATGTGATATGGCTCATGTAGCCAATGGTTTCTTCTACTGAATTAGAGCCTGTACCTACTCAGCAGCATTTTATAACCTTTTTTTTAATTTATTAAAATATTTTCTTAAAATAACCTCTACCCACATCCACTTGCATATTTTTGTATTATCTGTCATAAAATATTAAATATTTTATTTTTACCTATGTACACTATGTAGACAATATTTTTTCAGTCTAAACACATCTGCTAATAGGTATTGTTAATTACGAGCGATGGACCGCTAAGCCACCTGTCTCAAAACCACTGCCAAATCAAGATAATAAATTTATGTAATAAAATGCATAATTAATAAAATACTCGTAAATCTACGTAGGTAAAATATACTCAGCGGCGCAAAATTTGGCCCACCCTTCATATAAAATTATCTATTACTACACATTTGAGGGCCAGATTTTTCACCGCTCAGTGTACTTCTTAGAGTTCTTATTTTTGTTTAGACACTCTGAAACGATCTTTGATACGTATATCTATTAGCAACTACATATCGGTATGTAAAGGACTTATTTACCTTATCTTACTTACTTCATATCACAATATAAACGTAAGTAGGTAGATCACTGATCTAGAAAGTTTGGTTATCAAAAGAATAGAAAACATGAATAAATTAATAATTACTTTCGGGCCCTCATTCATCTTCTATAATCTTCATGTGAGTTGTATTGTATGTAACATAGAGTACCTACTTAATTAAAATTGAACGCCTTAATTATTTATTTTTATTATTACATTTCTTGTCTTTCACAGATATATAAAACATTGATAATTTGAAGGTCATAAAATAAATTAAATACCGGAAATATATTATACACAGTTTTATGCGTAAGAAGCATAATTTAATATTTATTAATTATTAATATGAAATAATGTATATAAGTGTTTACTTGAACAACCAACTGTAAATGGGGCAGCGCATGCAAGTAGGTATTATTTTGCTTTACTTTTAGCTTTAATGGCTATTTTACTGCGGGTTGGTAGAATTATTGTTATTCATTACATAATAATACACCAAGCGCCCATAATATGTGTAAATAATTTAAGTTACTTTGTTGCTTTGCGTTGTACCTATTCATAGAATTTTAATGCATCCGGTGGTAGGTAGAACTGCTGGCTACTGCCGCATGTACGAATCTAGACTTCAATTATTTTAGTTTTACTACGTAATGATCAGGAATGCAGAATGATTCGCGGCTGAATATCAATACAAGCACTTATCTTGATTTATTGCAGGTGCTAATACATCGCTTGCAAATCGTTGCAATTTATGTCTACTTGATATAGCCGAATATTTGCATAGCAAGCAGGCATTTGCATATATTTGCATGTTTTTAGTGCTCTGCTTTCACCGTAGTCACGAGAAGTTATAATGACAGCAAGTTAGATAATTTTAAGAATTAGGGGCTGTTTCACCATCCATTGATTAGTGTTAACTGACGGTTAAATGTGATGCTGTCTCTATTTGTTTTGTTCGAATAAACGGAGACGGCATCACATTTAACCGTCAGTTAACACTAAACAATGGATGGTGAAACTGCCCCTTAATGTGACAGCGCAAATAATTTAAGACCTAATAAATGTTACCTATGTTGGACAAATGAAAAAAAAGAAAAAAATATATTTTCAAGTGAAATTTACCCCTTTTACTTCTTGATAACTCTATTAAGTAACGCTTGGTAAAAGGAGTTGATTTTCGTTTCGTACCGAAATGGATGATACCTATCACTAAATCAGGGATGGGGAAACTGCGGCCCGCGGGCCATCTCCGGCCCGCGAAGGCTTGAAATCCGGCCCGCGACCATCAAACAAAAATCAAGAGAAGATTTCGTATTGTTACAAAATTTAATTCTCGTTGGCAATGGCCAAATTGGTGCTTCAGAAAATACATATCAATATTTTTATTTTTGTAAAGAACATAGCCAAAAATGCAACAACTTGGCCCGCCATATATTTCGTTAGTATATATTGGCCCGCGAAGGAAAAAGTTTCCCCATCCCTGCACTAAATCAACGCCGCATTGTGTAGGTAGGAGTCCGTCTTTAATAATAGCTCTATATTTTGTTCTTCACTGAAAAACCGGCCAACTGCGAGTCAGACTCGCACACCGAGGATTCCGTACAAATTTGTAGGTATCTATATCCAGTGTTAGCAGAACCCTTTTCCTAAGCAAACGCAGTGTTCGGTAATTTTAGATGTAGACAGATTCTAATTTTTTTCACTGCTCCAATACCTCCACGCATTTCTAAGAAAAGTGTCTTGACAGACGGGCGTATGGACAGACGGACAAAAATGTGACCCTATTAATGGTTCCGTTAATGCCAACTGAGGTATGCTTAGATAGAACCCTAAAATTCACTGGAATGCGTGTAGAACTGCACGAAAGAAAAAATAGTATAATTTGTGATGGTAAAGGCGCGCGAGTCGACTCGCTCTTGGTATAGTTTTTTATGAATGTATTTTGTTACGATTCCATTCACAGTTGACCTCCTGGTCGGACATTAAGCGACCGATTTTGCTCTGGGAGTCGTAACCGGTGCAATCACTATTATTTGTACCCTATTATTATTATTATATTATCACACAGAGGAAATGGGTGCGCTTTGGTTCTAGTCCAACTGTCATAAATTCTTTTAATGGTTGGTGCATTCGATGCGTGCAGCGCCAACTATAGTTTAATTATACCGAACAAACACAACCAGACATTACATAAAATAGCTTAGTGCTGATCGCTTATATAACCGCTACTTTAGAGATTCCAAACGGTATTTAGAAATCACATTTAACCGTAAACAATGAACATATTGTTGTGTTTGTGCGAAAGGAATTTTTGCGAACAATAATTTTGTAAGAATTAACGAATTGCTTAAGCTTAGCTTGAGTCGTGCCAACCTTCTTTTAATCTTGCCTTGGCCACCGAACTGTAGCGAATCTCGCGATTTCATATTGTTTGACAATACATTACTGCTGAAGGTTCCCAGCCCAGGGACAGCTCTAGTGAGCGTTACAAATATAAGAGAAAACAACTACGAACAGTAAAAAAACTATGCCAGTTAAAATTACTTATTACTTATTAAAGATTTTTCCATAGTTTACCCATACATATACAATCTATAGTTAATCAAATAAGGTTAATAGTCAAAGGGGGTGGCTGGGTTGGTGTTGGATAGCAAGCGTCAGGTGGAAAGTCAAGCCCTTTTTCCAACACCATGTGTTCTTCTTATGCATATTCAATTCAATATTGCGACCAGACATTGAATAAAAAATGATGAAGAACTCATTGATCTTTTTGCTGATAATTTTATTTGTTTGTTATTTATTCCGGATGCACGTACCTACAACGAGATAATGGGTGTAATTTAGTAAACCCATAAAGTATGCAATCTTGAAGACAATTTATTAATTAATTGTTGAGGTAAGAACGTTACACGTGTGACAGACAGACATAAAGACGAAGTTCCCTTTTTTCCATTTGAGGTGTACTGCTAATCATCCATTAGGATCATCATCATCATCAATAGCCTACAGCAGTCCACAGTCCACATGGCGCGCCACAACATTCTGTCTTCAGCCACAGAATAAGTAATAGTACAAGTACTTCAGCCCCTCGCATCCATCCGCCGCCAGCGACCCTCTTAAGGTCTATATTTTGCTTGCGTTTTTTTGGAAACATTGGGATTCAGTACATATGGAATCCAGAGGCTCTGTATATAACATAATGTAAATCTAGAGTTAACTAATATAGAATAAGGTACCTACTGTAAACTAACACTTATGGACATGGTCTGAACTAAATGTTTTTGAATTTTTTGAATTTTTATATTTACTTGTATTGTGCTAATGTCGTCCGTCCACCATCCATCCGTCCGTCCATGCTAAACATAACTTTGTAAAATTTTACTTGCAAAAACATCTATGTAGAAAGATACGAACATTACAATCTTGGATGTTCAATATGTATTTAAGTATGTATTTATCTATATAAGTACTCGTATGTTTATCCGTTGCCTAGTATCCATAGTACAAGCCTTGCTTAGTTTGGAACTAGGTCAATGAGGGCTATCGTTTGTCTCACTAGATGGCGCAGTGATGCGTGAGGTTTTTAAGTATGGCTTCCAAAGTCTGTTATTACGGGCGTGAAAACAAAGTTTAGATTAAAATCATATTTAATACACCTTAAAACCGTAACATAAAAATATCGAGCATGCCACAGTGTTGCATAGTCCCCGTTTTGTTCGGAAAAAAGGGCGGACAAAGGTTTCCGAAAGACAAAACTGTCTCAAAACACAGACATTCATTGCCCCGGAACGCATATTTGCCATAATTCATTTCAGATATTGTAAAATATTCACAAAATTACTCTAATTACAAATAAACCCACGTAGCTCACCCAAAAACTATGAGATTTGACATTTCGGAGACCTCACGCTACACTAGCGCCTCTAGTGGCGAATTCATACGCGATAGCCCTCATTGGTGTGAAGTGTCCCATGATATTTATTATTTTATTATTTATTTATATTATTACACAAATATTATTATTATATATATTTATTACACAAATTTTGCTAATTTGTGAAGTAGTGCGGAATGGAATATATTTGCCACTACGCCATTTGTTCTAAGAATGCAGTACAGAAGCCATTTGCCATCTGGACAAATTATATAAGTGCAGCTAGAATATCACTGTAATCATTGCCTAGGATATTGAAATGACCGTAGCAAATTGTTTTAAAAGATCGATACAATTGCTCACTTAGGTACTTACCTATGTAAGTATCTTTAAACTAAATAAACTAAGTACGAGTTTCTATTTCCAAGGAAAATCTTGAAACTTTTATCCTACTTCTAAAGAAAGAACAATAGTAATTAATTCACGTACCCTAAATTACTGCGACAAAGTGGGTAGTTTTCAAAGTATTTACCCACTTGCCGGAAACTTGTGTGAAACTTATTACATGACATGCAATCACTTTCCGGATTCAGAAGTCGAAATTGATTACCTAACGGTTCGTTATACTAATGGGTGAACAAACAATTTGTAAAATATAGACGTTTAAAACAATAATGACCGCTTTTATCGAAGTAGTGCAAATAAAGAATACTTAATAATGACATCAATCAAATTTTATTACATCCCGCCAGTACAACTTGGCATACTTAGGTACTTAGGCACTTGCTTATATGTATGAAATAAGTAGGTAAGTATCAACTTAATGATGCTTGTACGATACATCACAGTCGTGTTCTTATTATCAACTGGAGTACTGTAGGTAGGTACCTGACACAAAAAGTCGACAAGTTATTCGCGTGGGAAAGAAAATACTTATAATAAATCAACGTTGCAAAAGTTTTACTGCTTTTTTGTAGCCATTTTTTGTTATGGTCGTATCAGTTAACAATGACCAGCTGAGCAGTCACCACCGAATAAGACTCATATGGATGATAAAGGTGCTAAAACAACGAAACATTTGCTCCACATGTCCAGACTAGTTTATTTAAATTTCACAAGTACGCAATATGCAAAAAGGCATGTATTTAGGGATATATTTACGTAATTACCTAGAGGAACAGTTTCTTATATATTTAAGATTAACCTGTAAGTACACAACACACCCACACACACACAAACATCACGCCTTTATTCCCGAATGGGGTAGGCAGAGCAGACGAAACGTTACCGCTTCGGAGCCACTTTTAGCAATTTTAGGTTAAAGTTTGACAAAAAAGGTACATTAGTGACAGGTTGCTTGCCTGTCGCGTGCCTGTCGCCTACGGTATACCTTACCTTAACCTATATCCTTTGTCGCCTCTTACGACATCCACGGAAGTAATGGAGAGGTGTAAATTAACTTGTAGCACTTGACTATTAGCGCTTTGGGTGAATACCAAGTCTTATTACTTCCTACATTTTTTCAGAAAAAATCTAATTAAAAAAAGTAAAACCGAGTCCAAAAAAATAAAAAAATATCAATTTTTCTAGGTACCTACTAGCTCGAAGTCGGTGACTCAGCGCGACCCATCAGGAGTGGAACAATAGTAGTCTACTTCACCTAGGTACATACTATGGGTCTCAATCCCTCCTGCTGGGTCGTGCTGAGTCACCGACTTCGAGCTAGTAGGTAGGTATCTAGAAAAATATCTTCAAGGGTTTTGCAGTCGGTTCCATTTTTTGTTATTTTTTTTATTTTATTTGGAGTCGGTTTTACTTTTTTGTTAAAAAAAATCTTTATTTCTCACATGATAGTGATTCGTAACCAAAGAACGTCTCATAACGATTACATCTCATCTCATAACGAGCCCAACCTCGGCTTAGTTACGTTGTTTTAAGTATAACAGAGTTCCGTTGCCTACCTTCCGGCTTCAGCATCAGATCAGTTCGAAAGTATCATTAATATAAAGCTTCTTCCTAGTCGCTTATCTAGGTATATTAATCATGATCGTTATAGACGATCGAGCATTACTTAGCTTTGACGAGTTCCATTGGTCATCTACGGTCTTCTTCATCAGGTCCAGGTTTACCAAATGATACTTTCTGAATGTAAATGCTTAAAATGCTAAAAATGCTTAAATCGCCATAGGTGTCCCTATAAAATTTGAGGTTTGCCCTCGATTTCTCTAGGATCCCATAATCAGATATTGACTTGGTGACAATGGGACCACCTCAGAAGAGTACTCTTTCGAATAAAAAAAGAATTTTGAAAACACAATTAACTGAGTAATCTGTGAACATACATAACAAAAATACAAACACTGGAACATAGAACCTCCTCCTTTTTTGAAGTCGGTTAAAAAGGCATGCATTGATGTTATGTAGCAGTGATGAGATGACTGGTGTACCTACTTAAAACTTATTTATTACTCATCTCATCAACATCATCATCCCAGCCTGCATACGTCCCACTGCTGGACAGCGGGCTACTACGAAACTCGAAACTTGAAGTTCATATCGTATCGTCCCTCTCGCTCTCGTATTAAATAGTAGACACAAGTGTCAGAGGGAGAACTTCGAGTTTCGAGTTTCGTAGTACCCAGCTGGCTTGTGCCGTAGTTCCACCGCGGGCCCGGGCCATATACTACGAAGTTCAAAATTCGAATTTCGTAATTTGCCGCCCCGCTAACGCTTATATATTATTTAATACGAGAGTGAGAGGGACGGTACGATACGAACTTCGATTTTCGAATTTCGTACTAGTTCCAGAGTTCGGATTATTACCTACTTCTTGACTAATGTGTACCTAGACGTAATTTAAGTAGGTAGGTACTTACTTAAATTATTTTCCGTTGACGTAGCTAACAACAAAATGTCACGAATTCATTTTTAGCGTTTTTAGGGTCCCGGAGCCAAAATGGCAAAAACGGAACCCTTATCGTTTCGCCATGTCTGTCTGTCTGTCTGTTTGTCCGTCCGTCCGCGGCTTTGCTCAGGGACTATCAATGCTGGAAAGCTGTAATTTTGCACGGACATGCAAATTATGCCGATAAAACGGTACAATAAAAAAGTAAAAAAAAAAATTTTGGGGTACCTCCCATAGACTTAAAGTGGGGGTGATATTTTTTTCTCATGCGACCCTATAGTGTGGGGTATTGTTGGATAGGTCTTTAAAAACCATTAGGGGTTTGCTAAGACGATTATTCTATTCATTGATTTTTTTGCGAAATATTCAACTTTAAAGTGCAAATTTTCATTAAAATCGAGCGCCCCCCCCCCCCTCTAAAATTTAAAGCGGTGGGTGAAAAAATTTTAAAAAATTCAGGATGGTAGTAAGTAAGTATTTCAAAATTTCAAGGAAAACTATAATGGCTAAGTTTGCTTGAGAATTATTAGTAGTTTTACTCTTAAATAGCAGCCTAAGGTATAAAATATATACCTAAACTTGGAAGATGCCGTATAAAATACGAAATCCTTAAAAATATATTATTTAATTTTTTCGTAGCTACGGAACGGCTTTGGGCGTGTCCGACACGCTCTTGGCCGGTTTTTTTAAAACTTGAAGTGTTTTCCATATAATTATGTTATTCATTACAATGCTGCTGACTAACTTAAATAAAGTGATAATAATAAAATTGTAATGTAGCAATTGTAATGCTTTTACGCCAATGTAAAACCGCAGCAAAAAAGGCAGTAAGCCGGAACACGGCGATTCTCCATACAAGGATGTGGTCAAATTCTGTAGGTATTTATATATTACATTGCGCACGTCCTTAACACTTGATCACAAAGGCGGGTTACTGGATACGATAACTGGAATAATTAAGTATTTATCAATGACAAGTTTTTACTACGCTTCCTTGTTTTATGAATAGGTATGTTCAAAATTTTCTTTAAAACTGGGGTCAAAAACCTTTAAGTATATTATACAGGACGTACACTGTAAGTGCGAACATGATATACAATAGCAATTATACGTAATTTATTAGACAGCCAGTGTATTTCCTTATTGGCAAGATATAATGTAACTGGAACAAGAACTGATAAAGCCCTTTAACACGACAGTCTCTTGACACTATCTTATAGTATTTCAGACACAAATGTTTTATGAAAATTGATGAATAAATGTCTAACTATAATTAAATTATGTAACTGCGAGTTACTTAAGTCCAAAGAAAAGTAAATATAAGTGTCAAGACGAATGGAAAACATTTAACGGCTTAATAACCTGGGTAAAATTGTTATTGCAAGTGGTTCTAGAAAGCAAATAATTCGGTTATTTCCTGAAGTGTTTCTTATCTCTATTACGTAGGTAATCTTTAAAATTAAACTGAGTCCATATTTTCATAAACTCAAGTCAAACAATTTTGTCTTATTCTTCCTGTGATCTTTCTATTAACTAGCTCCAGGAAATTTAGACGAGAATAGAGCTTAATTACAAATAACTAAGTAATAATTCTACTAATATTACCTATACTCGTAAATGCTCAGTTTTTGAGAGCGTGCGCGTGTATGTGTGTATTGTTTTTGTTACTCTTTCATACTAAAAATGCCTAGATAGGTAAATGAAGCAGAATGAAACTTGATATGGAGATGGATCTTAGAAATAACACAAAGACTACTTTTTATCCCGATATTTTCACGGGATCGGGATGAACACATAAATCAATAATATCAATCGGGTAAGTCTAAGTAAGTAGTATGGCACAAGTGTTATTCATTATTTAATTTTTAGGGAATTTGCATAATTTTTATGAAATAATCTTGTAAATTTTGTATAAATAATCCCGGATAGTCATCAGCCAGATAAGTATAAAATGTTTCACGCAAGCGAGGTCACAGAAAAAGGTTATTAGACCTGTAAATTTTCTTTTAAATGGCAAATTTACTCCAATTAGGGGACAATAAAACAAAAAGTAATGAATAAAACTATACCATAACTATGTCAACGTCACGGTGTCGTCTAACTGCAGCAGGCGAGGCGATTGTAGGTATGGTGCGGGCTTCCTGTATTAGGCTACGTACGCACTATGCGGCTAACCGCGCGGTTTTAGCGCGCCGTCCCTCTTCAAAGTATCGTTTGAGAAAGAGACAGCACGCTAAAACCGTGCGGTTAGCCGCATAGTGCGTACGTAGTCTTACGTTTCAAAGTGTTTGTTGCGTTACGACCCCACTGAAGTCACTTTAATCTGTCAACAGTATTTCACGATGCAAACTGCATTAGTCATACTCGGAGATAGGCTTTCCCGCCAACTCGATGGGTACCAAACCAACCAATATTTTATGTAGAGCTTTCTCTAACTTGTTCACGAATGTTGTTGGTTCCGATAAATACCAATTGTCTAT
Source organism: Choristoneura fumiferana (assembly GCF_025370935.1). Lineage (NCBI taxonomy): Eukaryota > Metazoa > Arthropoda > Insecta > Lepidoptera > Tortricidae > Choristoneura > Choristoneura fumiferana. The sequence continues at coordinate 12,326,628 of NC_133475.1, read as the reverse complement.
GTATCATAATATACAATGTGGAACTAAGAAGACAAATGCTTTTAATTACTATTATACACTAACTACAACCCCACAACTTTGTATGGGTCCGCCCGAACTAAATACTTTTCCGGGATAAAAAGCAATGTTTACTATAGCATGCTATAGCAATGCAATTCTAGTCCTTAACCCTCACATCATATAAACAAACAAGCAAAGAATGTTTATTTAGGTACATTTGCATGTTATATAGACCAAGTGATAAAATGGCATTATAAAAACCGGCCAAGAGCGTGTCGAACACGCCCGAAATAGGGTTCCGTAGCCATTAAGAAAAAATTAAGTAATATAATGCGATTTTGCTCACTGATTTTTAATAGCAAAACCTGCCTGTTTGAGCTGCTGAGGTGAAAAAAATATTCGACGGTGCTTTCCATCCATCCCATCCATCCCAGCCTATATACGTCCCACTGCTGGGCACAGGCCTCCTCTCAGAACAAGAGGGCTTGGGCCATAGTTCCCACGCGGGCCCAGTGCGGATTGGGAACTTCACACACACCATTGAATTGCTTCGCAGGTTTGTACAGGTTTCCTCACGATGTTTTCCTTCACCGTAAAGCTCGTGGTAAATTTCAAATGTAATTCCGCAGAAGAAGTGTCTGAGGATCTTAGCCAATATCCACCAACCGAACAGTTGCAAACCATATTTTAAAAAATTTAATATATTGACCCTTCCATCGCTATATATCCTGGAAACAGCAATATTTGTTAGAAAAAACCTACACTTATACCAATTTTCAAAAAGTGCCCGTCGAACCCATAAACTTATCCTTCCAGAACCCATACTAGAAATCTACAAAAACAGCCCGTATTATAGAACAATTAACATATACAACAAATTGCCGTTAAATATTAAGAATATAAATAGTAATACATTATTCATAGCTAAATTAAAAACAGATCTATTAGAAAAATGTTATTATTCTACTAAGGAATTTATGGATGAATGAAAATATCATTAAATTTAAATTATATTATATTACTATAAGCATTTTTGTAAACACGATATTATTGTGCCATAATAGTTTATAACAGTGTAATTTAATTTATAGTATAATGTAACCGTAGTTTTTAAGCTTTAATGCAAGTACGTAGGATATCTTACTTTTTAGTTGTTTAATAGAATTAGATAACATTATTATAAATGTGGCTATACCCTACCAGGGTGCATAATATTGTAAGACTTATTAGAATAAGGCCTTATGTATTTTATGTTTTTTGCCAAATAAATAAATACTAAATACTAAAGACTCAGAGGTGCGAGCCGGGGTTTGAACCCACGATCCTCTGCTTGAGAGACCATAGATCAAACCACGACGCGACGCCGCGACGGTGCTTTAATTGCACGAAATACCGCAATAAAGTTGGTCACGCATGTTGCGGTATCACTGCGGTCTAAGGACTGATGTCGAAACTATAAGTCTTTTACTGATGAAAAAAGGTAACATTTTGACTTTCAACTTAATATAATCGTAATTTGTTTCACTGATCCAGAAAATACGTACCTTGCAGAAGGGCGAGCACGAAAATCACAGAAAATATAACTTGCATAACTGCCAAAAAATATCACAAAATAAAAATGTTCTGATTTAAACTTTCACTTATTTTAAAGGATTGTTTTAGTCATAATTTTGTTTTGACGCAGCGTAAGAGCGAGGTTCATACTCGTCAGCACTCCACCGGCGGGCGGCCTGCGACGCTCAGCTTGACAACTGTCGGCCGCCGCCGATTTCCCTCACTTATAGCTTCCCCTACTGTACTGACGTGAAAAAGACGAACAGCTGCTCTTGAGCGAAGTTTTCCGGACCATCCCGGATTTATATATTAGTAACTGCAGTGTAGTTGACTTATTCCTTACCTCAATGCCACCAGTATTTAAGTTTAAAAAAATCCATTCAGGGTTTCAATTGCAAATGCTAACTGTAAACACATTATAATGTAGGTATGTGTTTTGTAGGCAATTCATTCTATTTCTGGATTTCTTTTTTGTAATATTAACCCTCAGCAGCACTCCGGTGCAGTGCTATTCCTCAATCTAGACGCGCTATTTCTACTTGTAATGTACCTACCACCTACATAACACAAACACGCTCACATTCGACTTTCTTGAAGCCAGTTACAGTCAAGGGCAAAGATATCGATACGGCCAAAGTTGCAAAAATATCTATACACGTCTTTATGTACTTAACATTAAGGCCGTGTACACATATTTATTTTTGCAACTTTGGCCGTGTCTATTTCTTTGCCCTTGACTGTACATATAATCTCATATTTTTGTCTGGACTTCGGGAGTAATATCAGTGATACCTAATTAAAATCATTGATCCTGAGTCGTTTTTAATCAAAGATTTTTATTGTTGTGTTAAGTTAAAACCACATAAATCTAGACTTAGTTAAGTATTATAGAATCGCATAATCACCCTGATCATGTCGCCGCAAACAGGTGACACGTATGCCACACAACAGGGGTGTTATTCTCGGAATAAGCCTTGACTACGGATACATCGCTGCACTCGACAACCATACTTTTATTAACTTGACCCTCACGCTCATAAGGATTACCTACAGGTACGGAGTTAGGTTCATTGACATTGACCAACGTCACAGTGTAAGAAAATGTAAGTTCTTTAGACTTTGCCAACGTCGCGTCGAGACATCTGACTAACTCCTACCAGCAAAGGTATGTCAAGTTATAATTGCCTGCCGACCGCAGTGCCAAAGTCTAAAGAACATACATTTATATTTTCTTACACTGTGGCAGTGCTAATCCACGGACGAGGATTAGAATAACACAGCAGGGTACAACCGTGACTCAGTACTAGGTACTTACCATGAAGAGAAAGGTACATTTTGTGTAGGGGTAGATACGCATTTACTTGACCAACACGTTGGGGCCACAAGCGTAGTCACGAGAATCATGACAGAAGAAAGTAGGTTTTGGAAGTGTACCTAATAGCACAGAATAACTAATAGTACTTACTATACCTACCGTACAGAAGGGCCTCTCTCGAACAAAAGTCAAGTTTAGGTATAAATCGTTCCGTAATCTTACGACTTGCACGCGAAATTGAAACTTGTCATGTTACACTAGCGTTCATATTCCGTTGGGCACCGTTGACTCGAAACCGGTTTGGCGCCAAGAGCACAGCTTAGGGTTCCCACTCGCCGATGAATAAAGATAACAGTGGGTATTAATATGAATTCAATAAACTATCTTTAATAAATAATAATAATAATAAATATCTTTAATAAATAAATATACTATCCTATCTACATGACAACAAAGCACGACAATGATAACCTACTTACTACCTACTACAGATTTCCGTATTGACGAAACCATGTCTTCATAATATTATTTCTGACCAACCAATTAAAGAATTTTATCACTAAGTACATAACTACAAACATACAAAAGTATTACTAGGCAGGGACTTAAGAAATTAGAGAAGTAAAGAGAACGCAGGCAGGTGTTTGCAGGTGGTAGGGCCTTGTGCAAGGTTCGCCCGGATTGCTACCAACATCTTGCTCGCTAATCCTGCCGTGAAACAGCAGTGCTTGCACTGTTGTGTTTCGGCGTGGAGAGTAAGACAGCCGGTGAAATTACTGGCACTTGAGGTATCCCATCTAAGACCTCTAGGTTGGCAACGCATCTGCAATCCCCCTGGTGTTGCAGGTGTCTATGGGCGGTGGTGATCTCTTACCACCAAGAGACCCACTTGCTCGTTTGCCATCCAGTAGAATAAAAAAAAACGACCGGCCGCCGCTTACCGTTGCACGCTGTTGTAACAGAATGTTTTTGTATACCTAAGTACTTACTTCTATACAAACATTTGAGCAAATCTACGAGCAAACTTAGTTACTTAGGCAATTGTTAAGTATTTGTTTTAAAATGGGTCCAAAGTGTTTACTTTTAGGTGAATTAAACGGTATTCAATCAAAAAGGAATCGACTTTGATTGTGAACAATACGAAAATCTATTAAATACCTGGTTAGGTAGGTACCTACGAGTACTTACCTAATTATTTGTATTTCGCAAAACTATATTCATTTAGACGCCCTAAAATCCTTATAATACCCAACAATCTTGTTCTCATTATGCACCTTTGTTAATACTCAAAGTACCTACAACTAGACACTGACAAAATTGACCTCCAATTTTTTAAAAGAACTAACAAATACATATTAACCTGCAAGACACGAGAACAAACATTCGTATTATTCATACAAATAATTGCCCCGGCCGGGAATCGAACCCAGAACCCTCAAACTTCGCAGTCAGGTTCTCTAACCTAACGAAATATTTTTTTTCTCTCATCCTAAATCTACCTACTATTACCATTACTCGCAGCTTCACATGCGTAAATCATTAAGTTTAGCACTTGAATTAAATTGTAGTATTTCGTAAAAGTATGAATTCCCAAAAATTACATCGAAGCCTAGCCTTCATTAAAGTTGCATAAAAAAAACTGCACCAAAACATGTCTCATGTGGCGACTGAAAATTTGTGATTTTTTTCCCGATCCCGTGGGAATTTCGGGATAAAAAGTAGCCTCTATGTTATTCCAGACATCCATGGCTATGTACATACCAGATTGTATCCAAAATCCTCGATTTCACAAATATTACATCGGAGCCTTCATTAGGGTCATTCGAGCGTGAACACTATAGTAGAAATACAGGACGTCTAAAACATTTTAACAAATAATAAAATAAAATTCTCCCTAAAATTCAGGGCTTAAGTACAGCCTCGACAATGACAATGTAAGCATGAAATGTAATAATTTACGAACAATGTAAGTATTTGGTAAATCTATTTTTTATGGTAGTCATAACTTACCTTGGCACAAGCAGTCAGCTACAAAAACTTCCAATACCTACTTCTTTCTCGACATTTTCTTGCATTGTTTTTTTTTTATTCGACTGGGTGGCAAACAAGCAAGCAAGTGGGTCTCCTGATGGTAAGAGATAACCACCGCCCATAAACACCTGCAACACCCAGAGGCCTAAGATGGGATACCTCAAGTGCCTGTAATTTCACCGGCTGTCTTACTCTCCACGCCGAAAGACAACAGTGCAAGCAAAGCTGCTTCACGGCAGGATTAACGAGCAAGATGGTGGTAGCAATCCGGGCAGACCTTGCACAAGGTCCTACCACCTACAAGGTACTACAAGGTGTCACCGTATTGCAACGGAAAAAATCTAAAATGTGCATAACTTTGAAATTATTGACACTCATATTCATAACTATCGTGAATATATTTATGAATTTGAGTGTGAATGTCAATCAAAATATCGATATCGGATCGAAACTGATTGACAACAGATTCGTATAATACTGAAGTAATTTAAAGAAACTAGGTTTGTATTGGACTTCACACATTTATTGTATTTTTGTCTAATAAAAATACTATATCATATAACTATTTAAAAGAGGATATCTACAGCAATTGACAGTCTTGCTGGTTGTACAGTGTACAAACTCGTCAGAGCACAACATAATAAAAGTCCTATAATGCTTTTAGTGCACTTCTTGAGGATTTTCTCTAACATAAACTTATTTTAATCTTATTTTACAGCCCTTTTTAAGTTTTGAAGAAAATCTAATTTTGCGATTGGATATAAATGTATTGCACTATGGAAGAAACAAATAGATACAAAGAAAATGGTAGTGTGAACAATTATAAGAACGTTAATCGGATTTTTAATCCATTTAGGAAACCTTTTGCGTACTTACCATCAAGTACGCATTCGAAATTCAGGCACAATAATAATATTTAATTTCTATGTCCCTTATCATTAACAAAGAGTGTTTCATAAATTCATCATAATACACACAAATATACACTTACAGCATATTTCAGATAACAAGTGACCATTACTGTGCCTTTTTCAATTCGTCCAATACAACAAACAAGCAAGCGGTTGAACAAATTATATTCTCTTAGGGAAAAACAAAATAAGGCTTCATTAGATACAATTCACGTGCGTTTTTTCGAAAAAGTTCTATAGTGAAAATAGCAAAAGTAATAATGATCATTAAACATTTAGATATTTTAAGCTTTTTTACATGACATGGAGTCCCAGGAGGATTATAGTATACTTGATGTGCTCAAAATTTTATTATTTTTGTTCAGTGCCGGGAAGGCTAAAACACTTCTACAGTTGCAGCTATCTATTGGAACGGCCAAGGTGCTCCAATATCTGAAACAGCAACTAACACCGAGCCCCAGAGCTAGGCAGTATAATAAATAATATTCGAATTCAATGGAATTAAGCAATCTGGTAAACAAATGTGGTAACTGACATTGACACCGACTTGTCTATGAACCTAATGATGTGAATGCACTTTAAGATACTTCAGTCAGCAGTGAATAATTATTTTAAATTTATTCACATTTCATTATTTAAGTATTTATTATTTGCATGTTTAGTTATGATAAAATAGTAGCTTAGTAATAAATGGCTTCTGAGTTCTGTCCAATGGGGCAAAGATTCAGAATGGCGGGTGTACCATTATAAATATAAAATTACAACTATACAAAAAAAAACTCAAAATGTACTATTCAGTTCCTACTTTAAAAATAATCGTAGCAGACCATATATTAAGTTATTACAATATGGAGGTACACCAGCCGTCCTGAATGTCAGGACGGTTATACGTTAGACGGTAGAGGGTATACACTAATACAGACGGTTAGACGGTAGGCGGTATACACTAATACAGAAAGCCAATTTGCTATGAACCTATTGATTATTGACATACGCTATTACTCGAAATTAACAGTCACCCTGGATATGTGGCATAAATGTGCTATCATGTAGAGCGTGACTCCTTCAGCTTTTAGAATCACGATATCTCAGGAATGGTAATTCTTAGAAAAAAGGTTTGTTCGATCAAATAATAAATTTTGTAGGTACAGCACTAAAATCCAGACTAAACAGACTTCAGTGAGTAAAAAATGATCATGCCAATTTGACAAATATAACGAATTTTCGTCTTCCAATTATATAAAATAAATATATTTACACATTTACTTAATGATACAATGATTGTTAAAAACAGTGGTGGGTTCATTGAGATGTGAATGTGATCGGGATTGGCGTTCAAATATAAGTAACTGCGGAGTAATCGTGAAAAATGCTTTGTTTAAACGATTGTTTAATTCCATTGAATTCGTTTTTTTTATTTATTAGTTACATTAACATTTTTATGGGCGGCTTGCAATGACTTGGCTGCCAAAATTTTATTAAGAGTTCTTCAGCGAAAGGAAAAGAAGGTGAAGCTTATTCGGAAAGTAAAGCAAGAGCCTATAAAAATTAAGAGTTGTTAACGCGAGCCCCTTTTTCGTTTATACAAAAATTACACGGGCAAATAGAGCCAAACGGATATTGACTTAACTGATGTATGAATAAGGTGCATGTAGTTATTATGTGTATACATGTAAAGTAAATAACTTTAATTACGATTCTGCCGGGACTTCAAGCTCGATATGCAGTGGAAACTATTTTAAATGGACTACTTAATCTATATAATTATTATGTACATAATGTAAAATACTCATTTACTAAACTTTCGTATGATTTTAGCTCATTTGCAATATTTATCTCGGAAATGAATCCAATAAACTAAGACATTCATACATTCCTGCGAACGACAGACCAACCTCAAAACCGATGCATAATTATTATGTTATTAAAGTTCATAGCCACAAAATTTATAGCTGGTTTAAATTTACAAGCTCAAAACTTACACGAATCGCACCATCACCTAAACTATCTTTAGAAAAAGCAACAATTTAAAATATATCAGACGTTCTGAACAGAGTTAGTGACCAAAATCATATTTCTAACACTAAGGGGCTGTTTCACCACCCATTGATTAGTGTTAACTGACGGTTAAATGTAATGCCGTCTCCGTCTTTTCGAGAAAAAAAAACAAATAGAGACGGCAACACATTTAACCGTCAGTTAACGCTAATCAAAGGATGGTGAAACAGCCCTTTAATCTCAATTTATCTTATGATAAGAGTAGAAAGAACATGCTATAATCAGTTCAGGGCCCAATTGCATAATAAAGTACAAGCTAATAGTATTAGTGAATTTCAATGCAAAATCGCTAATAATATTAGCTTGTACTTTGTTATGCAATCGGGCCCAGATGTACTCACTCATATTTGATAATTTGCCTTATAATGCTAAAACATGAAACAGTCTACGGTTCTACACACAGCATACATAGTATGTACAATCAGAACTATTTACACAAACATTGAAAAGGGCAAACATTTAACGAGTGATTCGCTTGATAATAAACACACATGAGCAATAATTTACTCTTTTCGGCGTCTGAACAATACAGCCTCCTATACTAACTTGCGGTTTATAAGTTCCAATAACAGAATCAGAATATTTTACATATTACCATACGTATTAACGCACATACATTACCATACGGTAAAACTGTATGTTCGCTACTGCAAAATCTGGCGCAAATTGGTAACTCTTATTGTCCAAAACATTTCCGAGATCCTGGCACTTGATATCTCGTCTGTACTCTTATAGTTCACACAAATATTATAAACAACAGGTCCTACATCTAAATGAAACAATTTAATTATATTATTGATTTACCCATGATCATTGTATTCATATTATTGAAATTTCTACTTTTAACATATTATGTTGGGCAAGGTCAGTACGGAGCAGTTTATCCAACAACAAAAGTAAATACAAAATAAGGTAAGCTACCCAATAATTGGTACTGCGATTTAAATAAAGAATGAATATGCCAAAAATAGGATTATATACCTTTTAGTTTTTTCAGGGGCGGATTCTATTCGTGAAACGGAAGGGTAGGAATTAAATTTACAATATGCCTTTTCCCAAGCTGAATGTCTGGGTATCGGTATAAGATTAACAGATTGATATATTTCATTACAGGTAATTTTTCTTTGGGTAATAAATATGGATCCGCCCCTGCATTAAAATCTTTATTATTACTTCCATGCTAATTTTACATATTGATACACTCTGATTACTTAGATAAATAATTAATCAACCGAAAATAATGAAGCTTCAAATTCATGAAAAGTTATATCACATTATAAGGTTGATGGCGTGATGACAACTTGACAAGAATTTTCCCAGTGAGGGATTCGATATTTTTGATTAAAAAAGGTTTTCCGTGGTTTTTTTTTATATAATGTACAGTAGAAGTATGGAGAATCTAAAAAATATTTTTAAGAATAGTTGTGCGTATTTGATTCTGGACATGGACGATGCCGTGGATAAATAGGGAAGGGACCGGGGGGAGGGTGGGGCGTAGAGACTGTCGATATGTTCTAGTCGTCGGTCGACTATTTCCAATTGGCAAAACTAACTTCCTGCCCACTTTGTTCGCATTATTAAATTTTTTCAGTCGTCATCAATGATTTAGAGACAAAAACAAAGCTGTCTAATCAACTGGGAATAACTTTGATAGGTGCTTGTTTCTCGTTTGTCTCTCGTTCTCTATCCTACTGGGTAAGTGAAAGGATCAAGATGGACACAGCAAGTTACGACGGCTCCTCGCGCAAGCACTCTTAGTGGGTACAGAAACAATGGTGACCACTGAGCACAGCCCGCCAGTGACAGGATGCAAGAACTGTGTGAAGCCCTGTGAGCATGTCTCATTAATTACGTAACATATTGAAAATAGCGTTATGCTGCATCTAGATTACTGTCGCTTAACTATACATCATGTCACAAAATATTTATTTTATGGTAGCATCACTATATTATCATAAATATATTTTATTTGTACATTACACATGTGATTGTTTAAGACTATTTACAGATAGACACACTTCCGACCTTCACCTCTATTCACACCGCCTAAACAAAACTAAAATAAAGTCAGGGCTATAAAACCTAACATTAACCTAATGCACGTAACGTAATGTTACACGAACATAAAACAGAATAACCATCCAAGCATCGGTAAGGCAATAAACAATGGTACATGTCTACATTTCTCTTTTATTTATCAGTTATCACGTACTATTTCATTGGTTGTTCATTTTACTTAACATATTCCCTAATCGTATTGGAGACAGCTGAAAGATGGTCCATCGTGATTTTAGTGTTCCTCATTATCACGATCATTTAATTTTTTAAAGGCGCGCAATCGTTAAGCGACAATACAAGTAAAAAATGTGTATACATGAAATGTGACTAACGTGGGAGACATTTGATTTTGTTGTTTACATGCCCGCGATGATTGCAGTATAAAAGCATCATAAAAATAATTACAACACTTACTATTCACCGTAAAGAAATCTATCTAGCCATTTGGTATCTAAATACTGCCCTGAAATGTGTATAGCAAATTACAGTGAACAACTTATAATATAATTAATAATCTATACTAACTAAATAATAGGGGAACTAATTGAAGGTGATGCACCTTTAGTCGCAAGATCTTAGACTTTAATTCTGGAACAATACTCCCTCGAGCATGGAGAGTTAATGTGCCATCAAATGTTGCCAACGTCATGGGCCGGTAATGTATGAGGAAAAATAATTCATAGTACAGTCAGCAACAAAAGTAGCTGGTTACTTTTGTACTTTGTCGTTTTACAACCACGTACTTAGCGTCATACAAGATTGACAAACTTGTTAATGTGACAGAGTAAAAAAGTAACTAGCTACTTTTGATGCTGACCGTACAATACCTGGTTTTGGAGTAGGATTCTTTAATGCCTTGTACAGAACTATACTTTTTTACTGAAGATTATTTTCAAAATCGCGTTTTTTCCCAAGTTTAATCGACACAGAAACATAGGTAGGTTTAGGTTATGTTGTTTGAAAAAAAACGCGATTGTGAAAATAAGCTTCAGTAATATGCTTTTTATTACCGAAGCTTGTTTTATCTGTACAAGGCATTAAAAAATCCTACTCCAAAACCTGGTTTTAAAGTAGGAATTATTTGTCCTCTCCCAGTGCTGGTAATATAAGTTGGTTATGTACGGGGAACAAGGGGTTTAACTTAATATACATTCAAGTTATTCCCCTGTCGGAACTATAGCAAAGGTTTATTCAGTAGTGAACTTATCAAAAATAATATGGTTGCTACATATGATATAAAAATAAAGTAGATAAATTAGAAATAAATATAATTTTCAAATGAGAGTTGCGTTTGTACCTCGTAAGTCCTAGAGTACTTTGTAAAGTACAAATCAATAGTAAAAATAACTGCCGAATGCATTATGTCAATGAAAAAATAACTTTAACCACATAGAAATAAATTCTAAACTAGAAATTCTCGGCTGCACTACATCTGTTGTACGTCAGGACTTACGAGGTTAGCACAAACGAAAAAGTATTTAATCATACCGTTGTAACTTCGACTATGCTAGTTGGTTCAAGGGAATAGCAGATCAGGCAATTCTGCGGGTACTCTTTAACGTAATTAACTTAATTTGTTTTATGGATCAAATAAAGTTAATAGTGTAATGTATTTTTTAGTTTGATTATTTAGACAATTAAAAAATAGTCTGCTTTTGTGAAGTAGTGGTGAATATTGTATTTTTATGTAAAATAATTGTGCTACCGCCGGTAGTCAATGGATAGCTTGCACTTAACACGCTCTTCCCTCTTCTTATATCAACACCAGCGTCAAATCACAATGGTATGCATTCATTGCCGAGAAGCGTCTACTTTTATAGGTTAAACAAAATGTGACAATATTTTTTGACTTTAACAAGGAGAGCCTGCTCCTACGAAAATAAGGACACTACCGCATGCTATATGAATGTATTAAAAGTCAAAGACCTCTTCGCATAATTTTTATTTGAATCAAAAGAGGCTTTACTAAACAAATAGATAGGCCTCATTTGTGATAATTTGTATGTATAATACCTTGCTCAACCAGCAATTAGATCTTGTTAAATTATTCTAGTACGTTAGTAATATTTAGGCCAAAAACTCTTCGACATTGAAAAAAAAACAACAAAAGTCGTCGTTACGAAAACGAATCACTACATGCACGATTGACATACCTACGCGTATGTAACAAAGCACGCATGCACAATCGAAGTGAAAGAAAACCTTTACGCTGTAAAAATAATGATTTATGTATTTAACTTAGCCTAACTCCCGTCAACTAACGTTTTTGCACCTCCTATGAAATACAAGCGAGTTTCAACGCCAAGCGCGATTTAGTCGAGTGAGTCTGAATTTCGCACGGATGCGATCGCTTTTTGACATATTCTAAAGAATATCCGCCGCGGGCGTCAAAAATGCTAATTGATCTTGATGTAGTTGAGTCTATCGCGTAATTCATGAAACTGGGTAGTGTACGCTCATCCATTAGTGAAAAAATAACGTCCTGTGTGTGTTCAAAGCTTGCGCGGGCGCGTGAGGCGTCGCTTCTTGCGGTCGGGCGTGGAGTGGGCGTCGGCCGAGGCGCGGCGGCGCGCGGGCGGCGTGCCCCCCGACTCCTCGCCGCCGCTCGACTCTGATTTATGCTCTTTTACTTTATCCGGTTTGTACTCCGCCTTGGCTTTCTGCTCTATCTTGTACTCTTTCTTAGGCTCGGGTTTAGGCTCGGGCTTGGGTTCCGTGGGTGTGTCAGCGACGGTGGGCACGGCGAAGGCGGCCGCGTCGGCGCTGCCGCTCGGCGACTCCATCTCGCACGGCTCCGTGCTCGTACCGGCGGCCCACTGGAATACACCGACAAAACATATCAAATACTGTACTGTACTCTATCACAACTAATTAAACTACAAAAGCATTGTTGGAGTGCTCATAAAGTAAAATGATTTTATAATAGTAGATTATTGTCGTGGCCTGGAAGTAGGCAATTGCTGGCTGAGTATGAGTATTAAACGGACGAGCTTGCGAGTCCGTTTAACTAATACGAAGCCAGTAATTGCTATTCCAGCCGTGACTAATATAAAGCTTATCTCAAAAATGGTAAGGGAAAAAAACTAAATTATAATAAACCCTTTCTCGACAAAATATATTATGATTATGACATTTAGTTTTATTCCAATAAAATATTTCATGCTTTCCCATAAATTATTGTCGAGCTAGCGCGCCTGCAATCTTTTTAACTTTTTAATTTTTCGCTGACCATAAACTATGCACTTCACCTTCTGATATGTAAAGAATAATGTCAACTTTTACGGTCATTTTTGAGAAAAAAATCTTAACTATTCCTACAGGATTAAATACAACTGTGCCACTTCTTGTATTCATTGCAAGCTCTTTACGATAATAACACGACGATATCTTCTTCTAAATAAGCCACTCTTGACCGAGTGGTTGTGGTCATGAGATGTCGCCCACCACTGTGGTCGCTGCCTTCGTGATCTATCACCATCGGTCTCTATTGACCTTGGTGACAGATTTGATGGTGTCGATCCATCTGGTGATCGACCATGTGGTCCCTTGCCTTAAACTACCCTGATTTACCAACAGCAACACTGTATCCTGTTTGCGAGTAACTATTTTAACCGACAGCTAATTGTAGCGTAATGTTCTAGTTCTAGGTCGTAGATTATTTATTACCTGCGCGAGCGGCGCGGCGGGCGACAGGTGCAGCGCGGCGCCGCACTCGGCGCAGAGCGGCGGCACGGCGGGCGAGCGCGAGCGCCAATATTGCAACTCCGTCTTGCACTTATTCAATTCCTGAAAACAAAAATACATGCAAGTTTAAAAACACGCAATGCTTATTTAATTCACATGAAATTTTCGTAACTTCGGTTGCAACAGATTAGAACTCAATAATACTTAAGATTTTTCCAATCTACAAATCCAAACTCCATTTTATGCACAAGTTAACGTCTCAGAATTTTTAAACATCTTTGCACTTTGAATTACTTTACTCTTGCCAAAAAAACCCTCAAGAGTTCTTGAATTGTAAACCACACAATGATAAATCGCTGGCCCACATTGTTGAATTAGCAGGAGTGTGCGACGCAGTCTCGCTAGCGATAATTAATTATATCGGATGACATGTTCCTAATTTAAATTTCGTCATTCTTCATGTTGTGCCCAAGCTCTCGTTTTGGAAGGCCAGTACACGGGACTGAGACGTGTTTGCAACAGGCTAACGTTAAGTGACGATGCAACAAGTGGCATAAAGTTTCACCTGCAAAAGTGTCTGGAACTTGCGACTTGTCTCCTCATTCTTCTTATCATAGTCATCGAGGCGGTTCGCATAGTCTAGGGTCTGCTTCTGCTGCTCCGCAATCTGCTTTTGTTGCTCTGCGATCTGCTTTTGTTGGAGAGCCGTCTTACGCTTGCAACTGCGCAGGTCGCTTCGCAAAGCCGACAACTGGTCATTATACCTGTAAATTACAAAGGAAAGGGAATACTTTATATAGATGATAATTGATTCGTTACGAAGCATTACTATTGGATGTAGACCTTTATCAAAAAATACCTAAATGTCATTTCTAAACCTTGGAGGAGGCGTTCCAACGCTTTGCTTTTCAGTGCAACGGATTACCAAATGCGGAAAATAATATTATGGAGAACATGTATAAGGTAAACATAGGCAGTCTCCTTATCGCTTCACTCCAAGCTTCATGATAGCGCTTATTCTCGACGTAAGACTAGTATTAGTTCTCGGAGATACATATCAGATGGGAAACCTTAACTATGTCTGTTGCTTCCTGGAATCTTCTGTATGTACACAATTAACAAATTACCAACGATATAATATAAATGGCAAGTTGGCAACTCTATACGTGCGAACGTGCTTGTAGCCACGATTACATTTCTTACTAAACCGATAATAAGAATCAGTCTAATAGTCCCGAAAAACAGCATATTCATACCTTGATTTTGTTGTCAACAGTGACTTACTTCTTCATGCCCTGCTTGATGCGGTGTATCCGTTTTCGCAGCACCATGTTGGACTGCGGCGGCGGCGGCGAAGGCGGCAAGCTCTCCTCCATGAAGGGATTGAGCGAGGAGACGCGGCGGTCCGAGGTCGCGCTCGCGGCCGTGCCTGCCTCGAACCCGCTGGGCGGCGGCGAGTCCAGGCACATGTAGGATTTACTACTCTCGCCCGCTGTAATTACCGTTATTATAACTTTCACTGCTGACAGTTACCTGCGTACATTGTTTTAACAACATTTCGTGGTGCGTGGAGGATTTATCGCTACCATCTTCGGAATAACTGTTTTATACTTAAAGATCTGTCAAACGAGCACACTCGTAAAGTGTTGTACTTATATGACATTTAAAAGCTCCATTTGAGTAAGGTACGCGTGCGAAACGTTTAAAATACTAGTAATCCCAACCCAGTGATGAATACGAAGCATATAATAAGAATTTAAGAGTGTTTGTCCTTTGCCTAGCACCCATAGCACAAGCTTTACTACTTTGGGACTAGGTCAATTAGTGCCAAGTGTCCCGTGATATTTATAATTATTAATAGTTGCCGCTATTACAATTGTTCCGGATAGTAATTTAATAATTAATTTGGCACATAGACATTGATAAATCATGCCACAACCTCAACTATGGCATAAGAAGATACTAAATTTATCCCCTTTTTTTTGATCCCGTGAGATTGCGATACTCGATTTTTACACGGACCTTTTTGTATTCTTATTTTAAAATATTGTCATTTTGATATTTAAATGGCAGATTAGTATGACTATGACATCACTGTGTCACCCTCACCCGGTGGAGTGCCGATAAGGCCAAAGTTGTAACTTATAGTTATAGGTTCAATTGTTAACAGCCTATCTCTGTTCACTCTGCCTTGATGAGCCCTAGGTTGCACGTCTCTGGAAATTCAGACGATGACAACAAATGAGTAACCTACTTAGGTTACTTATTCCTATATTTTAAGGTCAATCCTCCTGTAGTTTTATGCCTAAACTGCCTAAAATACAAATCGTTTCCAGACAGTCTAATCATCCATATGCCACCAAAGACAAATCGATACGTATCGAGACAGATTTGATTTAATTCTATCTATTTCTGTAGACGCAGATTAAATCATATCGCTGTAGCCACGCTGAGACATCTTTCTTCATAATTTTTCACACTTAAGGTTACCTATTGCTTGCACTCTATGATAAGATTGATTAGGCACTGAGGGCAGTTCGTCAATGATAATTGGGAAGGACATGTGAGGTCGCAAAAATCGATGACGATTTTTAAAAATTATAACGGCAGTTAATGTAGGCACCTACATTACATTAAGCGGCAATTACACTAAGTCGTATGCTTCATGTGGCGATCGCAAAAGTGTAAAGAACACGGTAGTCGGCCGCATTCGGCGAGCGATAGCTGCCACCGCCTTAATATGGCCGCCGCAGTAGACAGACAGACTAATGTAAAGACTACGTTCGTTCGCCGAAGTAGTTTGAAACAAGTTCGGCGACCGCGTTAGGTGAACGACTCTGAACTGACAAGCAAAACTCACTCAAATTTCTATCACTGCTCTTCACAAAGTCGTATCTAGTTAGTAATTTCATACAGAGATACGAGTTTTGTTGTAAGTAGGTATTTGGTACTTAGTGACTTGCTTGTCACCCGACGATTTCATCGAAATCGTTAGGGCAGTTTCCGAGATAAATAAATATATAGGCATTGCATTATAATGTTTTCATTAGATAATAAATTCAGTACAATAACCTTAACAACGACTATTTTTAAAAACAAACAATTTCGGATCTCCGGGCGGGATTCGAACCAGCACCTCCGGGCTTTATACGCCACGCCTACCAACTAGACCAACAATGCAAGCGAATTTTCGGTTGGTAACATACAAACCTCAAACTCGGAATAATAGAGTTAGGTAAATACGCTGCATATCCTACTAATATTATAAATGTGTAAGTTTGTAAAAATGTTTGGAGGTTTGGATGTTTGTTACTCAATCACGCAATAACGGCTCAACGGATTTACATGAAACTTGGCGTACAGATAGACAAAAATCTGCATTGAGACATAAGATACTTGATATCCCGGTAATGCGTTCCTGTGGGATAATATTTTAAGTTTAAACAAGAATAGAACTTGATGAATTGATTTATTTCGATATATTGAGTTTTTTTTTGATATCCGCGTATCAGCAGATCTTCGATATCAATATTTTTGGGTGTCGGTTTGGTATACAAAACATACCACCCTCCACCTAGGACGGCAAATCAAGGATTGCCAATACAGAAGCAGTGATGTGAACCTTTTTCTAAACCCATCAATGGTGCATGAAAGAAAATTAAATTTGTCACTGACCAAAAACCGCGATTGTGGGTGGTAACGGTAATGATACTAATGATGTTGCTTGCGACTATAAGATAAAATTAACAGAGATATTTTAATACTTACGTGAAAACGCTGTAGTGATGTCAAAGAAATCAGTACCAAAATAAGTTATTTCTGGCAAGTTAGGTTCAATATGTTCCTTAAAGTATTCCATGGCCATAGTAGTCAAATCGAACAGTTCATCTGTCACTTTATAAGGCCGCGCTAGTTTTGTAGTTGTTTTTAAGTATGACAAAATGCGGTACACTTCATCTAATATCTAAAAGCAAAATAATCCCAAATTACCTGATGAATCAAATTATGTAGCAGTAATTAATATGGATGTGTAATGAATGACAGATGTAACAAAATCATTATAATATGTATATAACAAATGTTGTTACCTATATCTTTCGAGCCACACCCATTTTATATTAATAGATATTAGCAATATAATATTTGAAACAAGTAAAACAAGTAAAACGCCTGCTTGTTGGGCAGTTTATAAATACATGAAAACACTAAATTTCAAGACAAGCTGACACAGTTAAAATCCATTGATTTATATAAGAACTAGCTTTTGCCCGCGGCTTCACCCGTGTGGAGTTCGGTTATCGCGCGCTGTTCCCTCGGGAACTGCGCATGTTTCCAGTCTCATCTCAATCAATTTTAATTTAAATAAATGACCACTTCTGGTGCACAATGTTTTAGTAAGTAATACAAAATACAATGTACTTTAATATATTCTTTTTTTCAACACAATCCAAATGAATGGCAAATGCACAAAAATATTTAACCAAATGAGTCATTCATTTGCAATCTAGACTGAATTCAATTATTCTTCATAAAATTCATAGCTTGTGCTTTACAAAGTAACACATGCAATATCCCATCCCATCCTATATAAGTCCCACTGCTGGGCACAGGCCTCCTCTCAGAACAAGAGGGCTTGGGCCATAGTTCCCACGCGGGCCCAGTGCGGATTGGGAACTTTGCATGCACCACATTAGATTTGAAATTTACCACGAGCTTTGCGGTGAAGGAAAACATTGTGAGGAAACCTGCACAAACCACATGCAATATGTGTGAATATATTATGTTACTGATTGTTCACACCTTATTTCAGATTTATTTTTAAGAAGATGTATCAATATATATTTTTTTAAATTTTAGCTTATTCCACCGTAATGGAGTCTTAGCATTTGTGGCATTAGTTACAAAATGTGGCTTTCTAAATCAATAATATTGGCTTCATGATCAATATGAATTATCATATTTTAAGTTAGCTGGTAAGATTTATTGAAAATATAACTTTGAATCTACTGATGCTTCTTATATTTTGTTCAGTGTTTTACGTGCAATAAAGTCACTTTGTAACTTATCATGTTGATTTATAAACAAAAACAAAGAGCCTTTGAGTTCTGAGAAAATAATGGATGGCCAGTTAGCCATTACACAGAATGAGTAGGTATATTTTTGGCACATCCTATCCTACTTGGCCAATGATTTCCTATAGATACTGTTTAAGCATTTGTAGGCTAGTTATAAAAATTAATAGGTACAGCCTAATAATATAACTTACCTCTCCAGGAAAGAAACAGCAGTGTTTCCTCTCAATGTGCTTCCCAAATGTCATTTGCAAAAGACTTAGCCTCATATGCAGAGTCTCAATAATATCTGACTCACAGGCCAAAGGATGGCTTCTACGTGCAGATTCTCTGCGAGGCATCTTCGCCTTAATAGATTGAAATCTATGCAGCATCTGATTTTGCAATCTTTGAAATGTTGAATTTAATATGCTACTACATAGTGTGTTAAAATGGCGATTAACCTGCAACAAAACATTTGTACACAAATTAGGGTCAGTTCAGGTAATGTGAAGAGGAATTTGGTGAAAAAATCACAAAACATGTTAGTGGAATTAACTATAAAACCGTTATTATTAGTTACATACAACTAACAGCAGTGGCGTAGCTAGGTAACCTAGGGCCCTGGGGCAAATAAAAAAATGGGGCCCACTGCTATCAAAACTGGTAAGGTTTTTTTAAGTAAAATCATTATATATACAAATACTTTAAAAATGCTAAGCAACTGTATCATCAGCTATAAAGCAGAATTTCGAGGGCCCCCTGAGCTTGAGGGCCCCGGGGCACTGCCCCACCTAGCCCCTTGGTAGCTACGCCACTGACTAACAGACACTTATTTTACTCTCTAAATAAGATCGCTCAATGCGAGGTTGAGATTGACCATGATTTTTGCAATATTTTGTCTAGTTCTTCAACAACATTATAATTTGATTTAAACCCACTTTCCATGAGCAGATTGACTTAACATTTAACTATTAGATCTGATGACCAATGTAATAATCAATTACCATTAAAAAAAAATTTTTTTATTTATTAATGAAACTTGACAATTGTTTTATTTTTATTTTGACCTAAGTCAATAGTAAAAGATGAATAACCAACAAACACCGTGCATCATGGTAAAAAATGTGATCAAAGGTTTTCTAAATCTTTGCAGCCCATGTAACATTTTATTATAAGTAATTATAATTTGCACCAAGTAAGTTTGCATTTGTGAAGTATGCCTATAGTACATACTCTATGAAGTCAATAAAATTCAGATTACGGTAGATTTTAAGAAATGAAAGTAGGTAAATGAATGAATGTAAGTATAGTGAACTGAGTTACCTAATATTTAATAACCTATGTGTACCCATTGGTCATTGTCTGGTTAATCAAGTGATATGCAGCAAAATGTCTCAATTGTGAAAGTAGCATTTTGAAGCACCCAGGATGCTAATTCCTGAATACCAGCACCAAATTATTTGATCTAGTACTTAGAATGGCAGTAAATTCATCAATTTCAAGCAGATTAGTAGTAGAATACAATTAAACTAACCATTCTAATATGTGACACGGTTTTGAAACCCGCGCAGCGAAAGATTTTCTCTTGTATTTCTATGGGCATATCAAGCAAATCAGTATCAAAGGCTCTCGGCGCAGGAACAAGCTGCCCGCGCGTCGAGGAGCTCGCGTGCGGCGACGAGCCCCCGGGGAGCTGTGAACTGGAGTGCCTTGTCACGCGCGGCACGGCCGCCGGCTCCCCGTGCAAAGAGCCAGCACCCTCGCCACTGCCAGTGCCGCCGCTGCAGCTGCTCATCAGCCGCGTCGACACCATCTTACCCAGTTTGGATGTCAGTTATATTCTGAAAACTACACTATCTCTTTAATATCACAACTCATTTTGGCAATTCCTATTCTTCCTATAAATCACGATACGATAGAGCAGGTTCCAGAAATACGAGGAGGTACCAATAAAACAAAATGTTACGATTATTTGTGCGTGCACTTATTTCTTACAGTAAAAATAAATTTTTGGGCGCTACAGTAAAGTCTAAAATGGTGGCCGTGGCTAGGTCGGTGATCACTTCTCGCCACGAAAATTGATTTCTAAAAATCCTTAGCTCTATGAAATTAGATTAGACTGTATTCAATACACTCACTCAAGAGTTCATGCACATGTTTTGTAAATTAGATCTTGATCGTTCAAAGAAATTAAAATTTTAAGACGCAATAGTTCCCGAGTCCGCTATGCTTTCACAAGAAATATTTTTTGTTGAATGAATTGAATCTTGAATCTGAATGAATCGGATTGGTCGCTCGACTACTCGATTGGAGAATAGAAAACGTTCACTTCAAGCTACCATAGACGCGCATCTTGTTTGTTGTCTATTACAGCTACGAGATAAAACAAAACGAAACCCTTTGTGGCTCCCCCTCAGAATCAGTACTTTTTATAAACATTTCTTTCTACTCTTAACTTAACAATCATATTATTAAAGACAAACTTCCTGAAATAAAGCTAAAACATTGAAAAACTTTAACTTTCCAGTAATTTTTACTATAAAAAACTTTCTTTACTTCGGTTATTATTTTCATGTTTTCAGCAGACAAGGAAAACAATTTGATTTTATTTCTATCTATGTCTAGGGCATTAGTGACTGAATGAATGAAAAACAAAGATGAAAAGTGACGTTCCGTTCAACGTTTTGTAGACTAGCCTGCTTTGAACTAGGCATCTGTGCTGCCATCTAAGCGTTGTTAACAGGAACTAGGGCTAAGGACGGGTACGTTTTATAATAATGTATAAATTTAAAATACATACAGTTGAAATCCCGAAAATTATAAAATATAATGCATCAAAATACATAAAGTTATTTGACATAAGTTCTAAACGATCAAAATATATAATAGCAGGGGGGTGTCACTACGCCATTCCGCCGCCGAGCCACAAGTACATACCGGGCCTCCCCAACGTTGAGGCGATTCAGTGGTTGCCGCGCACTGACCCGACCCGTGGCGCACGCCCGCGCTTCTTACGCAGTACGACTCACTTTACGTCGCAAACGCGTGTCATATTTTAATTGGCAAAATGTATCCAAAAAAAAATACTGCATTGCAGCTGATTGTCGGTACATACATACGTGTGTATAACAATAATAAACATAAGTGTATACGTGTGTGTAAAAAAAGACGGACTGTAAATAAAATGAATAATTGCATGTTAACACTTGTCGCGTTATTTTATTACGTATTAACCTGTTGAAGACTAAAGCAATAAGATTCTGCATTTTACCACAGTAACATACGTTAAAATGTGAACAGTTGTAGTAGGTATATTTTTTTTTATCCAAAATAATTTCCACCAAAAATTGCCTATTGCATATTTCTTTTCAATCCGTTCCATATGGGTATCAAGTGAGAGGGCTTTAAAAATAGAATTTTGACACAAAAAAAAAACAAATACAATGTGGCTGCCATCACAAAAGTAACGTTAAGCAATATAAACCTAATCGTCTGTACCTTAGTTCATACGCCGTAAATTTCAATTAATTTAATTGTGAATTTTGTGCAACTATGCTCAAAAGACATCTGATGATGATGACATTTCTAACCTTCACTAGTGTATTCCGGGAGAAGCAACAAGTAGCAACCCTAGCACTATACGTGCCGCGTTCGAATGAATACGAATTATGCGATAGACAGAGAAGCATATAGTAGGCACGATTCTTTTGCCTAAACGTCACTTTTGTTCGGCAGTGAAGCTTCTGTACTTGTACTATTACTTATTCTGTGATAATAGTTACAATGCATAATAGTTGTTAGTAATATAGCACCAAACGCATATGTTGATAATGTATACGTTCAAAATACATAAAATTATAAAAACTACATGAAATATCAATCAACACCTATACAGTATGTTTTCTATAATGGTTGGAATACAAGTCACGACACTGAAAATTCACAAAAAAAAATGGGTAGAATACAATTCTGGCACTCGCCGGCCGCTGCCGCGGCACGCTCACTTCGTTCGATCGGCTCGTGCTTGTTTTGGTCATAGTTGAACCTAACACGCTCCTCCTCGCAACGGTCGTCGTCGCACTTAAAGTTTCTATTCAATTAATGATCACACTTTAGTTTAAAATGTAAGGTCTTGTTAGACAATACGGCCTTCGGGCGGTATCTTATAAATTAGGTTAGGTCAGTTTTGTCCAGGCGCAAAGCACCTTAACTACGCTGAATAGGAGCTCCGCGAACATGCAAATACAACGTAATTATATTTTTAATGTTTGACCACGCATAGCTTTTATTTAGTCCGATTTTGATATGTCTTTTCTTATTGGAAAGCGTATACCCCGAGGATGGTCCCATTTAAATTTGGAAAAAAATATTCCTACCCTAAGGGTAGGAAAACAGGGCATGATTGATTGTTCAGTCACTGGTTGTCCTGTATGACATGTTAGTTTTCTGAGTAGTCTGTGTGTATGACCAAGCATAACTTTTTGCATAGTAATCCGATTTTCATAATTCTTTTTTTATTGGATGTTTACTTTGATATTGGTATTATATAAATTTGGAAAAAAAAATAACCCAAGGGTGGGAAAAAAGAATAAAATAAAAACTTAAAAAAAAATTAAAGCGCTGGAAAATCTGAAAACCAAAAAATAATGGGTATGATTTTATTGATCACCTATAAAATGCATTTTCGGTGACCTAATAAATAATATTTGTTCCTAAAATAGTAGATCTGTCACCAAAATTTAATCACCAAATAATATTAAAACGGTTACCTAAATATTATTTAAAAATTGCTCATAAATAATATTGATCATCAAATAACTATATTGGAGTCCAAAATAATAGATGTGTCACTAAAACTATGGGCACCAATCACAAAGTCACTAAGATTATGGAAAACAATCCTAAAAATCTGTGACTAAGGAAAAAGGCGGGACAGCCTCCGCGCTTGTCACGATCGAGGAGCATCCCATAGACTCTCTTAACAAGTGCAACACATAATTCTCATCTGTTGGACAGTCTCTTGCAAGTGGTATCTTTTTGGATGCAAATGAATCATAAGGAAATCTAGCAGCCAGAGTTCCTACAAATACAAGAACCTCAACATTGACATCCTTCTTCATGGAGCCTACGGATCGGCAGAAAGTTCTCAGCGTTATTATGCAGCTTAAATCTCGGGAGTGCACCCGGGATAGATGGGATTAATGGCGACTTCGTAAAGAATACCAGTAGGCCACTGTTGGATCCATCGACGTATCTTTTTAAATTGAGCTTAGGTACGGAGTGTTTCCCTGATCTGTGGAAGTAATCTTCTGTTACTCCTATTCACAAAGATGGGGCCAAGACTTGTCTTGGGAATTACAAGCCCATTTCACTGCTTTGTGATATAAATTAAAATGATCTGGAAGATAATATTGTTGTTTTATTTACATTCAACCATTACATTTTTATTATTTTTTATAAGAAATTACGTTCATATTAAAATCAATACAATAGAATAACAATGTCAGCCATTTTTCAAAAGCAAACGCTCATTAATGACCAGTATGTATCATTTCGTGCAAGTAGGTTAAGTTAGCTCTTCAACACTCCGCCTCACGAAATCAGATCAGACTATATTCATCTTAGTCCTAAGTTTAATAAACTTCATGCCAGGTAAAGCTTTTGTGAGAACATCTGCCTCCATATCTTCTGTAGCACGGTATTTGACATCTATGTGTCCGTCCTTCATAGCATCTCTGATAAAATGCTCCTTGATGCTGATATGTTTGGATTTAGTGCTTATAGTTGGGTTCTTGACCAACTTTTGCGCGGCTTGATTATCATTTTAAATATCAATGATTCCTGTTTTTATATTCAGCTCATTCAGCAAGTTTTTCTGGTATATGGCTTCTTTTGATGCTTCCGTTAGAGCCATGTAGGTACTCCGCCTCGGCTGTACAAAGTGCGACTGTTCTTTGCTTCTTAGCTTCCCAACTTATTGGTGTTCCGCCATATGTAAATACGTAGCCTGTCACTGAGCGACGATCAATAGCGCACGATGCCCAATCAGCATCAGCTGCTCCTTCAAGCTTCATGTTTCCTTTTATGTAAGTCAGATTTAAGTCTTTCTGTTTAGTTCCTTTTAAATATCGCAGAACTGTTTTCGCTGCTTGAAAATGTTCAGATGTGTAGCAGTTGTTAAACTGGCTAAGGTGACTTACTGCAAACATTATATCAGGACGTGTGGCAACAGCTAAGTACATAAGTGATCCTATAAGGTTTTGGTAGGGTATGTCCTTTTCCTTTGTTGGACTTGTGCCTTTAGTTAATTTCAGTCCTGTATCCATGGGAGTAGATGCGGGTTTGCAATCCTTGCATCCAAAATTTTCTAATATAGTTTCAATATACTGTCTTTGTTTCAGTATTATTTGCTTTTCATCTCTTTCGAAAGTTATTCCGAGACAGTAATTAATTTCACCCAAGTCTCTCATTTCAATTCTCTTGATAAGTAATTTCTTAATAGTTATTATTATTATTTTTTATCTTTATTTATTATGGAACTTTGATCAAACTATAATGAACATGTCAGTTCTAATAGTTATTTGATGATCAATATTATTTCTGAGCAATTTTTAAATAATATTTAGGTAACCGTTTTAATATTATTTGGTGAATCAATTTTGGTGACAGATCTACTATTTTGGAAACAAATATTATTTATTAGGTCGCCGAAAATGCATTTTTTAGGTGATCAATAAAATCATACCCATTATTTTTTGGTTTTCAGATTTTCCAGCGCTTTAATTTTTTTTGTTTAGTTTTTATTTTATACTTTTTCCCACCCTTGGGTTATTTTTTTTCCAAATTTATATAATACCAATGTCAAAGTATACCTTATCCAATAAAAAAAGAATTATGAAAATCGGATTACTATGTAAAAAGTTATGCCTGGTCATACACACAGACTACTCAGGAAACTAACGTCATACATGACAACCAGTGACTGAACAATCAATCATGCCCTGTTTTCCTACCCTTAGGGTAAGAATATTTTTTTCCAAATTTAAATCCTCGGGGTATACGCTTTCCAATAAGAAAAGACATATCAAAATCGGACTAAATAAAAGTAATGCGTGGTTAGACATTATATATATATATATATGTATATGTATATATCCCGTATATTCGCATCGACCTGCGAACCTTCGCAAAATTACTAAGGACTTAGCTGGGTACGTATTATAAAATTTCCAATAGTACGTTTTTCATAATGGTCAAAATAAAAACTAGAAAACGCCCAAGTTCATCATCATCTCCAGTCTATTTACGTTGTATTTGCATTTTAAGTTCTGACAAATTAAGGACTATAAGACAATGTCGATGGAGCTCCGCGCGGAGCTTCTATTCAGCGTAGTTAAGGCGCTTTGCGCCTGGACAAAACTCTGACCTAACCTCATCTATAAGAAACCGACTGATCGAAAGCCGTATTGTCTAATAAGAAATTGCATTTTAAACTAATGTGTGCTCATTAATTGAATAGAAACTTTAAGTGCGACGACGAGCGTAGCGAGCTGTTTTTTACTTTACTATTTTTATTTTATTTTTAAGTTCACCTTTGTACTCTTTTTGTTTTGTTGTTTTTTTTTGTACAATAAAGTATTTACATACATCATATTATTCAATCTTGTCATCAAAACGTATGATGTATTCATACATTTATTGCACTCCTCGCCTGACGAAGACTAAGAAGTTTCGTTAACATAGTACAGATGGCAGCAGTTTTAAAACTTTCACATCCATTTCAACGTTCGAACGCGTCTGAGTCTGACAGTTCTATAGAATAGAAGCATGTTTGAGTTTGACTGATGTTTGACGTTTAGTTGTATTAGTTTCATCACGTTATTTATTACGCAATTTAATTTACTTGTGTTGATTTTTGTTATAAAATCACCTAGTAATAAAACTAAGTGGTTAACTCTTATAAATTTGCCTTGCGATTGGTGTCAATATTAAGTTAAACTTTGGCTGTAAGATAATGAAATGACCTTAACTGTAAACAAAATATAGAAAATATACTGAATAAAATACTAGTTGTGTTGCTCCGCAATGTACCCGAGGTGTGGTAGTAGTGGTTCCATTCAGAACATACACCAAACACCGACATCTTCTAATCATAACTCAGGTACCCGATAACAACAGTTTATTTGTACCTATTGCACCTCGTGTTTTGTGTATAATTTTTATATATAAAAGCAACTTTATTACAGAAGATGATGATGATAGTGGTGACAACAAGGTATCGGCAATAAGTTTTAAAGAAAGAAGACGAGAAGCGCACACTCAGGTAAGAACTACTGTACTACTGACTAATCTAACCAAGACAAGCAAAACTTTCAGCTTGCATTATCAAGACTGAACCGTGATACTTTGATATTGTTAAAGTTCTGTAGCAGTGTTGCCAACAACTGGGAACCTGATATCGCCATTTTTCACAGCTTGAGTAGCCTAATGTAGCCAAATTTGAACTGAGGTCACCTAAAAATTTAACCTTTGTGTTATTCCAGATCAAGTGTCAAATTTCGATAACTCTAAGGAGCTGTTGTATTTTTTATGGAACCAAGTTTTCCGAAATAAATGTTTATTATTATTATTAGTAAGATATGCAAAATTTTTGTATGGAACCCTACACTGCAGTTTTTTTTTTGCATGGGTATATAATTATTCATGCAAAATAGCCTGAACTAATTGTCAACTTAAAACGGACCTATTTATGCAAACAGGATCCAACCCACACGTGGCTAGTTTTGAGAAAAATCGGTTTTTGTTTAAAACATGCGAACAAAATTTTCTATAAACATCTAAAAAAAAGTTTGAATGCAAAATTTTAGACAACGGTAAGTTTTTTTGCTGTCTAATACTCGTGTTCCAAAAAATAATAATATTTAGGGACGTTTTTCTTCAAAAAGTCAATGGATCTTTTTTGCAAAAATGCTCATGTGTGGGTTGGTTCCTATTTGATTTAATAGAAATTAAAATTGTAAATAATATAATAAAATATACATATGTTATTTCAATTTACTTTATTGAAAATAAATGCTTATACTTACAGGAAATCTTTTTTACCATTAAAAAGTTCTAGAAAAAATTAAAAAATTGTGAATAATCAAATCATACATTTCAAAACATCACTCATTTACTAAAAGAATATAAAACAGAATCTCAGTTTTCTTTTTTACCATTAAAAAGTTCTAGAAAAAATAAAAACTTTTGTGAATAATCATACATTTCAAAACATGAAAAGAATATAAAACAGAATCTCAGTTATCGAAATAATTTTCTTCCAACTCGAAGTCAAGTTCACCAGAAAAGCCTTCCAGGTCATCTTCAATATGTTTGTCTGCATCGAGATTGACGTAAAAACTGTGGTACTCCTGAGGAATCAGGTGCAGAAGGCTCTTTAAGTCTTTCAACTTTGCCTCTGGTATTGGTTTTCCTGTAGGCCAAAGAGGCTCCATTATTTCTTTTGAAATAGCTGGTTGCCTCACGCGACCAATTTTTTTAATGTCTAATTCCTTAAAATCTTCATAAAAGTTCGACCGCATGTAAATCTTGTACATTTCACCTTTTCCATCCGCTCATGATAGTTCACCGCATGAACCAAAACGACTTTTTATCGTCACTAAAATTAGAGAAAAGCATCACAAACAGAAAAAAAAACTACTGATGGGGATAAAGTGTCATGGTTAGGTACTAAAGAAATTGAACTAAAAAAAGGTGAAATGTACAAGATTTACATGCGGTCGAACTTTTATGAAGATTTTAAGGAATTAGACATTAAAAAAATTGGTCGCGTGAGGCAACCAGCTATTTCAAAAGAAATAATGGAGCCTCTTTGGCCTACAGGAAAACCAATACCAGAGGCAAAGTTGAAAGACTTAAAGAGCCTTCTGCACCTGATTCCTCAGGAGTACCACAGTTTTTACGTCAATCTCGATGCAGACAAACATATTGAAGATGACCTGGAAGGCTTTTCTGGTGAACTTGACTTCGAGTTGGAAGAAAATTATTTCGATAACTGAGATTCTGTTTTATATTCTTTTCATGTTTTGAAATGTATGATTATTCACAAGTTTTTATTTTTTCTAGAACTTTTTAATGGTAAAAAAGAAAACTGAGATTCTGTTTTATATTCTTTTAGTAAATGAGTGATGTTTTGAAATGTATGATTTGATTATTCACAATTTTTTATTTTTTCTAGAACTTTTAATGGTAAAAAAGATTTCCTGTAAGTATAAGCATTTATTTTCAATAAAGTAAATTGAAATAACATGTATATTTTATTATATTATTTACAATTTTAATTTCTATTAAATCAAATAGGAACCAACCCACACATGAGCATTTTTGCAAAAAAGATCCATTGACTTTTTGAAGAAAAACGTCCCTAAATATTATTACTTTTTGGAATACGAGTATTAGACAACAAAAAACTTACCGTTGTCTAAAATTTTGCATTCAAACTTTTTTTAGATGTTTATAGAAATTTTGTTCGCATGTTTTAAACAAAAACCGATTTTTCTCAAAACTAGCCACGTGTGGGTTGGATCCTGTTTGCATAAATAGGTCCAATTAAATTTAACAAGTAACCATATTGTGTGAATCTTTATGAAAGTTTAGGCTTTGTCAATTTTTGTTTTGCAAACAAGATCCATCCCGCATGGTCCCTTGTGAAAATTTTGAGTCCGTCAGTTTTTATTTTGCAAACGAGATCCACCCGCATGGTCCCTTATGAAAATTTAGACTGCGTCAGTTTTTATTTTGCAAACGGGATTCAACCCACATGGTCCCTTCTAAAAATAAATAAATTTGCGATTATGGGGAACCAAGCGACATGGATCCATTTATAAAAAATAAAACATTAACATTTTGTAGAATACAGAGTTATCATACAGCATGAATCTTATTAGCTTATTATGAGGTTGTTGCTATCACGTTTGGTAACTTTGTTGACTTAATGTTTTGATATGAGATAGTTGCTAGATCAATTTGATATTTAAGTAGGTCGATAGAAGGTGCATTTTAAAAGCTTTCTGTGTATTTAACTCAATTTTGACAGGAGTGTGGGTTGGATCCTGTTTGCATAAATAGGTCCAAACAGCCTACTACTGCCTTAAATCTTATGGGTATGTACATATTGTTGTTGCTACTGCAATACTGCGGAACTAGCTTTTTCCATAAGGTGTAATTTTCACTGTACTAACAGTACTAACATTGTACTGTTCTGACAATGAAAATTGTACCTTATGGAAAATGGTAGTTATGTGGTATTGCAGTAGCAACAACAATATATGTATTTGTGGACATGGAAAAAATGTTAAAATAAAATTAAAAACCTCACATCATCAAAGAGCCCAGCTTGTCTTGGTCATGCACTTACAAACATTGCTTGTCAGGGCTGTAAAAGTAACGAAAACCTTGGTACTTACCTGTATTGTATTTGTTACTTTATGAACCAGTACTTGTTACTATTGTATTGTAACTCCTATCATTACTTTTGAACACCGCATCCCGTCACCGTACAGTATGAACAAACATACTTTATACAAAGCAAAACCGAATTATCGTTTTGTTGGTCTATATAGATGTGAGGCACAGTAACTGATTTTTTTAAAGCGGTTTGTAATAAATCTAAACTAATATTATAA
This sequence comes from Choristoneura fumiferana, assembly GCF_025370935.1. Lineage (NCBI taxonomy): Eukaryota > Metazoa > Arthropoda > Insecta > Lepidoptera > Tortricidae > Choristoneura > Choristoneura fumiferana. The sequence goes on along the minus strand of NC_133475.1, from coordinate 12,296,279 downwards.
TTATAATATTTAATTTTAATTTATAACAATATTATAAAGCTGAAGAGTTGTTTTATTTGGTTGAACGTGCTACTCTTAGTAAAATAATGAAAGAATGACATTATAACCAGAACAGAGTACAACCTATACGGGTTATACGGGTAAAAAGACGTATTTGTGAGTAACAATTTATTACTTCAAATCAGATGAAGTACTCGGTAACTAATACATATGGTTTGCCACAGGCCTATTGCTTGTGCCAAAATACCAATATTACAGTGACATGAAACTGGTAGGGGTCTATATTGACTGGTAGAAAATTGTTAGTCAAATGACTAAATAGTTATATATGTACTCTGTGTCATTTAGTAATGTTTGACATAATTCTTTTTTTCTCTGAAACCATTCATTTTACAGAATTGTTATAAAACAAACCTAACCTAACCTATAGAGTTCTACAGGATAGTCATTTAACAAATTATGAAATTATTTACGGTTTCAGGGGGACATAAAATTATGACTAACAATAATTATGACAAACATTAACATTACATTATGACTTATAAAATTATGGCAGTGGAAAGGATCCCAACTGGTAGATATCAATATTTTTCCACTAAATTGTATTTTATTGCTCTTTCTTTATTTGATATTGTATTCATTTCAGGCAGAACAGAAGAGGAGGGATGCCATAAAGAAAGGGTATGATTCTCTGCAAGACCTGGTCCCTACTTGCCAGCAGTCAGATGCTTCCGGCTACAAGCCGAGTAAGGCTGCGGTAAGTCTTCACAACACTAGTAGTACACTCATATCAGCCATAGGACATCTACTGCACTGTTGAACTTAGGCCTCTCCCACAGACCTCCAGTTGTTTCGGTTTAGTGTACTGTATTCAATAAATTTTTGGAATAATATAACTTCTTCAATAGGCTACTTGACACCACCAATATAATAATTGACATAAAGTAGAACCTCAATTATCCAAACTATGACTTACTACTTACCTTATCTAAAGGTTAGTGCGAAAGGCACATAAAAATTGAAGGTTTTTAGGGTTCCATAGCCAAAATGGCAAAAACGGAACCCTTATAGTTTCGCCATGTCTGTCTGTCCGCGGCTTTGCTCAAGGACTATCAATGCTAGAAAGCTGTAATTTTGCACAAATATATATGTAAACTATTCCGACAAAATGGTACAATAAAAAATTTAATAACAATTTTTTTTACATTACCTCCCATAGACGTAAAGTAGGGGTGATTTTTTTTTTCTCATTTAACCTTGTAGTGTGAGGTATCGTTGGATAGGTCTTTTGTAAACCATTAGGGGGTTGCTAAAACAATTTTTGGATTCAGTGATTTGTTTGCAAAATATTCAACTTTAAAGTGCAAATTTTCATTAAAATCAAGCATCCATCCTGTAAAATCTAAACCGGTGGGAGGAAAAATTTGAAAAAATTCAGGATGGTAGTAAGTATATCAAACTTACAAGGAAAACTATAACGGTTAAGTTTTCTTGAGAATTATTAGTAGTTTAAGAGTAAATAGCAGCCTAAGGTATGAAATATACCTAAATTTGGAATATTCCGTACAAAATACGAAATCCTTAGAAAAAACATTACTTAATTTTTTCGTAATGGCTACGGAACCCTATTTCGGGCGTGTCCGACACGCTCATGGCCGGTTTTTTTTTTCAGAAAAAAGCACAAACTTTTTCAGATGTTTATAATCATATATTTAATTCAACATTAATATGTACATGTCAAAGCTTAATGTAAATTTTGTATGCTTAAGTACTGTTTATGTCAAAAGGTTTTGATTTCATCCCAAAAACCCATGTTTCGATTTAGAGCAGTGTTTTGTAATTAGTCAATGGTGTCAAACAATCTATTGGTACAATGATTCCTCCAATGTTGATAACTGTTTGATGAGGAATTAAGGAACAACTTGTTGAATAATGTTGATTATGTTTATGTATTATAATTTTATTAAAAAGGTGTTTTGTCCAGTCATCATTCACAGACATTAGAAGCATTAAGCGATTTTGCAAGTGTCATAAGTATCATCTCAGCGAATATATATGTTCCACTGCAGAGCACAAGCTTCCTCTCCGAATGAGAAGGCTTTGGCTGTAGTTCTCACCCAAGATTGGTGCAGATTGGAAACTTGTTAGAAGTGGAGCTTGATATATGGATATATCTATATTATTGTTATCAGCTTAGTAATAGTGCTTGGTGTAAAGCATCCGGAAGATGATAAAAACTTATTTGCATTTATTTCACATTATGGAATTTTTGCTTGTAATGATGAGACACTTTGCTATTACATTTGTATTATTAAATAAAATTACGATAAGTCTTTAATGTAAATTATGTCTATTTTTTGCATTCAATGTTATCAAAAAGATAAACATATTTCTTTTATATAATTCCTTTCCATTTTTGTCCTGCCTTTTGCTGTCATAAACTTTTAACCTATCCTTGAAATGTAAAGCTAGACAAAATACTAAGGATTACAGCGCTACTGTCTTTTAAGAAAAGAATACAGTACAAAAATATAGAATCGAAATATATATGTAATGTTAATCTACTCACGCATGTACATACCTATATATGTATGTTTTAGGTACATACCTAGTGTCTCTGAATATAAAACTTATAATTAAACCATTAACAGTAAAACCTATAAAATAAAGAGGTCATTTTACATCAGTATGTAAAGACTGAACCAAGAGATCGCTCATTTGAACTTTGTACAGAACCATCTTTCAAGGTGCCTATCATTCTCTTTGTTAGGTAGATACTTTTTGAAGTATTTGTGCACTGATAAGAAAGATTATTTCGGAACAGGTCTCATGCCATTTGATATTATTATGTCTACTAGTTCATGAGTAAAGGAGATGGCACGCTCGAAAATAACGCGGCGATAACTCCAAACTCTTTTACGTTTATTAAAAAGTTATGATCCAGGCAACACAGGTACAAACAATCTCTGCTCGGTGCCAGCAAAAAATACTCGCTTCAGCAATGTAGGTACATACAATATAATTTTGCTCTAAATTAAGATTCTTGGTGTCAATACATGGAGTAGCTAGATCAGAAATTCCCAAGCTTTTAGCCTAAGCATCTCACTCGACGTTTTATGCAAAAATACTAGCCGAAATGAGGAATCGAAATAAGAAAATTAAACAAACAATAAAACGCGCCCCCCAGGTGGGGTGCCGTGCCTCCCACTGGTTGGGAATCCCTGAGATCCTGAGCTACATAATGATCCCTACATAAACCGGCTCTGTTACAGGAAGTAGGTAGGGGATAGGTTCAATCCCTTTCACAAGCAATATTATTATCCTTTGTCTTTAGTTTATAAAAAAATATTACCCTGTACTGTATGGGTATAGATATTTATTGTACTTGTACTGAAACATCACTTTAATAGAGACCTAAGTGCGGATTACAGCTATAGGTAAGGTACAGTTGGCAAATATTTCTTGGGCAAATGTAGTATTTTCCAGCCCAAGGTATAAAAAATATAGTACACTGATAAAAATGAAATGAAATATAGTCTCTTCTCTTCTATGTCGCTGTACTCTTCACAGAGTTGTCGACTGTCGTGGTCGTAATGTGAATGTGTTGCTGGGTGAATATACGAGCCTTTTGCCCAGTCGGTTATATACGTCATTATCATCTCACGCTTATTAGCACAACGGACTAACTACTCGCGAAAGTGTTGATCACGCTAGATTTAGCATCGGTATGGTCTTCAGTTTTCATAGAAATTTAACCCAGAGCGTTATCTCTTTTATAATAGGTACCTGCTGAAATGATAATGACGAAAAAAACGCTGAATATTTACCCTGCTATGCTATGCCCACTCTCACATATTGTGACCTATTCGCCTTTTATTACAAATTCCACGGAAATATATGGGTCTATCTTATTCTTAAATCGGGCACGGCACAGATTACAGTAGGCACTTTGAAGAGAAAACAGTTCATTCATAAACCAAACGCATGCGTAAGAAAAAACTAACTGAAATATAGTATTTTTGCGTACTATATATTTCTTCAACAGAGTATAGTACAGAGTCATACGGCTGAAGTTGATGGTAAATCATCATCGTCATTATTATTATTATTCCCTTTATTTATTTACATTCTTAGTTAAGGTTTTTACAATAATTATAATAAAGTAAACTACAAAAAAATACAAACAAAATAAAAAATATTGTAAAAACCTAACCTAGTTTGCCGTCGGTGGCGGGGCAGGGCCCAAGCTACCAGTGGTCAGGGCCGCAGAGTGAGGAACCTTCGGACGATGCGTGCCGTGTCCAGAAGTACCGCCTTCTGTATCTGGCCCTTGATCCAGCCATCTAGCGAGAGTCTCTTGATTAGTATTATTATGCGTGTTCGGATATTTTTTGAGCACCTCGACAGCTCCGATGTATACGATGATGGTGCCCTGTAGCTATTCTATACGTTAGAAAATATAAATTTATACAGGAGCGTATTAGTGTAAAAACTACTTTACGTACAGTCACCAGCATTAATATCTGCCACAGCGGAGCGTGCAAAAATATCTGACACGTCCTTCCGGCCCTAGAAATAGAGTCGTATCAGATATGTATGCACGCTTGTTGTGTCAGATATTGGTGCTGGTGACTGTACAACCACCATTTTCTGGATACCATTGTTTGACTCTGATTTTTAATTTGATGCCGTTTTAACATTCTCTTTTTTCATCTGCTAGATTCGATCCATTTAATTTATCTTTTTAATGTTTACATGTTACAGGTGCTGCAAAAGTCCATAGACTACATACAGTATCTGCTCCAGCAGAGGCGTAGACAGGAAGACGAGCGGAACGCGCTCCGCAAAGACGTGGTCGCACTCCGCATCATGCAAGCTAACTACGAACAGATCGTGAAAGCCCAGCACTCCGTGCCCGGACACAACGAGCAGAGGCTAACCGACCAAGACAAATTTCAAGTTGTAAGTAGAACCTCGCCCTATGCTACGAAGTGCAAAATTCGAACTTCGTATCTTACCACCCCGCTGACGCTAATATTATTTAATACGAGAGTGAGAGGGACGGTACGATACGAACTTCGATTTTCGAATTTCGTTTTAGCCCCCTGCTTAGAACACCTACATCGTTTATTTAAAACAGGATATTACGTTATGATATGCTCGGACAAATAAACATTTAATTATGGTTTTGGCGCAAATGTTTAAAAGCGTTTATTTAGACTAATATGTACAAAAACTGTGTAAGTATACAGAAGTGGTACAGTTGAGGAAACTGAATCACGTACCAGGGTGGAACCTTTTCGTAATAAATTTCACTATGATTTCTTTGGCAAATGTATAGATGGGATGTCAACATGACATTAGTAGCACAAAAGTTCCACCCTGGTACGTGATTCAGTTTCCTCGATAGTACACACGCGTCGCCAAAATGGCAAAAAAAGAAACCTTATAGTTTCGCCATGTCTGTCTGTCCGTCCGCCCGCGGCTTTGCTCAGGGACTATCAATGCTAGAAAGCTGTAATTTTGCACCAATATATATATGTAAGCTATGCCGACAAAATAGCACAGTAAAAAAATAACAAAAATTTTTTTTAGAGTACTTCCCATAGACGAAAAGGGTTTTTTTTGTTTTTGTTTGGGGTATAGGTCTTTTAAAATAATTAGGGGGTTGCTAAAACGATTTTTCGATTCAGTGATTTGTTTGCAAAATATTCAACTTTAAAGTGCAAATTTTCATTAAAATCGAGCGTCCCCCCCCCTCCTCTAAAATCTAAACCGATGGGTGGAAAAATTTGAAAAAAATTAGGATGGTAGAAAGTATATTAAACTTACAAGGAAAACTATAACGGATAAGTTTTCTTGAGAATTATTAGTAGTTTAAGAATGAATAGCAGCCTAAGGTATAAAATATACCTAACTTAACTTGGAATATTCCGTACAAAATACGAAATCCTTAGAAAAATATTACTCGTGTTATTTATGTATTGTATGTAAATGTGTGTATTTATGTATTTTATTTTATATTTAGTTATAGATATATTAATGTTTTATATTATGTGCTATATATTTATTGTATATAGTTAGGTATTTGAGGTTTACATATGCATTTATCGCACATATAGAACGAAACCGACACTATTCAAAATGTTCTTTACCCGTTTATAACCCGACTGCCCGAAGGAGGGTTATGTTTTTCAAGCGTATCTATGTATGTATGTATGTATGTATGTGGGTTGGGTATGTATGTCCATTTCTTTGGTCCTCGCTGCAGCCTAAACGGCTAGACGGATTTCAACATATGAGGTATCATTGGATTCGATCGATGGTAGAACCGATTGGTCGACGTCGATCGATTGTTCCTACCAGACCAGTCGATCGACGTCGATCGATGCCGTCGATCGATAATCGATCGATTTATAAATCGATCGACGTCAACCGGTATCCGTCGATCGATTGTTCCTACCAGACCAGTCGATCGACTTCGAGCGATGGTAGAACCGATTGGTCGACGTCGATCGATTGTTCCTACCAGACCAGTCGATCAACTTCGATCGACGTCGATCGATGCCGTCGATCGATAATCGATCGATTGGTCTGGTAACACCCTAATATTTCAATATGGCGTCTGCATACAATTTTTGTATTGTAACAATATGGGTATCAAATGAAAGCTAATAATTGGCCCATTCTAATTGTATACGGGTTATAATACTTTTAATCTACCGTTTTCACATAAATATCAAAAAAGAGTAAAATAAGACATTAAATTAAAAAAAAAAAAAACCCGACTGCCAAAACTAAAAGGAAGAAAATAAGCCTAGTGGTCTAGAACTCTGTTAAGTAGCTAATTTAAAGTTCAACAGTCGGGACCCATTTAAATCGTGACGCTCAAACACTCTTAGTAATGGGTCCCGACTGTTGAACTTTAAATTAGCTACTTAACAGTTCTAGACCACTAGGCTTATTTTATTCCTTTTAGTTTTGGCAGTCGGATAATTTGTTTCTTTTTATTTTATGTTTTTTTTTAGTAATGTGAATATTTCGAATTGTGTCGTTTTCATTCTAAAGGTGCGTTATATTTATTCAAATGTTTTGCTCTATTTGTCGATCCTTGTTTTTTGATTGCTCCTCTACCACTCAAAGGTTGACTGGCAGAGATACCTGCAAGGATAAGTCCGCCTTTTTACTTAACACTACTTTTATTTATGTTTTTCCTTTTTGTACAATAAAGAGTATAAACAAACAAACAAACAAACTTTATTTTTTCGTAATGGCTACGGAACCCTATTTCGGGCGTGTCCGACACGCTCTTGGCCGGTTTTTTTAAATTATTTTGTTATGTACCTAGCCTATAGGTAGAGTCATTCACGATGACGCGTGTCGTGGTTCTTATTACAACGTCATTAATGTCTAATTTTGAGGTTCGCTCTCTGAAATAATAAATACACTGTGCGTTAATAGATTAGTCACCAACAAACGACAAATGATTTTATGAATATTGATTCATTAATGATGGATGACTTCAATAAAAAATACGAATTCTTAATATCCTTACTAACGTGTTTTTAATTAAACAACTTACTAATAATTTATTAAATGGCGTATTTAATCAATTGGGATGCACCAAAAAAAATAACCTATAGTTTTTATTTTATTTTTGGAAAGAATAGGATATTTTAAGATACCATTTTCATTGATTTTTAATTAGGATAAGTATTTAATTTTTTATATTTTTTTTACAAAATATGCTGGATGACGTCACAGTGAGACATCCACGTTCCATTGCCTAGAAAAATTCAGGTCGTACATAACATAATCTGTGGCATTACAATGTGACAATAATACAAGCACGGTTTAGGGTCCTAAATTAAATAGTTTTGTTTGTTTAATGGTGTGATAGTAAATAGATATTTTTTATTAAAATCTGATATTTAACATTTTTTATATTCACTAGTAACGTCGTAATTTAATAATTTAATTTGTAAAAATACATTGGAAATACTCGTATACATTTCGGACTTTACGAGAAATGACAACTGTTTAAAGCCGGGTGCGCATCATGTGATTAAAGTTCTATCTTTGTCACTCTTTGCTATTATAAGCAGGACAGCAACATTTCAAACTGTCAATTTGCTTTAGAGTGTAGACCTGCTTTATAACTGCCTTTGTGATGGTACACTGCAGCGGTCAAATGAAGGTCATTACTTAAATTTTGTTTATTTTATTCAGTTTATCATATTTTTGGAATCTTATTTCTGAAAACGCTTCGCTAAGCCTATTTCTCCAAACGGTTTTCGATTTATTATACGTTGTCAAAAATTGGGACATCCCAATTAGTGGCGTAATTTTTTTAATAACGCATTATTAAAGTGTCGTCATCAAAAACATTATAATATAATACTTAAAATTTAACAAATTTGTATGTACCTACTTGTTCACAAAGCTGGTAATGAAAATAAAGTACCTATCTATGGCATTTCTTGCTCTTACATGGATAAGTACTTTCCTACTTCATTACGAATACCTAGTCTTTTTATTTGCACAAATCGCCTTCCTGCTTGTCATAAACCGTTTTACCATTCAAGGAAGAATTATATAACACACTCGTGACCGTGCATAACAGATGCACATTATCACTGACTTGTCCTAGTTTCGCGGAATAGCAATGGTTTCATCTTCCTTACCAATACGTGATGAAATTTTGAACGTGATACAGAATTTGTTTCAGGCTTAATTTAAGATGTTCATTATCGTTCATACTTGTTGAAATTAATTCAGGCGCAGTCACCAGAACCAATATCTGAAACAACAAGAGCGTGCATAAATATCTGATACGACTCTATTTCAAGGGCGTGTCAGATATTTTTGCACGTTCCGCTGTGGCAGATTAATGTTTGGAATAATGTTTAGAAACCGCAAATTGAAATATTAATCAGTTTATTATATTGTCCAGTAACTGAGCTTGTAACGCTGATTTTGTATCACGTTCAAAATTTCACCCCATGGTAAGAGGATTTTTTTTGATTAGTTTCATACAAACAGTAATAAAGTCCCGCCTCGTACCAGTCAACACAAAAGATACACATGTTTCGTTTTTTTTTTCAATTTAATTAAGTAATTTCTTTTGAAAACACTTAAATAGGGATAGCTTAATTTCAGCCATGATCTGATTGTCTATAATTAATTAATCTTAGATTTTTTTTTAATGTACCTACAACAAACCTAGATTTTTGTCAACTGATAACATACACCTAGATATTAGAAATTCGTCGAAATCCAATGATGTTTAGGAGGCTGAAATCGTTATCACCGTTTGTATGAATATACTAGTTTTCGCTATGACTTCACGGTTCTCTGGAAGATGCGGGTAGATGCCCGCAATGTAGCACTCCAATCTATTAATTTTTCCTTACCTTAGTTTCAGGGTATAATGGACAAGTTATACGAGTCGTTCGAGTCGGTGCCCACCAACAACTTTGCGGAGTTCTCTGCAGGCGTGTTCAACTGGCTGGAGGAATACTGTAAGCCGCAGTCGCTACGCACCATGGTACACGGAGTACTCCGCGAACAGACTTACACTCCTTAAAACTGTTTTAATATTTTTAATATATTCTACTATTTGATCACCAATCAATGTAATAGCAAATACGATACTTGATGACGCTGTTATGCAAGCTCAAAAAATGTAACTACGCTAGTAAGTTTATGGTAATTTCTTCGCAGTGATCAGTCAATCCATTAAAATTCCTTTAGACGTGGTTACCTACTTAATGTTGGTGTCTGATTGAAACTAATTTTTGACCTCCAGAAGTTCAGTTGACGATGTATGTTAATTGTAATGTTAACTAACTTAACCCAACCATTTTTTTAAGTGGGTATTTTGTTTTAATCAGACATTTTTTTATATTAAAAATAATATTGGTTTAATTTATGTGGAAATATAGTGAGCCCTTAAAAAGTGCAAATAATCATCATCATTTTTACATCAATTCCTTAATTGTTTTCATTTATCATTATTAAATACAATTGTCATTAATTATTTTTCCGAATTAATTATAATATCTGATTGGGTTGTTAATTATCATTATTTTTTATAAATGTTATTAATTAAGCCTTTTATTCTTGTGATATATTTTTTATTTACGTTTATTCCATTGTAGTCTTGTTAACGTAAAACTGCTAGTTTTACATGGTACACTTACAATGTGTTCCAATGTCAAGGAAGTCACGCTTTTATAGATAAGTTGAATTAAGGATAAGGGCTTGTTGGAAATATCCTCTTAATTAATCGTTTAATTTTGGTGATAACACAAAGTTAGTCGACCAATAGGCGGAAGGCATCAATATATGACTTAGTGTAACTTTCAGAGCATACAAAGTATAATTATGTTTATAGTAATAGACAGACAACAACGCAAGTAAAAAGATCCCGAAGAAGAGATCCCTGTGACTTATGTATGAGTTTAATCATTAAATATTTTTCACCATTGTTTAAATCTTACTCAATTGTTTATCTTACAGTTCATAATAATTACTGCTCTTACTAAATTAATGTAGAGATATTGCCTGAAAATACATGTTGCCTATTTGAAATTGTTAATAATTATTTTCACATAAAATAAGTATCTATTTTACAATATATTAATGACAATATTAAGTGCCTTATATCGCTTACATTATTTTTACAGACATGTTATATTACGGTATATAAATACAGATTAATTATGTTGGTATAACTGTTTTATTATTTCGAGTACCTACATTATCGTGTAATAACAAAACAACATGTTACAAACAAATTGCTCTCTGCTCACAAAAAAAGACAATCTACTAAATCCAATCTAATAAACGGAGAGACTTAGACTTATGTAAAACGTTTATTTAAATCATAAAGGACTTATTAATGCCTCTACTTATTTCACTGTAGGCTTTTACAAGAAAAAAATATATGTGTTATAAGAAAAAAACCTACTCAAAATTTTCAATTTTACATCATAAGTATTGAGGGACTATATAACTTGTTTATTTATATCTGAGTGTAGTTTAAACCTAGAAATCAATATGTACAATACCTAGGTAAGTACTCAAATTTAGAAAGCGAAAGCTCTGGCTTTATATTACAAACAGCTATTTAATAATGCTTTAACGGATTTTTACACTCAACATTTAATCAGTCAAGTCTTACAAAGAACATCGCTGTTTAATCTCGCTTAACAAAACGAGATATAATGGAATCTCTAAAAGATGTTTGGGCGTGTCAATCAACTTGTTTGAAAATATACGCTGGGATTATTTCCGTTCTCGCACATTTGAACTTAATTGCTATGCGGATGTTGAAATTCACAAAAGCGATTTTAGAATTCTTGCCAAAACAAGGTGTTTAAAAATACAAAAAAATCACGGTCATTTCCTATTGCCATCGATTAAATACCTTCCGAAAACAAAACATCGCTTGAACACGCCTATAATTGTATAATAATAATAAAATCATTTATTTTCTCCTCACAAAAGTACATAGGTACATACAGTACAGCAGCAATACACACATGTATGGAGCATCAAAGCTGACGCTCTAAACTAATTATATTCTAATCTACCAATTATTTACCTTGTCCGAGGAAGCGGTATTCAACAGTAAACACCATTAATCAAACCGTGTTGTACCTTGGTAAATACTATAGGTACCTAGGTAGGCAACTTTATGCTAATAAGGAGTAAGTAATAGTCGACCAAGTAAATTATTTTTGTTATTTTTATGAAATTATGACTGACGAAGGTATTACAATACGAGACTAGTCGTTGAGTTGCTTGATTTACAGATTTTACAGTCGAGTTCTTAAACTTCTGCTGAGTAAAACACACACACACACACACACACAAACATCACGATCTATTCCCAAATGGGGTAGGCAGAGCACACGAAACGTTACCGCATCGGAGCCACTTTTAGCAATTTTTGGTTTAAAGTTTGACAAAAACTCGATCAAAAAAATCTGAACACGTATCTACGCCGTTAACAATAGAGGCATATACATCCTTACTAATAATATATATTTAAATGCGAAAGTGTGTGTGTTTGTATGTTTGTTCGTCTTTCACGCCGAAACGGAGCGACGGATCAACGTCATGTTTGGCATAGAGATAGTTTATGGGCCTAAGAGTGACATAGGCTACTTTTATCCCGGAAAAATGCTCAGTTCCCGAGGGAACAGCGCGCGATAACCGAATTCCACGCGGGCGAAGCCTCGGGCAAAAGCTACTACACATATAAGCAGCAACTATGTTAGCTTGAAAAGATCCCATTTAGGGATAAGTTCGCCTTTGAACTCTTTTTGTTTTGTTGTTTTCTTTTGTATTCTTTTTGTGTTTTATGTACAATAAAGTATTTACATACATACGTATGCAAATACGCATTCACATATTTTTGATCAAATTTTTGCTCAAATGTAAGAACCCTACTGGACATCAAAATCAAAAATAAGTATTATTTTTTCTCCTTCCTCTAACGTATTAAGGTTACAAAGCGGAGTTAGATACTTATTGACTATTTTGGCCAACTCAAATTTTATTTCAGTAGGTAAATATTTTATTTGGTTTCAATTTGCAGCAGGTGGTAGGACCTTGTGCAAGGTCCCCCCGGATTGCTACCACCATCTTGCTCGCTAATCCTGCCGTGAAACAGCAGTGCTTGCACTGTTGTGTTTCGGCGTGGAGAGTAAGACAGCCGGTGAAATTACTGGCACTTGAGGTATCCCATCTTAGGCCTCTAGGTTGGCAACGCATCTGCAATCCCCCTGGTGTTGCAGGTGTCTATGGGCGGTGGTGATCTCTTATCATCAGGAGACCCACTTGCTCGTTTGCCATCCAGTTGAATAAAAAAAAATTGCTACTGCTTTCTGCCTTTGCGTTACGTTCATACACACTGACAGGTATCTTCTTAGCCCCTAGCAAGTAGCAAAGGAAACACGAACGCTCTACAATTGGGCAGTTCATGGGTAAAAAAAATATTCTATTTATTCCGTGAATTAGATTATCAATTTTGTCAATCAAACAAAAAATTATAAAGATGAAGCCGTCGAAGTTCGGGAGTGGGGGCTCGTGACGTCACACGGTGCTAAAAAGAGTCGCGGAAATTTAACTGGTCTCTAACTGGAAATTTAATCTCCAAATAATTTATTGGATCAGGCGTTACTTTGCGGAGGTCCGTATCAATGAACTGAAACAATTACTTTGCTCACCCGCGACCTTATGATAGCTATGTTTATGCAAGAAATGTGTGTTCATGCAGTTCCTCCACCTCCACACTGTAGGTAAGATCACACAAGTCACACAGATCTAACTATTACCACCACCACAGTACACTGACGCGTGTCGAACTCAACCAGAGCTCATCTTCAGAGCAACACAACCGTTCACCATGCTACCAAATGTTAGACTAAATTTGGCTATATCTTCATAATTTTTTGTTTCTATTTTCTAATAATACAATCTAATTGACGGACTAATTAAAAAAATTCAAAACACTAGCCCATTAAACGAGTAAGGACACCTTTCAGCGCGTTTTACTATATTAAATATATTGACCCGGATCACTCAACGTCTTAAATCGAGTTTAGCTCGACATGTTTCGGGCTAATCCGCAGCCCTTCGTCTTCGGAGCAACGCGACTAAAACGCGCACTACTAGTCGCGTTGCTCCGAAGACGAAGGGCTACGGATTAGCCCGAAACATGGCGAGCTAAACTCGATTTAAGACGTGAGTGATCCGGGTCAATATTTTTAATATGAGTGAGTCTCACGGTAGTTTCATGCGTTTTACTATCTTAGGTACATATTAGAACACATCTTAATTCTAACTTAAACTCGTTCACTTTTCGTAGACTGCGACAGTAAAGTTATGTCTCCCATGGGATAGCTCTCATTCCTTGCTGCAAGCTGCTTTCTCTCACGACTCGTGCCACAACATAATCTTTTTAGCACACACGCGTAGCACATCAGTAGCGACAGCATTAGCAGCAGTCCAAGAATGACGGTGACCACTAAGAGAATACCAAGTTCTCCGTTAGGGTCGTCGTTTGAACTATTACGACCCATTTTGGTGATCTTCAGTGGCCTCTCAATGCCTGGAAAAAAATAACACATGTTTCAGTTATGTAAATAATCGCGTGTAGGTACGTTTAAAGCAGAGTACTAGATAAGGTATACTAAAATTAGGCCGAGAGGTAACGGTAACAGTGTCAAGTAGCTTTAACAAAAAAAGTGGTGTTCTGATCACTCGAGTTCAATAACGTGACGTTTAGGTAGGTACGCTTTTTTCGGATTTTTTGTAACGCCCTGAGAGATTCTAAAAATTTTGAGAACATTATTGTTGTAGAAATGCGAGAAACAATTTGAAACCTCTTCCAAAGTTCCTCGCATTCACTCATTGAAACTGGGCGCAAACTGCTCGCTGAGTTTCAGTCAGTAAATATTAGATGTAGTGAATGTCCTATTCCTATTCTATCACACAGTAGAATAATGTCTGAAACTCGAGATAAATCCCAGCTCATTTACTTATTATCTCAATTACTTATTAGTTATTAGGTACATTCATTTAATAAAAATCATATTCTTTTGACCTTTGCGGTGAAGGAAAACATGGCGAGGTAACGCACACAGCTACGAAGAAATTCAACGGCATGTGTGATGTTCCCAATCCGCACTGGGCTCTCGTGGTAGATAGCAAAGGTCTAAGCCATATCACTCTAAGAGAAGGCCTGTGCCCTGCAGAGGGGCGTAAATAGGCCGACATGAGAGTAGGTATTGATATAATGAATAACTAAATAAGGGATGTTTTTTGACGTGCCTCGCTTTCTTTCATTAGTCTAATAGTAGATTGTACTCGTACAACATGGGGTCGAGGGGAAAATGGGCTTATTGATAGAGTTTTACACCCTGCTTTTCACTTTGATTGCGATGAGATGAAATAGCAACAGTGGAATCAATTGTTCACTTATTAGGTACCTTTTATTTTTCATGCATTGCTATATAATTATATTTTTTACTTTTATTGATTTATTTTGATTGATTTGATTGATTTTTAGTTTTATTCAAATAAAAAAGTATTAAACACACACACACACACACACATTTTTGTTTGTGGCTGTTGGCACCTGATTACCAAGGTCTTAGACGAAGATTTTACTTTAAATACATGCACTAGAGTATAAAAAGTCATTTTATGTCGCATAAATACGAAGTTTACGAGCATGATGTTTTGATTTTGATTTTGATGAGAAGTAAAAACTTATACCTATTGATTGATATCACGGTCCACGTGCCTAGCTTTGAAGTCGACATGTTGCCATAAACTCAGTTTTTTTAAATTCATTGCAAATGTTGAGGTGTTACGTACATAGGAACGTTATTGATTTTGGTAAAATCATTTTCTGAACCTACGTTGAACTGAACCAATCACTATCTACCGGGTATCTAGGTTGCTCTGCAACATTTTGTTAATCATTCGCTGTTTTCCTTGATAGGAAACAGCTCATTTGCTTTCTAGACTTTCTAATTTTATATTCGGAAGTGGAGCACTAGAATCAGGTCAGATAGTTTTATTGTGTACTTAGTTAAAAATGCCACAAGTTTTCGCACATTCTGTCAGTTAATCAATAAGGAACAATTATGTATATTATTAGAAAAAAAATGGTCGTAGGCGGTAAATTAAATGATCCGCCTCAGTAGCGGACTAACTGGGGGGCGGAAGGGGCGGCCCGCCCCGGGCCTCCGGTCTTGGTGGGCCCCCAAATGGCTCCGCGTTCCCCTGATCAAATCCTAAACAAGACTTTAAAAATGTGCTTTATTATATTTATTATATCAATACCTACTCTCATGTCGGCCTATTTACGCCCCTCTGCAGGGCACAGGCCTTCTCTTAGAATGATACGGCTTAGACCGTTGTTACCACGCGAGCCCAGTGCGGATTGGGAACATCACATATGCCGTTGAATTACTTCGTAGCTGTGTGCAGGTTTCCTCGCTATGTTTTCCTTCACCGCAAAGGTCAAAAGATTATGATTTTTATTAAATGAATGTACCTAATAACTAATAAGTAATTGAGATAATAAGTAAATGAGTAATTGATAAGCTGGGATTTATCTCGAGTTTCAGATATTATTCTACTGTGTGACAGAATAGGAATAGGACATTCACTACATCTAATATTTACTGACTGAAACTCAGCGAGCAGTTTGCGCCCAGTTTCAATGAGTGAATGCGAGGAACTTTGGAAGAGGTTTCAAATTGTTTCTTGCATTTCTACAACAATAATGTTCTCAAAATTTTTAGAATCTCTCAGGGCGTTACAAAAAATCCGAAAAAAGCGTACCTACCTAAACGTCACGTTATTTAACTCGAGTGATCAGAACACCACTTTTTTTGATAAAGCTAACCAGAAAAATAAGACCCTCCTCCCTCCTCCTTCCTGGGTTCGATTCCCAGCGCTGGTCTTATTTGTCTGGTTTTTCTATGCATCTATATTTCAGTTTGTATTTTCGATATGGGTTTTACGGGATGACCGTAAAAGTAACAAAAAATTTGGAATTGAAATAAAAATATAAAAAGATTCCAAAAAACCAATCTTAATTTGATTGCTTAATAATAACGACATCTCTTGTCCGGGTGAGCGGTTAGTTCCAAAGTTCCAATGGGGTGCTGAAAGTTTCTCGATGAGGGCTACAGCATAGATGTCGCTAGTTTCGCTGCTTAAGTGACTAAATAAGAAAGCAAACAAGCTGAGATATGTGGTGCATAGGAGAAATTCATGTCTGTATCACTGTCCAGTGGTGGTGTAGTGGTATAGCACGTGGCACGGAATGCCGAGGACCTGGGTTCGATTCCCAGCGCTGGTTTTATTTTTCTGGTTTTTCTATGCATCTATTCCATCAATCAAATTCAATTCATCATCAATATTCAATTATTCAATTTGTAAATTCGATATGGGTTTTACGGGATGACCGTAAAAGTAACAAAAAAATTGCAATTGAAATAAAAAATACAAAAAGATTCCAAAAAACCAATCTTTAATATTATTAAATTATTTTCTTTAGTTTCTTATATGCAGACGTATAAAACAAAAGAGTTAAGAAATTGTTAATAAAAAAAAACAATTGGTAGGTAAATGACAATGGTATATGGTTCAATTTGATAATGATAACATACTAATTTTAGAAATAAATTGACAAAAAATCTTATTTTATGTACAGTTTGTCTCTAATCATTATTTTGAACATTTCAAATTTTGTTAAACAATTTATTGCTTTTTTTTTCCAATTCTTTATCTTGCAATCAGTCCCTAGACTATAAGCAGATGGGTTGAAGTGAGATAGGCTTGTCGAGGAAGATCCCCATCGGGAGCCTCTTCTCTTTCAACATCAACGCTTCAGCTGTCTGTGCTGGTTACTAAATCCATTATAGCAGATCTTTTAAGACGCTTTTTATGAGCTGGCTTGGCTAAGCTGGTAGCAAGATGATTTGGATGCCTTTCTAGTCTTTCTTTGTAACGGTTAGCAACTGAGCTTATTTCCTCCTTCACTGTGTTCATTTTCAGTTGTTCGTGAACCTCTGAAATTTTAATAAACCATGGTGCATTTGAGATGCTTTTTAGGATGGCGTTTTGCATTCTCTGTAGGATGTTTATGTTAGAGGTGGCAGCAGAGCCCCAGAGTTGTACACCGTAGGTCCATATCGGCTTTAAGATGGTCTTATACACTAGTAATTTATTATCCGTGCTGAGTACAGAGTTTCTCCCCAGGAGCCACTGCATGTTCCTCATTTTTAGGTTCACTTGGTCTCTTTTGGATTGTATGTGGTGTCTCCAGTTTAGTTTCCGATCGAGATGCATGCCTAGATACTTTACAGTATCTTTGTGGGGCAGTTCCTCTTCACCCAGCTTAATAGGCGGACAGTTCCCTTGTCGCAATGTGAAAGTGACCTGTACTGATTTAGTTGTACTAACATTCACTCTCCACTTCTTC
Source organism: Choristoneura fumiferana (assembly GCF_025370935.1). Taxonomy (NCBI): domain Eukaryota; kingdom Metazoa; phylum Arthropoda; class Insecta; order Lepidoptera; family Tortricidae; genus Choristoneura; species Choristoneura fumiferana. Next base: position 12,278,263 of record NC_133475.1, on the reverse strand, counting down.
AACCAACTCTGTATCTCGTTTAGATTGTCCTGTATCATTTTAGAGGCTATGTACGGGTTATTGTGACTTGCTAGAACTGCTGTATCATCTGCATACGTCGCTGTGGTGATTCCTGGCCTCGCTGGCAGGTCCGCTGTAAAAATTGTGTACAGTATGGGCCCGGGCACGGATCCCTGTGGTACGCCTGCTAAGATGTCGTAGAACTTGGATGTACTATGTCCTTCCCTTACTTGGAATATTCTATCAGACAGATATGATTTCAAAAGCTCAAACAATGTGTGAGGAAGCCATAGCTTAATTTTGTATAAAAGTCCACTATGCCACACCTTATCAAAAGCCTGTTTGATGTCAAGAAATGCAGAACAGCAGTACTCTTTATCTTCTAACGATTTCCTGATACTTTCGTACACTCGGTGTACTTGCTCGATTGTACCATGCTCTGTTCGAAATCCAAACTGGTGATCAGGTATTATGGATTTCTCAGCAAGTATTGGGAGCATTCTCAGAAGTAAAAGTTTCTCAAAGAGGTTTGATACTACTGGAAGCAGACTAATAGGTCTATAGGAGGTGACATCAGATGTTGGTTTGCCCTCCTTGTGAACCATAACTATTTGAGACACTTTCCAGAGTTGTGGGTAGTGCTTTGTTTTTAGTATCCCATTAAATAATGATGTTAAGAATATTACTGCTTTTCTTGGCAATTCTTGGAGTACCTCTTTAGTTATTAGGTCAAATCCAGGTGCTTTCTTGTTATCAAGTTTATGATTTCCTTGATAACTTCTGAAGGAGCAATGTGTTTTATTGGGAGTTCTAATTGGAAATCTTGATTCATTACCAGGTCTATGTCTTGATCATCAATATTGGGATTTCTATTATTAGGTACAAAGACTTGTGACAGATGTTCAGCAAAACAATAAAGTAAGTTGTTTTTTTTAAATGACCACATTGACCTTCAACCTATGCTTAAAAAAAAGATACTTACATTGTCTTTTATGAATTGTACAATTTTTCTCTATTCATTTTAGTTTTTCTTATTCGATACATTTTTTATCATGTAGGTACTTACATTATGTATATTTTTTTACTTTCCTTGTAGTCGAGATGTAAAGCAGCGTTTAATTAAGGAAATACATGAATATCACATTCGAAATATAAGTTACCTCGTGTGATATTGGTTGTTTTCCTCCCTTGTTGAACAATCTACTATTTTAGGTAAACACTATCGCAAACAAGAGTGCCACTAGACTTGTTGGTGAGCAAAACGAGGGGTATATAATAAGATAGCTAGGTCTAATATTATTTATTGCTTGATCGCACCGCCTAATCGATTGCTGCCGCGGGCAAAGAGCCGAGGGAAATTATTATACCTATAATCAAGCACGGTACCTACAGGTAAACAACATATCTGCTTAATTTCAAAATGTTAATCTAATCAGTACCTAGATAGGATTGCCATGCATCCAACGCATGACATAATACGAACTGCCGTGCTCTGTGTTATTTTCCCGTCTCTAAATATAAGCAGTTTCAAGAGAAATTTAGTTTATGCTAGCTGTTCCGTAAAGTCAAAACGATTAATCGTCGAATGTAGTTCAATATACAATAATAATGTTCCTATCTTTACGGCTGAACTGCAAACAACATTCTTAAGTTACAAGCTCAAAAATGAACATAAATCGACTACTATATCGACTAAATAGGCACTATAAATATCTTATGAAGATTGCTTTTTAAATAACGTATTGCTGTTCAAATTGAAATCTTGGACATGCAGATAAATCAACGATGGTTTGTTCGTCGTACAGTTTGCCCACTCTATCCACAGATGTATTATGTCCATTCTATAGCTTCCTAAGTGTTGGTATTTGCCGTCCAAGAACCATCCATCGTTTTCCCCTGTTTTACGACGGTGTAAAAAATCGAGGCCATACTCTGATGATCAAGAAATCGTTTTGATGTTTTGGTTTTTGCAAAAGTTATTTATGGAGCTTTTAATAACACTGATAAGATCTTATCTATAGAGTACCTACTACGTAGAAGACTCTTGGTATAAGATGCACTCTTTCAAAATCTATCTGTCACCCCCGACGCAAAAAGAGGGGTGTTATAAGTTTGACCGCTGTGTGTCTATGTGTCTGTTTGTCTGTCTGTGGCACCGTAGCTCGTAAACGGGTGGACCGATTTGAATGCGATTTTTTTTATTTGAAAGCAGGTTTTCTAGTATGATGCCAAAAGGACTCAGCTCAGCATATCCAGCACTCTTTAAAAAACAATAGCACATATGTCGTGTTTGGATTCGATTTGATCAGTATTTGATTCTACATACAATGCAATGGTGGCAAAATGACGAGCTGATGCTGCAGTCAGGATATCCAGCACACCAATACCAATACCTATACTCTTGAAAAAATAATAGCAGATATGTCGTGTTTGATTCCTTTCGATCAGTATTTGATTCTACATGCAATGCAATGGTGGCAACAGGATGAGCTGATGCTGCAGCCAGGATATCCAGCACACTAGTACTCTTTAAAAAATAATAGCACATATGTCGTGTTTGGATTCGTTTTGATCAGTATCTGATTCTACATACAGTGCAAAGTTGGCAACACGACGACCTGATGCTGCAGCCAGGATATCCAGCACACCAGTATACTCTTGAAAAAATAATAGCAGATATGTCGTGTTTGATTCCTTTTGATCAGTATTTGTTTCTACATACAATGCAATGGTGGCAACACGATGAGCTGATGCTGCAGCCAGGATATCCAAGTCACTTGTACACTATTAAAAAATAATAACTAAAAGACAACTAAAAAGTAAAAAAAATATTATGCACTAGAGTTTACCCGCGGCTTCGCACGCGTAAATCATTAGATACAGCAGTTGAATTGAAATTCCGGGATTTTATTAAATTCTCAAGGGAATTCCCTAAAATTACATCGTGGTTTTCATTGACGTTATATTATAACAACCATGCCAAATTTCATGACTCTAAACCCAGCGGTTGTTATTTCGAGATTTTATCCCTATCCCGTGGGAATATCGGAATAAAAAGTAGCTTATGTGTTATTCCAGATGTCCAGCTATCTACATACCAAATTTCGTGACTCTAACCCCAGCGGTTATTAGTTCGAGATTTTATCCCTATCCCGTGTGAATATCAGGTTAAAAAGTAGCCTATGTGTTATTCCAGACGTCCAGCAACTAACATACCAAATTTCATGACTCTAAGCCCAGTGGTTGTTATTTCTAGATTTTATCCCTATCCCGCGGGAATATCGGGATAAAAAGTAGCCTGTGTCTTAATCCATCTCATAAACTAACTTTTTGCCAAACATACTCACTGTTGCCCGCGACTTCATCTGCGAAGAATTCGTTTATCACTATCCCGCAGGGACTATGCAGATTTCCCGCAAAATTAGCCTAAGTTAATTTAGCATAAGTACCTACCTAGTAACATTTTTTTATCTAAGCGCAGTCGGTGTCAGGGGACCGCTAAGGTTAATACATTAAAAATACAACATACCTATGTACTTTAGTTTCCTGTTATAGTTACAAAAATATGTAGGTATACACACGGCTTTATTCGATTAACGTTAAGGTTGTGGATTGGATAAATATTTTTGTGTTTTTGCCCATATCGATCTGTTTGCAGTTCACTGTAGACTTACATCCCGTACGTACGTTCGTAATTGTTCGTAATAGTTTGTAGCAAAAATGTCTTCCTTACTACGAAGCCCTAAAACCGAGCAATCGCACTTAGGCACAGCACCGAAATATCACGTCACGCGTCATCGTCAAGAATGAAGCATAACAATCTATTTGTGCTTGTATAATGAACAGATTTTAGAAACTTGCAAGAAATAAAACAGTTATGAAATAAACCAGATGACCAAGTGGTTACTTTGACGATGTATCTTCATAAATAAAGGAAGGAAACATGTTTTTTGGTGTAACTAATGAGCCAGAAAAACTCATATTCATATATCGAAAATTGATAAAATATGACGAAATGAAATCTTTGTTTTGCTCTAATTTCGTTTATTGAGATTTTCTGCGTTTTATTGTAACGCGATTCCAGGAAAATGTTTTTCTAATCATTCTGAAAGATTTCCAAGATAAAATCCGTGTTCTTGAACAAATATCTACTCGCGGCACGCACCCAGTGTTTGTTTTGAGAAAACAATTTGGACTTCTACAGAGAATTTTGTTATTTATAGGTAGCGTCCTAAATCTACTTTCTTGTTGTTACAGGGATAAACTGAAAATATGGAAGAATATTAATCTTTTTTACATTTTAATTTTACTTATATGTATAATACCCCTGTTATGAACAAAGGACCAAATTTTGAAGGCTTAGGTAATTTTTTAGCCGACTCATAAGAGCTGACGCGTTGAAATTAATTTACCCGTTTCCAGTCTGAAGCTCTAATAGAGACGAGAGTAACGTTGAAGGGTCACGTCATTTTCTATCTGCAAGGAAGAAATTATTGTATTTTATAATAATAATAATATTCTTTTATTTCGGAGATTATCCATACCATGTTAGTAACAATGAAAAACCTTATTGCTTATATAAACCTATTTTATATCACCCGAGTCACAAAGTAGAGAGATGTTGTTACTATTTTTTTGTGGAACATTACGTTACAACACAACTTATGTAATTCTAACCTAGCGTTAATATTACCAACATTCACTTGTAAACTTGAAACAACTACTTCAACTAAACCTACTACATAACCTTAACTAACTTGGTACAAACTTGATAAAGTTAACGTTTTGATCACGAAGTGAAAGCGGAACAAACAAACAAAGTCACTTTCGCATATATTAGTACTATTAGGGATAAAGTACTATACTATTAAAAGTACAAATACGTGGAAATAAACTAGTGTGCAGTACTTAAATATGCTGTCAAGTCTTGAATAACTTATGAATTAGCTCCTTCATAATTTCACTGACTTTATCTTAAAAATTACATTTAAAAAGCAAAAATCATAAATGAAGTCAACCCTGATAAAACTCAAAAGCAAAATCCAAATGTAAGAACTCTTAAGACAACATTGTAATGACAGTCCTAATTTAATAAGTCAGATGAAGTCGCGTTTTTGTTTCAGCTCATTCGTCCGAACTTAATAGGCACTTTCAGGCGCTGAGAGACAAAGTGCCGGTGTAATTGCATTTGTCCCCCCCAGCGTGCCTTTGGTACGGAAACAGGCTTCAAAAGTGAAGGGCGATCATGAAGAATGTGTGGAGTTAATGGCAGACGCTAAATGTAAGGGCATTCATGAAATCATCTACGTAGGTGTATAACTGTCAACAAAATATAAACAAAAGTCATTATACTTATAACATGTAGGTACCCACTGATATTCCAAAAACAAACACATTGCTTGTACGTGACTGCCTAACTAACCGATTTGAATTAGGTAAAACTCTCAGATCATACAAACAAGGGTAAAACTGCAAACATTGTCTCCAAGAGAATGTCAGCTGGAAGTTATATTCTAAAACTCTTTCCAACATTTTTTTTTGTGTGAGATTAAAATACCTACACTTTATGAGATTTCATCATCATCATCATCATGCCGATCTTAGTCCATTGCTGGATATAGGCCTCTCCAATTGCACGCCACTGAGCACGACCCTCGGCCACTCTCATCCAGTTACTGCCAGCTACCTTGCGAAGATCATCGCTCCACCTAGTCTTAGGGGGTCTTACTCTTACGCGACGCTTGCTGGTTATGAGATTTATAGTATCAAAATAATATCATGGGACACTTGACACCAATTGACCTAGTCCCAAACTAAGCAAAGCTTGTACTATGGATACTAGGCAACGGATAAACATACTTATATAGATAAATACATACTTAAATACATATTAAACACCCAAGACCCGAGAACAAACATTCGTATTATTCATACAAATATCTGCCCCGGCCGGGAATCGAACCCGGGACCTCAAGCTTCGTAGTCAGGTTCTCTAACCCCTTGACCATCCGGTCGTCAAAATTTATTAAAGTAATATCCCTTTTTCTGGTTTAAAATATAGAGTGCTTTTCCTCTCGTCGCAAGCAAGAGCCATGGCCAGGTTCTACGAGCTGTAGCGTCAATAAAATTTATAACTTGGGTTGATTCCCTCTATTAAAACTTTATGTCATTTTTTACTGTCGGTTAGCGGTGTTATATTAATAACACTTTTTTATCTTAAAATAGAAGTAGATACCTACTGATTAGATCACGAATGAAAATCGAAATTCACATGGTTAGTAGATTTATGATTTTTGCCAATTGAACGTTGTAATAACGCCTCTATACGCGCATAAAATAATAGGATAAAATTTAACAGAGTTGCAGGAACTCCAGAGAAAATGTTTAAAAATGTTCATAGAAATTGTTGTAAAATTCTTTAATATTTTAAGTACTTAATCATTGCATACGCAAAGAGTTATATCAACCTCTGTATGAGAAATAATAAGCTGGAAACACTTATTTTGGCATTTAAAAAATATATCAAGTGATCTCTTACCATCAGGAGACCCATTTGCTCGTTTGCCATCCAGTCAAATAAAAAAAATATATTTATCAAGTGTAATAGAATCTCGTGGCCACGTGTTAAAATATTTGAGTCGTGAATATCTTTTTTTATAATCTGTAATTTTTATGGTTTATTTGTCTTTACCTAATACAAAATTATAGAGCTTGTAATTTTTTTTTAAATTGACTGTAACATTTTATACACCCAATCTTTGTTAGTATAAGCGCAAAACATATTTTAAGGATTGCCTGAAATAAATAGATAGGATGGAAGAATGCTGAGTGCTGCGCAATTTCTGGGCTCTACCTCAATATCATACATAAACATAACAAACTTAAATAGGCGTAACAGATTTTAATGAAATATAGCTAAGAACCACCGCAAGTAAACTAGCTTTCACGTAAGGAAACCGCATTGTAATCGGTCCATCCGTTTAAAAGCTACGATGTCACAGACAGGCAGAGAGACAGACAAACATTGGCGTCAAACTTATGACATTGCCCTTCTTTCGTTTAGGGTTAAAAAGGGTTGAGAGTATAAAAAGGTTTTAGACAATACATATTTATAGATAATCTTTCATTAGGTGGTGTATTTAACCCCTATATATATGGCAGGTTACAAGTGCTGTTAGTTACCTACCGGACACATTTTTACTTGTGACATTGCAGAATGTTTTCTTAGTGAACCGTCAGAGCCCTCAAAACACATGTGAATACTCACATACTATAGGCATTACTTACGAGACCTAGGTACAGTCATCAGCATTACTATCTGACACAAAAAAGCATGCAGACATATCAGATTCGACTCTTTGTAGGGCCAGAGGACGATTTTCAGATATTTATGCACGCACCGCTATGGCAGATATTAATGCAATAAATAGAAATATGTAGGTGTCTGTACACTTTCCGATGTCAATAGTACCTTTTAACCAGCAATTTTATTATAATTCATTACAAAAGCAGTTTTTGCATATTTTGAAATAATACACCTACGTGAGCGATAGTGCTCTCCTTACCTGCCAGTAATTAGTAAAGTAATAGGCCTACGATAATTTATTATGCTCAGCGGGAAAAGCACGTACCTAATCTGTAATAAATAAATAGTCAAGTAAGTGTTTATTTACTTATTTCAAAAATATGTATACCTACCCACTTCGTATGAAAAAATAAATATTCGACTCGACGAATATAAGTAATATCAAACTATTGTAAAATATTTACTTGCTGTTACGTATAAAGTACCTAAAAATATTTTTCAATATAAAGACAGGTCTCTTATTGTTTCGTTTAATTAACTTTAATTTATTTTTATCACACTTGCTCGTAAACAGTGTCGAAACATGCAGGCTACCTTGGTTGCAACCCCCCAAATAAAACCCTCGACCTTAATGTGCTTGTCATGAAACCCGTGGTCGGTAAATGAGTCGTTGCCCGTACTAATTTTCTTGTCATGAACCCCAAGGTCGGTAAATGAGTGTGATACTGCATGGCGTGCAGGAGCGCGGCGCGCGCACGTCGGGCACTGGCGCTGCCAAGAGCGCAGTAAGCGGTATCGGCAATTTTTGAAACAATATTAGTTTTTATTTTACAAATATACAATTTTACTCGCAAATGTGATGAAAAACATTGTATGTCGCACGGGCGGTACTAGAATTACGAACATCCACTCATTAAAGCCCTCATTCTTCGACTTCGGGCTTCTAATAGACTCTTAATTCCTTGTTTACCGCCCTTAAGACACTATGTACAATGTTGTTACAAACGAAGTAAGTACTTATAACAACTTATAAAAAACAAGGAATCGATGCTCAACTTGTAGCTATGCTAAGTATTCCGTTTATTTATGATAAATAGAGCAGATACCATTATACTATTAAAAAAAAAACCGGCCAAGAGCGTGTCGTACCTACACGCCCAGGATAAGGTTCCGTAGCCATTACGAAAAAATCAAATAATATTTTTCTAAGGATTTCGTATTGTGTACTGAATCTTCCAAGTTTAGGTATATTTTATACCTTATGCTGCTATTTACTCTTAAACTACTTACTAATAATTCTCAAGCAATCTTAGCCGCTATAATTTTTCTTGTAAATTTGATATATTTACTACCATTCCGAGTTTTTTTTTATTTTGCCCCCCAACAGTATAGATTTTAGAGGGGGGATTTCAATGAAAATTTGCACTTTAAAGTTGAATATTTCGCAAATCATTTTATAGAAAAATAGTCTTAGCAATTCCCCAATGGTTTTAAAAGACCTATCCAACGATACCCCACAATATAGGCTGAGTCGAGAAAAAAAAATCACCCCCACTTTACGTCTATGGGACGTCTATAGGCTACGGAACTCTAAAAACAAATTTAAGCGTGATTGACGTGTACCTATACATATGTATTTACTAACACCATATGAGAATTATAATAACCATTATGATTGACGCCAAGACCTATTTCTCGCTAAAAGGCGAACGTTCGTTTACTCTGTTTACATCGTAAAGACGTTTATGACGCGACTAGTCAGTTCTTTATTTACAACCCAAGAAACAGAACAAGCAGAGTGGGAAAGTTGCAGAATAGTTATATTTTAAACCTGTGCTCAAATTTGGTCAACCGGCAACTAATTGATTTCTGGCTTAATTATAAGGTCTCTACCCACTACACCGTATTATACCATGACAGTAATAGCTACGTGTCAGGCTCGGAATGTAACGCGCACACATGGCACGCAACGGCGACGGTTGGTTAAGATACGTGCTAGTGGGTATAGTATAGTCTTATATTATTCTATAGAAAGTATATATTTTTCCCTGACACGTTTATTTTTATTTTATTTCATTTTTATTATTTATTTACGTTCCTATTACGGTCATTGTATGATGCGCTATAGTGGGCAGAGACCTTTATTACCTATAACCGATTTCTTTGTCAGATTTTTCTTTAAATGTCACTTTGGAGATAGTAGCTACGAGTAGCTCTGATCAGATGGTATGACAGTTTGACGGATACTTTAAAGACCACACGGCCGTACCTAACCGAAAGACCGTACCTAACGTCAAAAAACCAAGGTAGCCTGCATGTTACGACACTGTTTACGAGCAAGTGTGATGAAAAATATATTAATAATATAATATGCTATTTTTTATAACTTTAAAAACATGTGATGCATGCATCAAAAATAATATTTCCTTGACTTATTAGTCTAAATGTATGGAACAAGAAATCGTATAACATAATATAACTATAATGTACTACATTTACAGCAAATAAATATTTCATTTTATTTCTTTTTTTTACTAAAAATAATCGTTACCAGCTGCGTCTCAAAGTACTTAATTTCTACTCAGACGAGCTCATCTCATATTTAGTAGACATCAGAAAAATAAAACTGAGCTGGGATTCGAACTCAATGCCTCATCATGCCGTGGCACATATGCCGTGCAATTTTTATACTGCTGAACTTTTCTAACTTCAGTAAAAGTTGAAAACATATTTTACAAATCGTAAAATGTCGGAAACGACAATTTTCAGAAGTTGTGGCTTGCACTTTTTTGGGGACACTTATTACTGAACCCTCGAAACAGCGTTTACCCCGGGGAGGGGACACAATTTCCTTGCATCACTCCTTGACGTAGCCAGTAAGCCGCACAGCAATATGAAACCCAATTAAAAGTTATGAACACTTACCATATTTATTAAGGAACTTAATCTTCGATATTACTGAAGTCGATGTTTGAATATGAAACTGAACTTTTAATTACACTAGTTCAAATTTGACGCACGGGTTTTTTAATTATTACTCTATCTAGCAAATATTCAAATTTCGTTTGTATGCAAATGTTCCAATTATTTATCAAACTATTATATTAAAAGACTATTTTCTCTGGCCTAACCCGACACGCGTGCTCTCACTCGAGTCTGGAATTACACTGAGTCGGCACTCAACTGAGCCAGTACTAGATTCAATTTAATTCAACTGTGATACGATGTCAACGACCGCACGTTTTCCATTTCCTCTTCATGCCAGCGGCATAAGGAAACATTATTGTAGTTATGCCGCAGTGGAATAAGAAAACTTGTATAAAACATGCTGGGACAAAGCAACGGAAAAAATAGAAATATCCGATACAGGCATTTCCTTTTAAAATAAACGATAAAAACGAGCTTTTGGACAATCCCAAACGTGCCGAAAATTAAAATCATTTTTTTATTGCTCTATTACTGTGAAAGCATTAATAGCTTTTGTTGAGATATCGCCTATTTTCCTTGAGTTCTCTAAATCATAATTAAAGTATCCCGGCTTTTGTCCAGTCAACGCGTGGACAATTTAAGTTGCCACCGTTTAATTAAATATAATGAAACCACTTAACAAATAGGGAAAAAGAAAATTTATCTCTGTTTTTGCTGACTGACGATGTATTTATATAATTTAATTATATAATTAGAATATCCCCCGGATAATGGTCCGGTTTCGGTTTTCGCGGAAATTGAAGCACAAACCGAAATCCGGCTACAGTTCCAATCACTAGTTTCGGTCGGACACTTGTATTCCCTTGAATCACCTGAATGAAGCACTTGTTTATTTTACGAGTATAGCTCCTGCAAATGAGCGTTCCAAAGTTAATGTGCAAATTACCTACTGGGCCTCGTTCAAGTAATTTTCTTAAATGGAACGGGTGTGTTCAACTTTACATCTTTAATCTGCATGTGTTTTTTATCTAACACTATACTATCATGATGAGAAAATAATACTAATAGATAAAGTAAGTTTTTGTTAAAAAAAACTTTTTTAATAGAAGCTTTTTTCAGAAGTGCCGCCCTGCAGAGACGATCCTACCAGGACCACCAGAACGTCACTTCCAGATTATTTCATTGTCACCAGATTTACATAACATAAGTATGCTAAATTGCAAGTCACTTGACCAAAAAAATAAACAAATAAACGAACAGGGCAAGTTAAATAAAAGCTTGTAATAAAAAGCTACAATTGAAGTTACAATAAACTATCCTAAAAATAAATTAACTATTGATAAAAAGCTTGTAAAAATACACACATCTTACAAACAAACATCCTCACTTTACCACAGAGTCGGTGGTGGTAAGTATCTAAGCTACCACGAAAAAAAAATTACTTTGTCAGCGTAATTAATATACCCATGCAAAATTACTACTTTCAGTCTCTTAGCTAAACCTCGGACGGTCAGATAGACAGACAATACATACAGACAGCCATAACAGAACCATAAGGGTTCCATATTAGGATTACGGAACCCTGCAAAAACCCTTTTAAAAACTATTTAATCCAAAATTTCTTGCCAAGACCCGCGATTCACTGTTAAAAAGTAATCAGATGCTACTAACTGAACCTATTTCTATCCTTGTCAAATGGTAAATTTCATTTTATCCAGTATCTTTCCGCCTCATTGAACTAATTTTAATATTAAGGGGTTTGCTCCTGGTTAGCTCATGAGCAATGTCCCGTTAGATGGCGCTGTTATCAATAGTTCCTTTTTTCAGGTTTTTTTCGTAAATTATGAAGAATTATTTCACCAAAAACTAATGGCGGGAGTATCTAAGCGTAACCGATTTTTTGACCCCACACTCGAAATGAAATATTCCGCCAAAGCCGCAAACGAGGTGCTTTACTTTGAACGTCAATTGCGGCCGTATACGGACACTAGGAGCTCACGCACACACTCAAATAGACAGCGCCAGCTAGCGAAAGTCTATTGCGACACTTAGCTACCCGATCGGGGTACTCCTTCGAGTAATATTCACATTTTTTTATCGAGTCACGAAATTTTGTACCAACTGTACTTTACTCGAAAATTTTACTACGACCTATAAAATCTATAAGTATTTTATTGATAATTAGAAGCAGGGTCTTGGATAACTGTTCGCATATTATAATACGAGCCAAACGCCTTTCAAGTGTTCATAATATGTGTACGATAAATTGAGAAATTACCGAGATTCTGATCACGGTTTCTTGTCTTGGTTGATGGTCTTGCTATTATTCAGGTTATATTTATAGTTACTTTTCGTAGTTACTACCATGCTAAAGTGGTCATGATCGTCGGTTGAAAATCAGTAGCAAATCTACAGGACGAGTTTCTTGGGAAAATAGTGCGGAGGTTTGTCCTTACCTTCCACGCCGCAGAGCTGGAGTTTGGAATTCGTAGTTGGCAATAGAGAGCGCTGCCACCAGGGCTCTTAGTCACCTTGTACGACACGCACAGGAATGCACAGGCAATCAAGTTTATCAAGGGCATCCGTAAGGCCAAAGTCCCTTAAGACACTGTTACACATGCTCTTTAGTAGCAAGAAAGCATGCTACTATTGAGCAAATGCTAGCTAGTAGCATGTGTGAACAGGACATGCTACTATCGAGCATGCTTATTAGTGGCAAGCTCGAGACGGGTGGAAGGGGGAAAGGTATTAAGCAAGTGTGAACGCGTTTGCTTCAGTCCAGTAACGAGCATGTGTAACAGTGCCTTTAGACATACCTAATATTTTATGAACAGTGCTTCGTGTAAGCTCTTTCTATCAAAAGAGGTAATAAAAACCATACAGAGTTTACTATCCTAATTATCATCGTCATCATCACCTAACTAGCTGTGCCCACGGCTCCGCCCGCGTGGAGTTCGGTCTGTATCAGAAAGCGGCTAAAATTCACCCTTAATTTCTCTCCCTCTCCCCTGGAGGCGGAACTTGAAGTAAAGTTGACAGATGGAGACGCTAGAGGACTGTAGTCTAGATAAAGGTTGCTTATATATGATGTTTTGGGATCGCAACCGAGACTCGCGTTGGCTTCCCGTTTCAGCCGAAAGCGAAGCGGCCTGTCTGGCTAGAGCGCCACTGAGTCTATCACCGCGGTCTTCCTCAGACTTCTGAGACCATGCCCCTCGTAGCCTCAATGCGTTGCGAGACTATCGCGAAAGATTCCATTTTTTTCGGGAAGGCATGGTAAAGCTTGTAAAATGCGAGCCCCAAATCGTTTGACATTTACTCCGCAAACAAAATGGTTTTTTTTTTTCAAAATACCCACCTTCGTGGCCATTATTAAGTCCTTAAAGGAGGCGATACGTATAAATATGTATGCGATACTCGTATAATTACGATTAAGTATAATTCATGTCATGACCGATTAGACAAGTCTGCGTGGAGAGCCTTGGGGGAGGCCTATGTCCAGCAGTGGACGTCTTTCGGCTGACATGATGATGATGATAATCCATGACCGAGTAAATTAATAATTTTCTATTATTTCGTAGCATATATTAAATAATTATGCAATTATACGCGTGTTAATATGTGTGTTGATTTTACCACTACGTAACTATGTAAACTCATTTTTAATACTTGACTAAGCAATTATCCGGGGTGAAAGCTACCCTACGTCCTTCCCCGGAACTCAAACTATCTGTATACCAGATTTCATTAAAATCGGTTCAGCGGTTTAGACGTGATGAGGTAACAAACGAACAGACTTACTTACTTAATGTTTACTCAGTTCCCCAAAAGATGGCACTGTGCAATGTGTGTAGTTGTGTGTTATTTATTTATTTATTGAATAAAACACATGCAAGCTTACAGTACGAAACCAAAACACACACATTAATTACAAAAACAAAAAAAAAATGTACATGAGAAAAAATACATTAATTGAGGAAACAATGTCAATATAAATTACAAAGCGACGTCAAGGAATATAAAAGAAGCTTCACAGTAAAAAATAAAGTAATAACAATAATTCTAAATCCAAAATTAATAAGATATCTTTAAAATATAAATAATAATAATAAATAATAAACTCAACGACAAATTCCTAAAAAAATCCTAAAAAACTATTCATAATTTCGATAAGAACACAGCCGCCCCCCCCCCCCCATGAAGACATCCAAACTATCAGCAAAAATGTCAGCATCCATGTATGCAATTAATTTAATAATAATAATAATATAGCTTTATTTATTCCACATTAAATCATAGTACATTTCATTTGCCTATTGTAATTTAATGTATTTTTTTATTATACTTTGAATAAATAATTATAAAAAAAATCATGCAAATTCAAATACAGTAATAAATATAGATATCATGCATGAATGGTAAAAGCCGGGTAAAAGCCTCCTTCAAAGAGTCCCTTTTTTGTCGGTTTTTGCTATTTGTGTCCAATTTTTTCCCGCTACTTCTAATCTTATCTCTCAGTTTAATATTTAAGCAACTTCTTTCCATGGCAATTAATTTGTCGTTTAATTTTGTTGTATTATTAAATCAATTATTCAATTATTTGTTGATATCCGTATCTTGTAAACTTCTTTACTCAATGTCAAAAAGTACCTATTAATTTCAGCGCCATCTGTTAGTTTTGCAGGGTACTCGATAGTCGTGAAAAAGTGTGCACCTCCTTTCTAAGCAGCGTTTGCAGCGTCATACGATTCAGGTGCAAACTTAATTAAATCGAGTGTAGTAGCTACCCCCACTTTAGGGTTTGAATTTTTATAGCCTATAACCTGGCCGGGGATTTTTTCAACAGATTAGTAAAGTTTGCATCATAATCTGCTCAGCCGTTTTCACGTGATGCGCAGTCAAATAAATAGACAAACAGATAAACAGACAAAGAATCTAAAAACTGTCGCAACGTGTTCTGTTATCGATTCTAAGTATTCCCAGCCAACTTTTTTTCGAATATCTTCCTTCCATGTACTACTATCGAGCCTCTTCAGCTTTATTATATGTACTATAACTATAAGATAGATAATATTGTGTTTATTTCTTGGGACACAAAACAGTCAAGCCATACCCATTGAACAAATATAGAGTTTCTTTGGTTAGGATTTGGCGAGTTATGAATTTCGCTTTAGTAAGATCTGACGACTTTTTAAGAGAATGCTTGCATCATGCCAATTGATTTTACATTAAATATTATTGTGGGATATTTAATATCCTCACAAAGAGCTGGAAAGAATCAACAGTGGGTAAGTACCTACAACTCCATCAAACAGCGCTACAATGACGGTTGTTGGACTTTTATTTACATAAAAACCTTTCCTTTTTTTCGGCATTTAATTAATTCTGAAACTTTTTGTCAAAAGAAGATATTCCCCTTTCCTCCTTCGCTTTTGTAGGCAATGCTTCTCCTCCCACAATTACGAGTAGGTACGAGTATCTATTTATAGATTAAAACATGTAATAACTTAATGTAAGAAAAATATCTTTATTATTTACGCAAGAAAAATTTAGTTTCCAAATTGCTATTGCTCGGACCCCACAGCATAGTATACCTTTAAACTTTATATAACAAAATATAAATTTTAAAATACCTTGTTTATTTTGTGAAGCTGAATTCAAACGTTGTGTCATATAGGTATATTATGTTCGAGATCGTAATAAGATTTAAAAAAAAATTGTCCAATGGTGGTGTAGGGAGGGGTTATGGGGCTGAGGACCTGGGTTCGGTTCCCAGCGCTGGTCTCTTTTTCTGGGTTTTGCTGTGCATCCATGTTTCAGTTTGTATTTTTGTTGGATTTCACGGGATGACGGTAAAAGTAACAAATTTGGAGTTGAAATAAAAAATACAAAATGACTCCGAAAACCAATCTTAATAAAATTTATAGTCAAAATACCTTTACACTTGACACCCCAATGATGTGGTGCGGGTAGTTTGAGGGACTCGTGCTGCTAGGCAGACTTGACACCCCACACTTCAGGCTACTCGCGCTGCTAGGCAGACTTGACACCCCACACTTCAGTCTACTCGCGCTGCTAGGCAGACTTGACACCCCACACTTCAGTCTACTCTCGCTGCTAGGCAGACTTGACACCCCACACTTCAGTCTACTCGCGCTGCTAGGCAGACTTGACACCCCACACTTCAGTCTACTCGCGCTGCTAGGCAGACTTGACACCCCACACTTCAGTCTACTCGCGCTGCTAGGCAGACTTGACACCCCACACTTCAGTCTACTCTCGCTGCTAGGCAGACTTGACACCCCACACTTCAGTCTACTCTCGCTGCTAGGCAGACTTGACACCCCACACTTCAGTCTACTCGCGCTGCTAGGCAGACTTGACACCCCACACTTCAGTCTACTCGCGCTGCTAGGCAGACTTGACACCCCACACTTCAGTCTACTCGCGCTGCTAGGCAGACTTGACACCCCACACTTCAGTCTACTCGCGCTGCTAGGCAGACTTGACACCCCACACTTCAGTCTACTCGCGCTGCTAGGCAGACTTGACACCCCACACTTCAGACTATTCGCGCTGCTAGGCAGACTTGACTCCCCACACTTCAGTCTACTCGCGCTGCTAGGCAGACTTGACACCCCACACTTCAGTCTACTCGCGCTGCTAGGCAGACTTGACACCCCACACTTCAGTCTACTCGCGCTGCTAGGCAGACTTGACACCCCACACTTCAGTCTACTCGCGCTGCTAGGCAGACTTGACACCCCACACTTCAGTCTACTCGCGCTGCTAGGCAGACTTGACACCCCACACTTCAGTCTACTCGCGCTGCTAGGCAGACTTGACACCCCACACTTCAGGCTACTCGCGCTGCTAGGCAGACTTGACACCCCACACTTCAGTCTACTCGCGCTGCTAGGCAGACTTGACACCCCACACTTCAGTCTACTCGCGCTGCTAGGCAGACTTGACACCCCACACTTCAGTCTACTCGCGCTGCTAGGCAGACTTGACACCCCACACTTCAGTCTACTCGCGCTGCTAGGCAGACTTGACACCCCACACTTCAGTCTACTCGCGCTGCTAGGCAGACTTGACACCCCACACTTCAGTCTACTCGCGCTGCTAGGCAGACTTGACACCCCACACTTCAGTCTACTCGCGCTGCTAGGCAGACTTGACACCCCACACTTCAGTCTACTCGCGCTGCTAGGCAGACTTGACACCCCACACTTCAGTCTACTCTCGCTGCTAGGCAGACTTGACACCCCACACTTCAGTCTACTCGCGCTGCTCGGCAGACTTGACTCCCCACACTTCAGTCTACTCGTGACCACGGCCACTGTAATATGGTTGAAACGTCAAGGTAAATAATCCTCGTGTGTTTTAGCGTGATAATTGGATGAAATTACGACCTTGAACGTAAGACCTAATTATACCCTGACCTCACAGGTTCATGTAGGTACAACATTACCCGCGCTCTCACAATAACGTCGAGGTCGCGGCTCAGAAAAGAACTATTTAGGGAGTTGTATTGTACACCCCTATAAAATCCTATTATCCGTAATTACCGAAATTCCCGTGACCGACAAAGGGATTCCACATACCTACATTTAATATGTAAGCCGATACCTGTCGATTGTTTCCCCTTCTACGCCACAAACCGCTTCAAACACCGGAGCCTAATTTTGAATACTGTCCCTCAACTCAACCTAGCCATATAAACTAATACTGCTATTGCTATTTGTGTACGTACAGTGGCATCAAACTAATTTCCTAAACTATACGTGAAACTTTACTCATTATAGTGAAAATCGGGGTTTACTAATGTTTCGGCGAAAATTATTTAGAAAATTATTAGCTCCCAAACTACTTATCCCATATTTTTATTTAGGCGAAATGTTATTTCCCAACTCAACGTTTCGCACTGATATCATTTCTCAACTAATAATTTGATAAATTATTATTATGCAAATGATTACCTGGAATTTTATTAATATATCATTTATATTTTCGTCAAATTTATTGATTGGCATACCTTAATTTAGCAAAATATTGAATGGCATCCAACCTACTTTCCAAGTAGCAGTTTTCCTGGCAGCTATAAAAAAAACCTATCATCGAAGGCTAAGGCGGGAGCTACGCTCCGCTTCGCTCCCGTCTTAGCTTTCTGAACCTAAACTATCCAAGTCGCTTCTTCTCCGAACCGTCTTGCTCGCTCGCTTCACTCGCTCGCACAAATCAAATTGAAGTAATACTTTGCAATATAGAAATTGGCCAAATGTTATTTGTCAATTTGTTATTTGCCTAAGCCAATCATTTGCTACATAATTATGTGGCAGAAAAGTGTGATGAAGTAAAATTTTGCAATATAAAAATGTTGCGAAATACCTAAGAAAAATGCGAAGTAAAGTTATGCCAACGATTAGTTTGCCAAATGAAACTACGGCGAAAGGTTGGTTGCTAAGTGAAATTTGGCGAAACATATTTTGCCGAAAAGGCAGTACACCGAAAATCGGATTGTCGGATTACATGTTTGTAGGTAGGTAGTGTTGGAGCATAAACCGATTTAATTGTCCACCGTGCCTATTAGCCTTTTGTAGTTTTGTAGGTTTTGTAGGCATTACAGCGAATGTAGAGCCTTTAGAAATAGGATTTCCCATTAAAAGGATTGAACGACAGATTAAAAATTTAATTGAGGAATTTTAGGTTATTTCGCGACAAATGGCGTCTACACAAAAAAATCTTAGTATTCGGTTGGTATAGGCACCCCCTTAATGTAAGTGCCTTTCTTTCTTCTCAATTACAAAGTTAGTCAGGTGAATTTTATCCAACTTAATAGCTACGTACTGATTCTTCTGTAACTGACCCACATGTCACTTTCTTACCTTATATCATAGCAGATGAGACTTGAGCTTCTTAGTGATTATTAATAAGCATCGACCATCCTACTAAGCCCCTAATCCTATCCTATTTACTATTAAAAATGCGAATGTTGGTGAGTGAGTGAGTTACTCATTCAAGCTGAAACGGCTCGACGGATTTGAATGAAATTTGGTATGTAGATAGCATATTCCCACGGGATAGGGATAAAATCTTGAAATAACAACCGCTGAGCTTAGAGTTATTTGGGATGGTTGTTTTTAATGCAACGTAAATGAAAACCACGATGTAATTTTTGGGAATTTCTAAGGGAATTTTGTAAAATCTTGGAATCTCAATTCAACCGCTTGTAGATTGCATCTAATGATTTACACGTGCGAAGTGATAAATATTTAAACTAAAATACTAAATAACTGATTTTCACTACCAACACTGGCATACTTACTAACTCTGCTTGCTTCCATTATATTGCTTGCACCTTATTTTTATTTTTCATTTTTTTACTCGACGGGATGGCAAACGATCAAGTGGGTCACCTGATGGTAAGAGATTACCACCGCCCATAGACACCTGCAACACCAGGGGGATTGCAGATGCGTTGCCAACCTAGAGGCCTAAGATGGGATACCTCAAGTGCCAGTAATTTCACCGGCTGTCTTACTCTCCACGCCGAAACACAACAATGCAAGCACTGCTATTTCACGGCAGGATTAGCGAGTAAAATGGTGGTAGCAATCCGGGCGGACCTTGCACAAGGTCCTACCACCTGCACCTTTGGGAGTATGCTTGCTTGATCTGTTTTTTGTATGCTTGCTTGTATTCTGGCTTGCATACTTGCTTGCATGCTTGCCTGTATGCTTGTTTGCAAGCTTGAATGCATGCTTGAATGCAGTTTTGCTTGCGCTATTTCTTGCAAAATTACATTGAATTTTCACGCCTAAAGTACTCAACCAATCGTGTTGAATTTGGTGTGGAGAATAATAAAAGGGCAAGTACAGGATAGTTTTATCCTGAAAAATTGTATAGTTATCATCAGCGCGTGATTAACGAATTCTTTGGAGACAAAGACGTGGGCAGTAGCTATTTGATATGGAAACAGTTTCAAACTCTGAGAAATACATAAGATAGTTTTCGTCGCAAAAATTGTTTAGTGCGCGCTGAACAAATTTTTCGTAGATGGAGTCGCGGTCGATAGCAAGCAAGAGGTACAGTCACCAGCATTAATATCTGCCACGTCCTTCCGGCCCTAGAAATAGAGTCGTATCAGATATTTATGCACGCTTGTTGTGTCAGATATTGGTGCTGGTGACTGTACTGCGCAGCATTACAACGCTGCATAAGTGTATCATGCTGCAAACTTTTCGGTCGTTTTCCATAGGCGTTTTTACTGGCTGTTAACTGTTATATGTTAAGTATTTGGATTTTGAATTGAAATTTTAAATTTTAATGCTTTGATTCGATAGTTCGGTTGGCGTTTTTGTTTCGGTTCCATTCTTTAATACTAGTTACCGTGCTATAATGCTAGTTTATTTTGGCCTCATCTTGTGAAAGTGCTGCTGGCTTGCGCCGCAATTTTATATTGCCATTTTTGTCTGTGGTGGTTTTTTTCTGCACGCCTGTGCTAGAGGCGCTTTACCAACATTGCCGATTTTTCATCGGTCAGAGTTTTACCCCAACCCTTTACTCCGGGATTATGTCGCTCCCGATGTAAGCATCGACAATCCGGTGGTGTTTTACTTCCGTATAACCACGGAGGACGCGGTTCGCGGTATCCAATGCCCTCCAGGATCCGGGCAGATGAAGTGGAAAAACAGTCGATATCGATGTGGTTCGATTTACTTGGTGTATTGTTGTAAGCCGTGGTGGCCTAGTGGTTTGACCCATCGCCTCTCAAGCAGAGGGTCGTGGGTTCAAACCCCGGCTCGCACCTCTGAGTTTTTCGAAATTCATGTGCGGAGTTACATTTGAAATTTACCACGAGCTTTGCGGTGAAGGAAAACATCGCGAGGAAACCTGCACAAACCTACGAAGCAATTCAATGGTGTGTGTGAAGTTCCCAATCCGCACTGGGCCCGCGTGGGAACTATGGCCCAAGCCCTCTTATTCTGAGGGGAGGCCTGTGCCCTGCAGTGGGACGTATATAGGCTGGGATGATGATTGTTGTAATTAACCGTTTAGTCCTGTTTTTATAACGATTTGATACCCAAAATGAATACTCTAGATACTTAGTTTTTCTCATAGTTTGCCATAATTTTCCCCAAGCTGTAGGATAGCTACTAAAGTCTACATGATCATGTTTATATTGGTACTAGTATCATACTTCTAAAATATACTTGTTAAGATTTCTTATTTGTGCTACTATTTTGAATGCCTTTTGTATTGATACTGTGTATACATTTTTCAAAATTCTAATAGAGGCTTGCCATAAGTGCTCTTACCTTTTCGTGTCCAATTTCAGCCCAAATATCTTTTTCTTTCAACCTACGAAGTTATAATGTTATATTTTTACCTTTGTTGTATTAAACCACTGTGCACAACCTCGCAACGTGTGATACTGTTTTACGTTTTTTTTTATTTATCTCTCGGGGTTTTTTTATATTCCATGCGTTTGTTTTTATGAGCGGTTTTTAAAATTTGAATAAATTATATTTTTCCGTTAAAATTCTACGTTGTTTAAATTATGTCGGCTTATCTAGGGTCTACGGGCACCTTATGTGTTTTTGGACTGCTAGTTATGCTGCAGTACATACATACGTTCTTTCTGACAGAAATAATTGTCGTCCTTCCTTTGTATCACTTTCACGCGTTTCATGAGGTTATTTAAATAATATAATAGATATCGTCACAATTCTTATTTAAAAACCCAAAGTAAGTATATACGTACTACTTAGAAGAAAAAACACAACAGCTGTTTTCTCATAGCCAACAGTTTATTTAATTTATAAAAGTTACATTTCATCTACAAGTTGCCTGTTTTTAAGATTTTGGAGTTAAGATCAATTATTTTGATTTCACGTAAAAATATCCGGGAAAATAATAGAACAACTAAACTTTGATTGGAGACTTTTTATATTGTTACAAAATAACATCAATAAATAAATAATATAAAAAGCACAATACATTCTTGTATTAGGTACTTTACATGATGAGTAAATTCACCTAAGCTTGCCTACCATATAATGCCTTGCTTTATAATGACATACAGGTAAAGATATCATTACGCAACTAAATAGCATGTCAAACATCGATAAACACCCAATTATACTTTATGTCAGACAGCATTAGTCTGGTTATTTAAGGCTATATTTTATTTAAGTTACCTACTTAAACTTTATGCCACAGCGATTACCTATTTTATTGTTATATTCACAATACATTAACAATATTAAATTATATTTAACTTGTCGTGCTTTGTAAAGTCATTCAGTAGAAAAGTTCAGCTTCAGTTTTAAAAACTAAACTTTTAATATGGCAACCATATGGCATTATATTATTGTCAAAATATTAGTTAAAGCTTTCAGATTTACCTGCTACGTAAGTACATTCTTATTATATGAATACAGTTATATTGTAAAATCCTTTCAGGCCATATCTAGGAACCAGTCGAAGGCGATGTCGCGGACGGCTCGCGTCACGAGGAAGCTCCACTCTTAAAGATGTACAATTTGGAAGTTTACATTATTTCTAAATAGTATTGCCAGTCAACGGACAATATTTCACTAAATTCAAACTATAGGAACCCAAACATCAGTTCAAGATCTTTGCAGCGATCTGTAGCGGCCATTGTCAATGACATCACTTGTTAGTATACTTTAATACACTTGTAACATTAATTGGCAACCGCTTACTAATATGTAGGATGCTTAAGCTAAAATACATTCCTACCTAAGTTATTATTTCATATGACAAGCATGAACCTTGTTTACAGACCGAAGGAAGCAGAAGACTGTTCAGACAAGGTATAAGTAATCGAACATTTCATTTTAAACGAAACATGTAAATAAATAAAAAGAGGGTCATAAATTAAAGGAGACTTGCTACAGACGAAATATAAATAAAAAGCAAAGCTGAAAGGTAAATGAAAACATGACATGCAAAATAAGTTAGGAAATAAAGTTTTGTCAGTTTTATCTACATATCGTCAATTTATAAATAAGTTGCTTATAAATAACAATAAATAAATCTTAAGGCACTGTTTTAGGTACCAAGATCACAATTTTATCAGGTTCTAATTATATTTGTGTATTTATGCAAGCAAGCAAAACGATTAGAGGTATGGAATGTGTAGTAACAAGTGACAGTCGGAGCGCCACCGTCGTCGTCAGCGACCACGCTCCGCGGTGCACGGCCAACTATGGTAGTAACAAGTGACAGTCAGAGCGCCACCGTCATCGTCAGCGACCACGCTCCGCGGCGCACGGCCAACTATGGTAGTAACAAGTGACAGTCGGAGCGCCACCGTCGTCGTCAGCGACCACGCTCCGCGGCGCACGGCCAACTATGGTAGTAACAAGTGACAGTCGGAGCGCCACCGTCGTCGTCAGCGACCACGCTCCGCGGCGCACGGCCAACTATGGTAGTAACAAGTGACAGTCGGAGCGCCACTGTCGTCGTCAGCGACCACGCTCCGCGGCGCACGGCCAACTATTTCCAGCATTCCTAAGGAAATATAGGTCTTACTTATCCGTACCTAATATCTCTAACTCGTTCACTTACAGTTATCTGGTAAAGACTTAAAAAGACATAAGCGCATACATTTAATTATTTCTGCATTGTGCAGAATAACAATACCGACACAATTTACAAATATTCAAACTTTGAACTAAATAATACCTATGCGAACCTTTCGACTTACGTCCTAAGACTACTTAATAAATTAATACCTATCGGTTACATTTACATACATAAATCGTCGTCGAACATTTGTATAATAGCGTTTATTTACAACTTGTCCATCACTCCGATATTTACACTGGGCTTATTTACAGGCGTCCGAGGCACGTCCCGCGTGCGGATAGTCGAGTCCCACTGTCATCGTCACAGCACTTAGCGATACGTGTATGACGAGGGTAGTACGAAGTCGCCGAAGTAATAGAGGGCGCTGGCGTACCAGTGCACGCCGCGCGGGGCGTCGCCGGCGGCGGCGCCGCGCCAGCCGGCTCTCCACCGCAGCGGCGCCATGGCTGCGTGCGCCAGCGCGTGGCTGCGGACAACCGCGTAACAGGACGCTAGGGCGTCGTTGACTATGACCGTCCCTGTAAAGTAAAAATAACTTACTCAAAAAATTGTCGTTGTTAAATGCGTCCGAGTTGAGAAACTTCGATAGCGTGCGTGATGTAAGATTAGGTTGGAATTTTTCTATTTGCTCACTAGATGGCGCTAGAAGTTGATATACTACAGTAGTAGGTATCATAATAGGGAAGCGCATTGTTGACGGTCAATCTAAAGTTAGAATTAAAAAAAACATTGGAGCGCTGTACTCTAAATTAGGACGGTTTTAAAAATGTATGAACACAGATCTAATATGTAGGTGCAAGACTTTATAGTAAATAAGGTGCTAACAAATTAGGTACCAATATTTTTACAGTGCTCGTCTGTAGGAGTAGACTTAAGTATAAAATATGTAAAAGTTTATGTTACTTTTTGGAGATAATTACAGAATCAACTTTACTGCGTAAAAACACCCCGTTAATGAGATAATTAATAGTCAGTGAGTAAAACTTCTTCGACTGTCTTGACTGTCACGAGTAGCTGGCCACTTCACTTAGATACATAAATGGCAAAGTCACAATGCTTAATAAAAGCTAGTTTTCCCGCCAATCGTTGACGGTTATGACAAACGACGGTTCACTTCACAGAAAGCGTTAAATATCTTGTCACTTGTCACTCAAATGCACAGGCTGATTATGTTTGAGCGGAATGATAATTTATTTATTTTGTCCAGGAAAATAAAACAAATGTATCGTATAAAAAGTCTTCTTTATTTAAAGTTAATTCTTGTGAGCTAATTTAACGTCTCTTAAAATACCTATTGGTACTTATTTTGTTAGCACCTTATAGACCAAATTATAAAAAAATAATTGGTAAGACAGCGTTTAAACATGTCGAACATGTCTCGACTCTTAATACGTGATCGACCGTGGATCTATTTTATTAAATGACAGCTTTCAGTTTGAACGAGCATTTTTTTTTAAATTTAAAGTTTGCTAACTCTGTTGACTGTGCAAATTCAAGAATTTCCTTTAAATTTGAATTAATCCTTTTAATTTGAAAAGTCAATAATATAGTACCTATTTAAGAGTAATATTTCTTAAATTTGAATAATTTTTAACATTTCCCTTCTATGTAAGTGAATTTATCGAGAGAAAGATCTTTTATCTCCTTCGGTATCTAGCTTAGTGAATATTATAATAGACTGTGCCTTGTTTGTTTAAGGTGTCTTCTAGATACAAACAGTAGGTAGGTTGCGCAGTCGAGGTTCAAATCGTGCCGTCTTACTCTTGTATCCATAGTAACATAATAAATGCGAAAGTATGTGTGTTTGTATGTTTGTCCGTTTTTCACGTCGAAATGGATCGACGGATCGACGTTATTTTTGGCATAGAGATAGTTTGTGGGTCAGAGTGTGACATAGGCTACTTTTTATCCCGGAAAATGCACAGTTCCCGAGGGAACAGCGCGCGATAACCGATTTCCACGCGGGCGAAGCCGCGGGCAAAAGGTAGTAAACTAATATAAGCGTCAGCAAATTTTGTACTTTGTAGAATAAAGGGGTAGTGGTACTTACCATGAGTATGTACAGTGACCGTACTCGATAGCGACGGCGTAAATTATTTGTTGAGGCGCTGTACAATTCTCCATACAAACTCATGGTAGTGGTACAGGTTTTATGCTTATTTAGATGGAATTAAACGGACCTGTCTTTGTTAGCGGCGCGTAGACACCGCGCTTGAACACTGGTCTCGTGTGCGTGACGCGCGCCGGCCGCATGACGCCGCCCTCGCCCCGCGTGAGCAACACGTCGCCGGGACGCACGGCCGCCGCGAACGCCTCCCGCCACCCGTCCGCCGCTGCCAGCAGCAGCAAGTGCGACGGCGTCGCGGTCACCGCTACGCCGTTCTCTGCCGTCACTTCTATGAATCTGCGAGTCGCGTTCGGGTCTCGGTCGATGAATGCTATGACCTGAAATTAGATGAGGATGACGTAAATGATTACTCATACTAAGTACCTACTAAACAACATGAATCTTAGGCATATTTACTTAGTACTTTGTCGTATCTATTAAGTAAACATGCCTAAGAGGAATTGCTGGTTGATGTGTTTATCAAATGCGTTATGTTTATGTACGACATAGTGGCTGGATTTTAGCAATTTTTTCCAAGGACAAATCGAAAAAGACAGGTCAAAAACTAAATACTCAATAGAAAATACATTTGCTGTCTAAGTAAATAATAGTGTCTTCCACCTTACTTATTCTAACAAAACTAAAAAGTTACATAATCTGCTTGCAGTTTCAAAGGTTTGTTGATTACTCTTAGTGTGGGTACTTATATTTTACACCGGCTATCACTATAATATCCGATTAGGTATTATAGGTAAATATGTACTATTATTTACCTCTGAATAGACCATTTTGCCGGTGTCGTCGGCAGCCAGTACTTTTTCCCCTATCCTCAGTGAGGCGAGGTCTCGCTCGCCCTCTGTCGTGAGCACGCGCGCCTCGCCGGGGAAGCAGCCCGCGCCCATGCCCACTGAAGACTCTGAAAACAAATAAATGACCTCATTACCAATTGTACTGTGCTTATAGTTAATTTTACACTTAAAAAAGAACTAAAATGCCTGGACATTTTGACCATCTTGCGAAAGTTTAAAACAAAGTACCTACCTACTATAAGTAGGTATGTGCTTATAATGTATTTTTTCAAAAGGTAATAAATAAATCTAATCTAATCTAATCTAATCTAAGGTACGCTTATTTCAGTGTACAGTCAAGGGCAAAGATATCGACACGGCCAAAGTTACAAAAATATGTATACACGACTTTATGCACTTGACATTAAGGCCGTGTATACATATTTTTGCAACTTTGGGCGTGTTGATATCTTTGCCCTTGATTGTACAACTGAATAGAGAGAAAACTTTAAATATTTAGAAGAAACGTTAGACCCGTAACGGCTTTAGATTTGGTTTTCTTTGGATAATTTAAAACGGAAAAATGCGACATGATTTCGCGATCCCCGTTGCTTTAAATAAACAAGGTACCTATCACAAAAGTAATTTGGATTATTTAAGTAATTTGTGGTTAGATAAGTCTTTTCCAGCCATGTTGACGTCACGCCTTTGACACGTTGCACTATTCCAAGAACCTTGCGTTGATTTAACCTAACACAAGCTAAAATATTATTTACCAATTAATTTTATAGTACCTTACACACCATTATAGTCATTTATAAATTCATAATTGATTATAGTTACTTATCTTTTTGTATGTAAATTTTTAGTGACAATTTGAACTAAGGTAGGCATCAAATATATGTAGGTACCTATCCATCAGATCACAATTAAGTACCTCCAATCTTTAGTTAAATATGTTATGTAAGTATAAACATAATTTATTTGAAAAACATACCTACAATTAAATTAGATCACCTAGATTTAAATTAGTATACTACCTTAGTATACGTAGATAAATACCTATCTAATAAGTATTTTTTGATTCTTTATAGGTGTGCGTTGAAGAACTTGGAGCAATAAATTAAAGTTCGAATGGCTTATTCAATTTAACACCACCCATAAACTATTAATATGAAATGAACACGCATCAAACTGTTGCGTGCGAGTTGGAGGCGCTCGGGCCAGAGAAAAAGCAATAAAATAAAGTCGAGAACATAAAATCGTGCAAGGGACGATAGTAAATTAGCTCGGAGCAGTCATACCCCTTTAAGGAATAATACGCTCGTAATTAAAATCCGATAAGATGCGAAACAAAGAGAATGTCAGAGAGTAGCCCGTGGCAGCGATGTCGGCGCGCAGGTATCGCCGCAGCCTCTCTCATATCTTCCCACGGAATTTCGACGAATTCCCTAATCACTAAGCTAAGGCAAATTTTTAACGGATAAGCAAATTCAATCCGTTTTGCTAAATCTTTTTTACCGTCAAGTCACAAACAAAAAGGCATCAAAAAAGCGGACCCTGCATAGTCCAGGTTAGCTTCGTCTGTATTTGTTTATAATGTAATGGTATTGACTTAAATCCTTTTCCAGCTTAAACTGTACCTGTCAGTAATCTCAGGATCGAAGGTTTTGCAAAAAGTGTATATTTACGTGAAGCTAAATAGTATTGGAAAGATTAAGTCAGTGAAAGGCGGGGCGTAAGCCGCGGCTCGGGCGGGCTACCTCGGCCTCGGCGGTTTCGGGGTTGCAATCATACGCGCAACTGAACACGGCGACCACTGTAAAGGCGCTGGCGTCGTTTGCGCGAGCTTGTTAAACTTTGATTTGTTGTGTAACCGACCGATAAATCCAGTCGATCCCTGTTCACAAACTACTGACAAAGCGCCGCCCCTCCCGGACGCGTTATACAATAACCACACAAATTAGATTTCGTTCAAAGTCAAGCGCTTATTGTCGATATTTGTTTGTTGTTGGGTGAACGCATCACACGAATCATTGAATAGGTGTCGGCCACCTTTGCGTTTTTTGTGCATATTTCGGGTACGATGCAATTCATCATGGAGATAATATACCTACTAAACTAACAGGACACAATTCACTAATCATTTTGGAAATAGATATACCTAGGAAAGAAAAAGGCCACGTTTCCGCTTAATCTTCAATTAACTGACTCTGATGTTATTTTCATTCCATGTTCTTTCTATGAAACTTTCCTTACAACATCACCCATTATTTTGGTTTGAAAAAAGATTAACTTTAATTTAAATGCTGGCAATCAGTCTGGGTATCTGTATTATAGTCCCCGGGAATGATACTTATCTGATAGGTCAAAGCACTCTGAAATATGTACCTAAGTAACTTTAAGACCGCAACTTTATTCCTATAGCTGTAGACACTATCTATCAGGTACACTGTGCTTAGCGGATAGCGCGTTGTTCCATCCAATATTATTGATTATGGCTGTACTTGACTGTCTTAAAAATACATTAGAGTAAGACACAAATGGCATAATCACCTGGCTGGACAATATCGAATCAAATTCTCGTACAGTAGTGGTAGGTACCTATTTAGAAAATTTAAATGCTACAGTTCGAAGTCGACATTGGCCCAAAAACGTGTAGCGGCTAGCAGTAGGTACGATAGTGACGCGAGTTGAGTAACGTTTGACTGAAGATGGAGCGATAAAGAGGTTGAACGCACCGAGAAGGTTGCATTAGGTACTAGTTAACACGAACTATTAAGCCTATGGACCATTTAGCGGCCTGTTCAAAATAAAAAAAATTGCAAATATATTTACAATATTGGTTATCAATTGAATTTTCTTAATTAAGAGATTAGATAGTTCGATTTGCTCAGAGCAAATTGCTCTACCATAGGAATTTTGTTCTAAATGCAAAAAAAGTGGCTGTGGCTTTTTAGTTTGGCTTCTTACTTAATAGGTACATATTAGTCATGTTAATTGAAGTTCGTGGAGCGTTTCCACCCATCTCGCGTATAATATGGACAATTAGGTACCTACTCATTTCAAAAGTCATCGCTAAGAGCATCAATTGCATCATTGTAAATTGGAACGCTTACCAACTCGCCATCTGCTATCCATAAGTGCGTGCGTGCACAGATAACATATTTTAGGCTTGTGAAGATGTGCCGATAAGTGGAGGAGAGGCCGTCCCCCCCTTCCCTGGCTCGGTGCGAGCGGGCGCGGCGGCGCGGGCGCTGACTGCCGAGTGGCCGCGTTGACCCCGCCCCGCGAGGACCACCGGGAAAGCGGGCGGACACCGCCTCACACCACCCGATAAATACACACGTGACACTGTTCATAATTCATCTCGATAAATCAATTTTTCGTACGCGTGAAAGTTGAAATAATTAAATGGCAATTTTTTCTTTTTTTCCCGTTAGCGTCTCATCCAGACAAAAACAGGGCGACATCACCGCGACTTAATATACCTACCTCAAAAAAACTCCTTTATTTATAAACTGAGCTAACTGACCTTTACGGCTATCAATATTAGAATTATAAGTATAATATTTTCATTCTAAATTTCCCTACTAGTTAATCAAGTTAACCTTTGAACAATGCAGGTAGATATTCTACATTACAAATTGGCATCAAATTCAAACTGCATATTTTACCTACCTTGAATAGTGTTCCTTTTCCATTTTTTATGGAATATAATAAGATTGCTTGCAACAATGCATGTCTTCTTTACCTGATCGGTCGATCGCATCAGAAGAATTATCTGATTAATATCGTATGGATATGGAATAGCAATTAGCCAATGTTAAGCTGAGTTTGGCCGCGTGCGCATGGTAATGCTGACTGCGTCACACTCGATTGAGTCACGCTTTACTGAGAGAAAAACTTTTATATTTCAGGATCTATTATGGTGAAGCACTTTCTTTGAGTAAAATTTAAGTTACATTTAAGTTTGTAGAAGACACAAATAGAGTCCGTGCCCAACTACATACCTACACTCAAAGAACCACTCAAAGTTTGACTGATAGAGGTCACATAAAGGCAGCACGGATTGCTGAGGACCTGGGTTCGATTCCCAGTGCTGGTCTCTTTTTCTGGTTTTTCTGTGCATCCATGTCTCAGTTTGTATTTTCGATATGGTTTCACGGGATACCCGTAAAAGTAACAAATTTTGAGGTGAAATAAAAAATACAAAAAGACTCCAAAAAACCAATCAGTCACATAAAGGGATAAATTAGCCTTTGTATCTACATTGAAACTCAACATTTTTAAATTGTGTTTGTTTCTTTATTTTTTTGTACAATGAAGAGTTTACACCCATACACACTTAATTTCAAAAACTACATACTTCAGTTGTTAATCTATAGTAAATTGCTGCCAAATACTTGACTTTCTTATTCAATATTTCTGCCTAATCTTATCTAATGTTCGGTAATTTCCAGCTAAGTAGTAGGCACACATTGTTGTTTTTCACTGTCTATACTCATACTCATACTCATACTCGTACCTAATCCTAACCTAGAATAGAATACCTAACCTACGTACCTACTACAAAATGTAGAGCCCCTTTTAATTAATTGTCTCCCCGAAAGGTCGAAGAGTTTAGTGGCTCAAGTTTTTTAATATAACGCATCTAAACCCAAGTTATGCCAGCGATGTCGTTATGTTATGTCAACTAGGTAGGCATATCGGATTTCATAATAAATATTCAATAAACTCATTCTAACTGAATTAATCCGGTGATTCATGTTTTGCTACAAATCGCGTGAATAGCAAATTATTTTAATACTTTAAGCATGATAAGCGATGACTTTCTAATGCAATATGTATTTATGTGTCAGATATTTGCATAAGTTGCGAGCTATTGCTTTGATCATTCCTATTATCACTAAGTGGGTACAGCTAACTAAATTAAAGGTGAATATAAATTGCTGAAACTCAACCTGATTGCGTTTAAACGTGCTACTAATATAGTTGTAAGATTTAATATTACTAACCATCAATGGACATTGTTTTTGAAATAAATAATAGATTATTATTATTATTAAAACAGAAATGAATCGTCATTTAATGTTAGAAGTGACAACAGAAACTTGTTATTCTAATAGGTACATAAATCGGAATGATGGTTGTCGATTTAAATTCACTTTTGTTTTTCATAAGCACCGTCAAACCTACACAAAGTTACCAAGTAAGTCGACCGCCGCATCGCAGCGGAATTAGCATTTTAAACAGTAGGTTTGCTCATTTTAAATTGACGGTCGATCCCTTATTGTTTTCTACAATAGGTACTTACAACAAACAGATATATTCATTCCAAGTGCAATCTAGAAGACTTACGAATAGAAAATGTAAATTAAAGAATAACTTAACATCAAGCAACGGCTGATTCAATAAGCGATTAATTTCAGATAACTAAGACAAACTTCTGAGCCTGTGCCCAGCAGTGAGAAGTTTATAGATATCCTGGAATAATGAAGACATCCTTCATCGCAATAACAACATAACTTTTACATATAAGAGACGGTGAGTTTGTAACGATTTCGAAAATGTAATTTTTCAGATTTTGCACTATATAAAGCAAAACAAAAAAAATTGGATAATTCTATTAAAGTTCACCAAACAAAACCGCTAACAAATCGCGTATTTAAAACCCGTATTTACTAAATCTAAATCCACGTTATTCTCACGTGTGAGTGAACCCTAAAATCCTGTGGGAACGTCGCGAAGACCACAGCCTTCCGGGATGTGGCGGCTCGGGTGTCGCGCCTTTCGCACGCATGCCCCGGGCGCGCTCGACCGATACGAGTACCAGCCAGATAACTTGACTACGTATCGTACTATCTTGCACACATTATCAAGTTATTTCTGTAAAGCCCAGTTTAGACCTCCAAGAAAAATGGTGCAAAGTAAGTAGTAAGTATTATATTGCTGCGTTCAATTGACTACTTCAAATTCGTTAGTTAAAAGTACGACCTCACGATGTAATACAACTTGCATCATTTTCTTGTAAGTATAAACTGGGCTTATGGAACTGAAATCAAATAATCAGATATACCTACTACTACGATTTTTAGTGATTCGTAGCCAAAGAACATCTCACAACTATTCCATTAAGCCCAAACACGACTTAGTTACGTTGTTTTATAACAGAGTTCCGTCGCCTACCTTTGGCTTCAGCATCAGATCAGTTCGAAAGAATCATTAACTTAAAGCTTCTTCTTAGTCGCTTATCTAGTTAAGTATATTAATCATGATAATTTAAATTTAACCCGTGAAATACTTGTTATTGATAGTAGTAGTTCCCTTGGTCACATCTGGTCTTCATCCTCAGTTCCACTTCACCAAATTATGATTTGCAAGAGCAAATGCACGAGTTACTGCTAAATATATCCAAATTACCATAGGTGTCCCTACAATATTTGAAGAGTTCCCTCGATTTCCTTAAGATCCGATCATCAGATCCTAATTTGCTGCTTATGGGACCTAATTGAAAGCATTCCTAGACGAACTCAAAAAAAATTTTTGAAATCGGTTCATAAATGACGGAGTTCTGAGGTAACAAACATTAAAAAAAAAAAAATACAACCGAATTGATAACCTCCTCCTTTTTTGAAGTCGGTTAAAAAAATGGGTCAATTCACTCATCATGAGAGTGTCACTGCTGAGAACTGAAATTGAAAAAAACTATGAGATTACAGGAAACTTTGGCGCATTGGTAGCAATTAGAGGGGAAAAGCGGCGACATCCTTTCGGGTAAAACTGGAAGATCTGACAACCGGAGAAAAGCGAGTATTTTCTGATGTATGTTTGATAACAATCTAGGGCTCTTCAAGGCTGCAGTGAATAGGCTGTTACTAAACCAGTGAGACCATTGGCCTCATCTATACTTAACATCAGGTGAGATAGGGGTCAATCACGGTCAGATATATGTAAAAAAAGTGGAAAAAATTAAAATCTCACACTGGACGAGAAATGTAGATGGGTATTAATTCAGTCACGTCCCTCAGATTTTGTCAGTGACTTGGAACAATGTCTTAGCGAGTTTTAGCAGAGGTTTGAAACCATCTATATTATTACAAAGTGATTTTCCTTCAATTAATTTTCTTACTTTTTTTTCTGTACTGCTTACTTTTGTGTTGGTATTCAATAAAGAGTCATTGTATTGTATTACTTATGTATGATAAACTGATAAATATACTGGGGACGAAGACATCGCTGTGTAATGTTCTGATTCCTCTTAGTTTCAACTTAAGGGAACCACATAAACGGCATTCGGCGTAACCTCATAACCGGTTGAGAATACGGTTACTGGCATTCCACGATTTAAATATCCTAACGTGTTCTGGATTCAAAAATAATCATAAAATTGGATTTAAAACCGACTACTGAAGGGAGTTTTTCTTCCTGCGCTAACTTTATGCTTTTTAACGGTTAGACTAAAGTAACATAAAAGTTGAAACATGCCAAAATTTTGACAGATATTAATGATTATTGTTTTGGTGCCCAAGTAACTATACCTACTGAAAAACTTCTGGACCCTTAGTAAAGTCTACCCTGAAATATAATTTTGCAGCAATGTAAAATTTTGTATTGGTCAACCTTAATGCAAAAAAAATCAGCCTATCCAACGATATCCTATACCTACTATGGGTTCGAGAAAAAAATCTTCTCCAATTTAAGTGTTGTAATCCTAAATTTCTTTTATCTTTATTTTATCCCTACGTCTCTTAAGCTTAGTCACGGATAGACGGACATAGCCAAACTATAAGGGTTGCTTACGGAATCCTAAAAAGACGGACACTGATATTTACTTAAGGCGTATGAATATTCTTTTATTTTTTTCATTTTAGGTTTTGAAATTACACCAACTAACGTCACGTTAAATATGAAGTCCATTCAAACGGCCCGCCAAGTAGATTTTATTATACCTACACCGATCACAGGTGCATAATGCACTTAAAAACTTGTTTCAAAACTCGACCTTAAAATCATAGCTTGATCGGATTTAAAAATGTCAAGTAAATGTCATTAGGCAAGGACTTTGCGGCACACAAATGTATGGACGGTCAGATAGGGACACGTTCCTTTATATACCTACAGTGGGAGAAAGCATACCAGTACCCTTAAAGCTCTCTATCTTGATCTTCTTTTACATATTAATATAATCTGTACATAGTATAATTCTCATGATTATGTTCGATTTATCATTTTTATAAGTTGTGTGTATGTCTCGCCATTGACAAATTTAGGTATTTAAAACTTATCAGATATCTATTTAAGAAATAGGGGCCTTCGATCTTTCCTGTATCCGTTGTTCCCACCTCACAATACTGTTGAAATATTTGTCAAATTTTATGACCAAACATTTCTAGGCACTACCTAGGTACCTAAATATGTACAATAAGCACTTTTGTTATACAATGTTATTCACCAGTTGAAGTTTGAATAAATACTTAACAATTTAGAAAAACGAAGCAAAATATTTCAAACAAACACTTTTTGCTGCTAAAATGCGACCAAAGTTTTTCAAATTGATGTCAAAATAAATTTTAACATCTTTTCAAATCCACAACTGGGGTGTCATACGCGTCACCTAGTTTTAATACGCCTTAATGCACACCTAATGACTTTCGGATGTCGTTCGTCCTTCAGTGGGGCCAGTCGTGTCGTGACCTACCTCGGTCACGCCCCGCCCCTGCGCCCGCGCTGTGTCAAACACAACCCATCGCATTGTCTGTTCCTAGAACCACTAAATACGTAATAGAATTCCAACATGGGGAAATCAGAATTGCGTTTTGGCTTAAATGTCCCGATTTACTCCATACACAGTAACTTTAATTGTAACGACTGTTATATACTTGTTTTCGCAATTTTCGTAGATAATTTTGGGATTTGGAAATCTCTATTTAGCAATTTAACGATGTCCATTCAGTACACTTTTGTAAACATAATGTCGTCGTTGAATTTATTGCTATCATTACTTGATTGCAGTTTTTTAAGAAACTGATAACTGTTAGGTAAACTACAAGCGATTTAGATTCAAGATCTATTAAATGCACCTGTTTTTGCTTTAACTAGTTTAATCGCTTCAACTAATAAGGAGACACTATTTTTTGCAGCTCAAACAAGTTCTTGTTAAGAGACAAATTGATGGTTGGTACTTAGAATGACAAATTTATAAAAGAAGCATCAAGGAATGGGCCAAGACATCGACGAATGATGTCACGGTGCTATAAAACAAAGAATTTTAAGGTTATTTTATATTCAAAATTAATGTTAAGTTTGTTCACCTGCCGCAAACTAGTCACACACACACACACACACACACACACACAGGTGATCCTGAATCTGCACTCTATTGTTAAATAATGAAAAATAATCGATTAAATAAAAAAACCTTATTGTTCGATTGAACCAATAAACCGAGAGAGTATACAAAGTTCGCACTAAAAAATAGATGGCGTGGTATAATTGTAATAATTACATGCAGTTGCCTATTTATGAATAATGGTGGGTAAACTAGCAATTTTGCATCTAATCTTTAAAAATAGAATGAGTTATATAAAATCGTAATGTGAATAGGATTTATTATTATAAAGAGATTGTGATTTTCTGCAGAACTCTATATCTAAGAGGAATAGAAATGTCATCGTTTGGATTTCCTTCGAAAACAGAAGTCACTTTTTCTCCTTTACCATATGGCACTCACTGATGAAATTCGATTTGCTTTGAAACACAATCTCTGCGATACCCCATTCCCCATCTGAGGAATCAAGTTGAGCGGCGTTTTATTACAAATTTAACCAAAAATAGGCTTCTCAGCCACATAGTCTAGTGCTAGTGACATTTTTATTCCTTATTATTTCTGAGGTCATTCCATACATTTTATCGTATATGGAATTACAGTTATCCATTCCTAGTCTAATCACGGTTTAAATACATTAGGTACTTCATGCTCAATCCATACGTACACACGTATAAAATATTCAAAAATCTATTTTTCAATTAACCTTTACCTCAGTCCAGCGCAACATGGAAACTAGAAACGTTATTAATAAAAGGCCTAGCAAAAAAAAGGAACAATCATCGCCGACCAATGGGGATTAATTAATCGGGTATAAAAACCGGCGGCATAGTTTTATAGCGCGATGATCGGTGCGATACTCCGGAATATACGACGCCATTAAAGCTGACTAAGTTACCGACAGTTGCTTTACAAACACCGAATGAATCCAACTTGGAAAGGGAAATTAGGATAGTAGGTATTTAAAAGAAATCTAGTTTTTTTTTACTAATATGGCTGTTTTTTTAATTAAAACTAAAGGGACATTGATATAATTATAAAAATTGATACACAGGTTGCACACTAATAGAGGTAAATAGGTATACTGTACATTAAATAACAAATAATAAGAACCGCTTAAAAAGAGTAGTTTTTAAGGGAAAAATACATAAAACTTTGTAATTTGTCATTATGGTTAGATTTTTTTTAATGTTGTGCTAACTATGCGAAAACCCCGGTGCGCGACTCCAACTCAGACTCAGGTGGATTTATTTACTGCACCATTGGGACTTCTGATGCACTGGTAAGTTTACAAGAAACGATACACGCCTCTGTAGCAATTTAGAAAAACAACAGATCATAGCAATTTTTACAGGAGATACAAGACAAAGAAAACAGTGAAAGATTCATCTATCTAGGCGATATCCAAGTGTACTTGGGTTCATATTATAAATGGGAAAGTTTGGAAGTTTGTAACAGATATTGATGATTTTAATATTTGGTACAAGATTAACACATAAGACACTTTGTACCCCGGTAATTGCACAGCTTCGGCGGGATAGTCATGAACTTAATCGTCTTATTTAGACAAAGTCACGGGCAACAGCTAGTACATCGTAAGGACGACTTCCGGTATTAGTACTTTGTGATCTGACAAGGAAAATTTGCTGTTATTGTACAGTCAGCATCAAAAGTAGCTGGTAACTTTTTACTCTGTCACATTAACACATTTGTCAATTTTGTATGGCGCTAAGTACGTGGCTGTACCTAAAACAAAAAAGTACAAAAGTAACCAGCTACTTTTGATACTGACTGTACTTCTAGTTTTTTTAGTGGGTAGATGATGATAGTCATCAAGTTAAATCAAATGTAAAAGATATTGTAATTTACTCAATTCTAGGTTTGTGACGTTCTAAAGGGAACATTTTCAGTAATTGCAACATCCACAGCTTCTTATAAGTTGGTCAGATGATTAAACTGTAAAGAATCAATCCTATAATAGTTATAATCCACATACACATGTGAAAGCTTGTGGGTGTGTGTGTGTTTTTTTTTGGTAATCTGTACGATTTGACCGATTTGGATGATATTCGTAGAAATTAGCTAAATCTCTGGAATAACGTACAGCCTGAATTTTATCCCGATGTTCCGGCGGGATTGCGATGAATGCAAGGAAAAATCCCGAATTTCAAGCATTAAGCTTAAATATATGTAATTTTTCAGGGTTGTTCTTTACGTACCAAGTATGGATGAAGACGATACAGTGTAATTTTGGATGTTTCCATCACGTTTCCATGTATAAATGAAATTGCGAAATTTCAATTAAAAGACAGTTCTTGCGAACGAACCCGCAAGTAAACGTTTAACAGTATTATTTCAAAGTTATTACATAATAAGCATTATAGGTATAGGTAATTACTTACAATAAACCGTGCAATTAGGTATTAGGTATTTTGACAAAATAAAACTATATTTTCCCGAAAGCGTCTCTAAATATAATAAAATAAAGCTTTAAACCCGTTATTTATTAAACTTCAGTAAAAATAACCCGTATTTATTCACTCTGTCGTCAATAACATCGCGCGTCCAAGTTCAAAAGCGCGTTGAAGTCTTTTATATGACGCCCGCGCTTCCCGCGCTACACGTGATTTCACAGAATTTCGCTTTGAATAGCGAAATGTACAGTTAGTTTACAGCTTTGTTACTAACATTTCTTGCATTTGCAGTAAATGAAATTTTATAAAAACTTGTAAAACGAATTTTCGTTTCAGATGTGTTAGAACAAACTACACTTGTTTGAAAGATTTTTTAATGCTTTTTGTTCAGTTATTCTTTAAAAGCTATGATTTGTTTGATTATATTGACTTATGAACTTAAACATACACAGTATGTACCTGCAATTCAAAAGAAACCAGTTACGAATCTTCCTCAAAACCTAAAAATCGTTTTCAAAAAATCCCGTGACCTTACATAACTGTACCGAAGCTCGTCCGGCCGAATATATAGTTGAACTTCACGAGAAGAATGCATCCCCCCCCCGCCGCGGCTTCGATCAAACGGAGGAATGAGCCTCTTGTTAACAGCCGTCTCTTTCCCACGCCTCCGTTCCACCTGGCTCCGTCCCGTTCACGCACAGCCGCTCAGCCAATCCCCCACTTCTATAATTACGGCTCTGATTCAATGGCTACTTATGTCTATATGTGTGGAGCGGGTTTTACGTACGTATGTATAAGTTTTGGATGGGTATCGAGATTAATTTTGCATGGGTCACCTCGTAAATTAGAACCGAATTCGTGAACTTTGTATTATTTTATAAACTAGTATGTTTTTTTACGCTTAGATCATTAGTTCGGGTGAACGCATTTCGAATCTCGATTATAATGTCCTTTTTGCGCATATTATAATCATAGATACGTACATAAAGTCGCCCTCTAAAATGATTAGAACTAAATCAGTACTTCTTTCAACTTAAGTGTGTTGCACCAAGTTGCGATAACGACAGCCAAGACCAAAAAAAACAGCCTTCCAAATTTCTGCTACCTGAAATTTACTTAACTTTCTGCTGCCCGAAATAAATTTATCTAATATTTTGCTACCAGAAATTGTCTTAGTCCGAGATTTGATAGAGACCGCTGGTTTTACATACATTGATTATCGATAAAGGTAACTTAATGCAACTCATCCTAATTCTCTTTAATACTGTTTGTCGACTATCCTTTTCCTAGTCATTTCTGACGTTTTTTATTCATTAATGTGAGTAAAATTTTCAATGAAATATGACATTGTTTAGCGGCTCATCGTTATTCATTGTCAAATGTTATGTATTTGGCCAAATAATGCAGTTGTAGACTACACTATAAAGGCTCATCATCTAACAACAGTGCGTAATATAGAAACTATTCAGGTAGCAAAATTCTACACACGCACGCACGCCAAGTGTGGTGCCAACATGAGATACTTAATGTCCGCTGGGTTTTAGTATTAATTTGGAATTTATAAACAACGAGTGCGCGGGCGCGGGTCAAGGCCGGCCATGCGCTCTCTCCGGCCGACCAAAATGAATAGTTCTATAATTTATTTTATAAACCACTATTAACTACTACTATAGTAAATTAAACTGTGCAAGCGCGCATCGGATTCAGAGTAATGCGAAGACTTGCTAATGTGTGGAGACCCTTTTTGGTATCCTGTCGTGTCACCAAGTAACATAGTTTTAGTGCTAATTTTAGTCTTAGTCTTAGGTGGTACTTATGAAGCCAAAATAAATATTTCTTTCTTTCTTTCTAAATTGGATCACTTCAGAATTCAAAGTTGTACGCTTGCTTCAATTTAGATTTTGTAACTTTTAAGTAACATTGCCCAGTGTTGGGTAAACCAGTCTGTAGAGCCAGGTGCTAGGCAGACACTTGTTGATAGTTGATGTATTTTACTAACTCTGATACCATAACTTCGTACGTTTCAGCTTTGTTTTCTAGAAATCTGCTGCAGACATGGAGTCAATTTTTGTTTTACAAAAGAGGAAAATTAGAGCAATTTGCAACTGAATCACGCCTTTTTTTATGAAGTAGATATTAACGATAATTAAATAGATAGTAACCTAACCTAACCCTACCGTCGTTTTATGTATTTGAAATAATTATGTACCTAGGTAACTATGTAAGAAAAAATATATGTGACTTTTCCACTAACATGGATGACAAGTACTTGTAGCCTAAATTGAATAAAAATATTTTAAATTTGCCTTTGAACCCAAAAGCAGCAATACAACACACGCACCTGTTTTTACTGAGCAGTGTATGTACGAGCGGCTCTCATAATAGACCCAGTCGAACCCCGCCTCGTAAGCCAGCCGCGCCAGCATGCCGTACTTCCTGCGGTCGCGGTCGCTGGTGGTGACGTCGACGGCGCGGCCCTCGTAGTGGAGCGAGTGCTCCAGGTGGGACCCCTCCTCGTCCCAGCCCTCGATCACGCGCAGCCGCACCCCCGGCCACTGCATCATCACGCTGATAGCTAACGTGTTCAGCTTCTCCTTGCATCTCTGGAAAATGTGAAAGTCAGGTTTAGTAATGGTGTGTACCCGCTGTGGAACCTTTTCGTAGAAAAAGTCATAGTGACATCGCATTTCTTGACAAGGGAATTCATTATGCCACTGACGTTCTACGGTGGGTCAGGAATCAAAGGCTCAACTGTACTTTCGACGATCTTAAAGCCTATGGTTCTACATCAGATCGGCGAATATTTTCTTCTCTGGGGTCTCATCGCAACCTATATACGTCCCACTGCTGGGCACAGGCCTCCTCTCAGAATGTAACCTTACAAACTTAAACTTAAAAAATACAAATACAAATAAGGCTACCAAACAGTTTTAGTCAAACTATTTAGCCAAGCTTATTTGGACAAGCTATTAAGCCAAGAAATGCTGAGTAACTTTGATGTACCTGGGTAAGTATACTCGTATACATAGTATGTGTATTTATATATCCTTCCTACTTTCAAGTACGGTACGGACGCGATGACATTATAAACTGTTTGACTATCTAATTCACATGTTACGCTAAGCTACGTCCCGTTACTGATGGTAATATTTACCTTCGATCCGATTATTGCCAATTGCAATAACTGAACGGGCACTCACTAATGGCATGAGCAAACATCGTGATAGTATTTGCATAGCAATTTGCGGTGACCGCCTAAAACATCAGTATGTCGGGCGCCTTCAATGAACCTCTCAGAAACAATCCGATGCTCTAAACTCTAAAGACATGCGGTGCGTTTTGTTTGCATGCACTAAAGAAAATACCAATAGACGTGCTAACAAATCAACAAACGCAGCCGCCTCCCGGCTGGCTCGCCGCTCGGCACAGGATGTCTCGCGTTTTGTCGTCGAAGAATAAATCAAATTAAAACACGCCTCACAAAGGGATCGACACAATTTGTTTGTGAAATAACTTCGCGGTCCAAATAAAGGAAATGTCACAATATTTATAAAGAAAAGCGGACAATGGTGCGCCGCACGCTGGCTTTGTGGCGCAGTGTCAACTCACTCCATGCGGATTTCGTCGTGAAAAAATTAGAGATTGACGTAACGAATCAGGCGAACCGGCGCCCCGCTTGGATCTCGCGCTGCAGACAACAGATCTCTGCTTCGAACGTCGGGGCACCGTATATAATTACTTCTACGAATATTTTACCATTAAAACGAACTAATAGAGTTGCAGGAACTAATAGTTACATACATCTCGATACGGATATTGTGTTGCCGAATTGATTAGAAGAATTTTATTAACATCAAACGGTCCGTAACAATATGCGTTTCATTGGGATGGTATTTAAATTGCTGTTGCTAAATATGTAGTTTTGACAGGCAAATATAACGCCACGTCAGTCAGATCCCGTAACGGCCATAGGGTACGAAGGTGGATCGGCCCGTCGGGTCGCGGTGTTTGCCCGCGTCAGGCCGCGTCCCGTCCTCTCTAAAACAATCGAATGCTAAACGTTTGCCCAAACAGCGTGCACTTTACCGTGGGAAAACATCGGTGGCGCAATTAACCACCTCGCACCTATATCGCATCCACATTCCACTGTCTGGTAACGTTAACATAATTATTATCGTGTTCCGTTTAATTTATATTGTGTGTTGGACGATGAACCCGTGCAATAATATGTTTTAGTATCTTGACTTCCTTCAGTGGACATTCAAAGTAATAAATTTAAAATATAAATTAAGCGAATGGTTGGGCTCTCCGTCCATTAAGTTTTACCTTTGGTCGTAATCACGGCTTTAGGTGTGTCCGTGTGGGCGGAATTAGGACATTTTTTTTCAATTTTCAGTAGGTATATCGATAAGTGAGTCTCGATCCGGCGCAGAGAGCCGCTGCGACACGCCCGTCGGTGCATTATAAATTCATTATGCATATTTTTGGTAAACAAGCTGTCGATCACAATGGCCGGGCACAGCGGGGCGCCGCCGCCGCTCGCGCCCGCATCCTGCACCACGATTATCATCACTCCGGTATGTAGCTGCAGTCTACGACCAGTCCACGTCGAACTCGAAACCAGTTCCCATCTCAAGCACGAATCACAATAATCCGTTTTCGCAAATTATCAAATTACAACACATCAAAAGCTCATATGTGATGAACAAAAATTAAAAAAGCGCATCGAATACCTAAGGTCAAGTTTTGATGTGCAACGCCAAGCTACCTGGACAGCGAACGGAGCACTTGCGGCCGCATAATGAAGGCCGCTCAGTGGAATTGAGGTAAAAAGGGAATAAAAACGCGAAGGATCATCGCACCGAGTGTAGCAGCGAGAGCGGGAGTAACGTGAGAACACGCGGCGGCGCCCTCGCTTCTCTCTCTTGCGGGTTCTGTTACCACCAACGCACCGGCCGCACTATGGCGCAAACGCCACACTATACTCCAAGACTCAGCCAGCATTGAGAAACAGAACTACTTATTATCAAATGCCCTAATTGAACGTTGAAATGTCCGCCATTCGCCACCTAGTCCAAACGCTATGTCTTCGATAATTTATTACCGCCTCCCTCTGCGACTATAACAATATATTAGGATAATTAAATAGCTCTTTACATTCCTTAACACATCGTTTTTGTACAAGGCCAGGAGTCGAAAAGCACCGACCAATGCTGACTGGTTTTTGATGTTTAATTTTTTGTCTTTTGTAGAAACCACTACAAATAGTTAAGGGCGGTTTTTTGTACAGCCGACCGTTCATTTTGTTCACGCGAACCCTCTCCGCCATGTTAGCTTTATGTAATGAATATATAGCCAGAGGCATTTCTCGCGCAGACTGAGAGAAATGCATGCAATAAAACACGAGTACCAACAGAGTACGGGGTTTGTTTTGTGATTTTTTCATTAATTATTTTAAATCGACGATTAAACTTAAGCCCGGAATCAGGTTATTTTTAATTGACAGCAATACTAAAGATATGACCGTGATAAGTTTTTATTCAGAGCTTTTAAAATAATTATTTAAATGAGGTCTTACTTTGCGGAAGTCTATATCAAAGAACTAAAACTTACTGCCTTGCACCCACCAGTAGCTGTTCTGTTTTTAATTCATTCGGATCTTTGTTTCAGATTTTGACACAGAATAAATAATAATACAGAATAGATAAGGTAAAGTAAGGTAAGGTTGGAAGCTAGGGTCAAAGTTAAGCAGCTAGCCAATTAGAAATAAATAACTCTGAAATCTGTTAAATTGGTATGCGTTAAACTTTCTTTTCTGACATATAAAA
This sequence comes from Choristoneura fumiferana, assembly GCF_025370935.1. NCBI lineage: Eukaryota > Metazoa > Arthropoda > Insecta > Lepidoptera > Tortricidae > Choristoneura > Choristoneura fumiferana. Next base: position 12,233,944 of record NC_133475.1, on the reverse strand, counting down.
AATCTGAAGTATCGGATACGCCCGAAATAGGGTTCCGTAGCCATTACGAAAAAATTAAGTAATATTTTTCTAAGGCTTTCGTATTTTATACGGAATCTTCCAAGTTTAGGTATATTTTATACCTTAGGCTGATATTTACTCTTAAACTACTAATAATTCTCAAGAAAACTTAACCGTTATAGTTTTTCTTGTAAGTTTGATATACTTACTACCATCCTGAATTTTTTGAAATTTTTCCACCCACCGGTTTAGATTTTAGAGGGGTGGGGCGCTCAATTTTAATGATAATTTGCAATTTAATGTTGAATATTTTGCAAACAAATCATTGAATCGTAAAATCGTTTTTGCAACCCCTTAATGGCTTGTAAAGATCTATCGAATGATATCCCACACTACAAGGTTGGATGGGAAAAAAAGTCACCCCCACTTTACGTCTCCATAGACATTCCCATGAAGTATTCTAAAAAAAATTTTTTTTAATTTTAATGTACCATTTTATCGGCATAGTTTACATATATATTCGTACAAAATTACAGCTTTCTAGCCTTGATAGTCCCTGAGCAAAGCCGCGGACGGACAGACAGACAGACAGACATGGCGAAACTATAAGGGTTCCGTTTTTGCCATTTTGGCTCCGGAACCCTAAAAAATTAAAATACTACAAGTAGGTACAGTTTTACAAACCTTTTTATGATAGACCAGTTGTTACCCTTTCATTTGAGATACCTATGTTTACACATTCCTTTGACTTCTTTTTTGAAAGGGCTGAAAATGTTTTATATGACCTCGGTTATCTTCCCTTGATAACTTTTATCCTAAATCCTAATCACCCTGTATTGGTACCGAACCTTCATTATATCGTGACTTGGCCAAAAAAAGAGGTAGGTAGTTACAATAACCTTTTTGGGGCGGATATTATTAGTGGCTCAGTATCAATTTCGTGCATTAATTCGCAAATCAAAACGAGTCGGGTCTCACCCACTAAATAGTAAGAACAGAAACCACAAAAATATGACTCACTCTTTCAGATCGCCATCACATCACCATTTATGACGCTTTTTATGAAGATTCTAAACATATTTAAGATATTTAGTTGTTTTCATTAGACAGTACATACCTACTTACTTAGATCACACGGCTATGCATCTGACATTTTAAATTTTAGAGATTTTAAAAATTATATCTTTTTAAATTTGCTCAAAGTTATCTGCTACACCAAGATTTAAAAATGAAAAGACAAAAATGTACTAAGTCGTTTTAATTGACACTGATTCCGCATTAGTTTCAAATTGTGGCTCTAAAAGCATTAATAAGTGCGTTCCAACAGAAAACGCATTAGCACAAAACGCACAAAACTAATTAGTACAACTCCAACAGCCACTCAATTATACATTCGACGACTAAATACTAATCAAATATTGAATACATACAGGCCCTAGTGTCGCACTAGTTGCCGAACACCATGAATATGCATCGTGCGTGCTGGAGGCGCGTCGGCTGTGTGTGCCGAACCCTTCGTTATTTGTCTACGAAAAATATCATCTTTGTTGTCAACGCCGCTGTTGTCGCGTTGGGCTGTATTCATTTGCTCACTACTTAGTTCTATAAGAATTTAAAACTTTCATTAGATTACTTTCTGTTTTTTTTTTAACTGACATATATTAAGATTTCGTTTAAAGCAGACTTTATCAACAAACAAGCAAGTGGCAGCATTAAAATACAAAATGCGTACTGAACAAACGCCAAATGTATGTATGTATTTCAATTATGCTTTTTATGTAATGTGAGCGGTCCGAATAAAATATTTCTTTCTTTCTTTCAAATGTGTTGAAATTTAACATTTTGGGAAAACGTAAATTAAACGATAGTTTTATTTCCAAGTATTGCTGTATCTAACCATACTTTCCATACATTTTTATTTAATGAACACCAAACTGCATTTTAAGGCGTGCTAACAAAAATAACCAACAAGGCTTTTAAGGAGATGCGGACGCCTTTCACTCGGATTAAAAAACCTTTTGAAACAAGACACCGATGTGTTTGCTTGGGCCGCAGAACTCTGTTAATGAAACGTTACACTTCATTCATTCAACTGTAGCATGTGTCTTTCTATAATGGAGTTTATTTATGTACATATCCGAGAAAAGGAGCCGAAGAGGTACCTACATGTTGGGTCAACACGCTTCGGAAGTGCTGCGGCGCAAACACGGAGCTAGTTAACATTTTGTATGAGGGCGACGCGACTTTTGGGGTATTTGTTTGAAAATTACCTAAGCGTTATCCATGTTACCCATTTTTGAATGCAAGCAATCATACACAATATTGGTACTCGGTAAGACCAGGTGCTAAACCAGAGACTCCATTCACGAGTTGGTCTCAATAGTGCGCGACATGCGCCCTGGGGACCGATCTGTTATTTATATTCTTTCAATATTGTGTATGATGCCCAGAGGATGTAAGCCCATTATTTATATTATTGTGATCGCCTGCGCAGCCTGGCGGGGTCAATGGCGGAGTCAATGAGAGCATGCTCGCCACTTGCAAGTCATCCGAATGAGCGATGGAATCTTCGCTTCCGACATAGGTAGATCAAGTTCGTATTTATCTTTTGTTTCTCACCGCGCTTTTCGTTTTGGCTTCTTGTCGAACTACTTAAGACTGCTGAGAGTTTCGCTTTGCGCGTCCTTCCGAGTGTACGGAAAAACCCTTAACACGAAAACTTAAAGGTATCTAATGCTGATAGGTATGCCCTGCTTGTTCTAGCTTGAAAATACTTACAAGCTCATGAAAACAGTAATGCAATGTATTTTTTAAACAAATAAACGAAGTAGCTAGTAATTAATCTGCATCAAAAGGGCAAAGTGACTGGACTGCAAAACCCCCCCCACGTTTATTAAGACAGGAAAACCTTGGCATAATATGTATAAGTATAAAATTTTACGTTAATATCTCACTGTAAACTGTAACACTTTGTAAACTTTTTATGTACTTTCTACCACATGCTGGCACTTAAGTGCAGCACGCCTAGTTAATATTAAAAAACAGCTTAGCATCCTGCGCGCCTAATAGGAATTCCCCATTTTCGTTAAGTACCTCAGCATAACTGGCTATAAACATTAACTGGTGTATCGTGCTAATTTACTGCGTCAACCCTCATCGGGCTGATAACTGGAGTCGATCGATTTGCATCCGTAATTACGTTACTTCTGCGCGTACGCAGGTGATGAAAACGCGACAAGTGCCGCCGTGATTGCGGCGCGGCCCGCCCCTTCCGACGCGACCGGTCGGCTCTTACCGCCACCACCTTACCACACTGCTCGCAGTAATAGCTGTCTACGTGTGTGCAAACTTTGTAAGTACCTATTCGGTAAAGGAAAACTTGCTGGTTTAAATAGAGTCATAGATAGCTGTAGAGAGAAACAATGGAACAGACAACTTATAAAGCTAATTGAAAAAGAGAACGAGCTATATGAAGGAAGAGTTATTAATTTATCTTAATATCAGTCAGGAGTTACCGATTCCGGCTGTCGCATCGCGTTGTCCGCGAGGCCGCGCGTGCACTCAGCGGCGTTATCTCGGCCGTACGGTCTGCCACTCCGTTTCACACCTACCTAACAATCCGCTCTCATCGAAAACTCATCTTCGGATAAAAAATAAGACACGTAATCGCCGCTATTATTGTTTATCCCCGGCTCAAAGCGAAGTGATCACATCACATCACGTGGGTGTAAAATAAACAGTCGCACACCGATCACACTAAAGGTCCTCTTTTGCTGACGGTCCCGGAGAGCCTCTTGATAATATTTTATAAGACAAATAACCTGATAAAGATGTTTTGACGTGAACCCGTGTTCATCGCTCACACCAAAATGCGTCCAGTGAACACGTTTAATAAAATATTTGTCCACAATGCCATGCTTTCAGTTAGAAAAAGAATAAAAGCTCTAATTTAGTGTCAACTTTATTGGTGGCGAGCGCAGCGTTAAGTCACCGGCGCGCTGACAGGACTTACGGCGGCGCGCTTTGCGACGTCCATTAGCATTGTTTTAAAGGATTAAACACCGTTTACGAGGCGCAAGCGCATTGTGGGGTGACGTGTCGCTTGACACGCATATTTTTATGACACATGTCTTTTATTTTCAAATGATCAGTGTCAAACGACTACCGTGCGGCAGGGAGCGCCGATAAGTTGGGATTGTTTTGCTTTTGTTTACATATTTACATTTTTTTCTAAATTTTATCACTTACTTTAAAGGCTAAGATAACGTTAAATTCAGATGTGTGGAATTTCTCTTAAGTGAGATTTGGTCGGGCATTAGGAGAGCAGCGTGCGCGCCGACGGCGCTGCGGCGACCGCGGCCGGGTTCGGGTTACATAAAAGGTTCCAAGTTTCCAGATCGTTTTCGGTGCTCAAATCAAAATCGATATCTTCAGCAACTTGACAAAATCAACCGATGACAGAGGTGAAGTTTTTTTTGCAAAGGCAGACCGTGCCCAATATTTAGAGGTGATTTAGTGAATTTGTGATCTTAATTCCTTGTGATAATTCCTTTCAATTCGCATCGATGTGTAAAGATAATTTGGTAATGTGTCCAAAATGTTCGTTTACGTTAGTAACGCCATGTAACGCACTTCGAGTAGGTCGATATTTTATCACGGAGACAATTCGATACAGGATACTTGTTCTGCGGTCGCTTCCACTTCGTTACTTCGCGGCCTCAATAAGTTTTTATGAATAATCAGTGGATTTTGTAAAAAACACTGATGTTATTTGTATAACTAAATGTGTCACTTACACTACACTCTCATTAATTACGAAAAATTTCTTTTCATCTTGTTAGTTTTTTTTTTTTTTTTTTTTTTTTTTATTCGACTGAATGGCAAACGAGCAAGTGGGTCTCCTGATGGTAAGATATCACCACCGCCCATAAACATCTGCAACACCAGGGGTATTGCAGATGCGAGAGAGAGAGAGTTTTATTATCTACCAATCACGGGCTCTATTTAAATACCTACTTACGAAAACAGGCTTAATAATTCAGTGAAAAATACTTTCTTTCCTTTTTGTATGAGTTGTTTTGAAGTCTGTACCTACCTACTTATAAATTTAATATAACAGACAATTATATTATATGTAAAATACTTATATGATATAGATAATAGAGGTACTGACGAATGATTTGATAAATCTGTTCGGTTTATAATACATAGGGTAGCAAAATATTAGGTACTAAATTTTTCTCACAAAAATGCTATAAAATAGGTTTTGATCCGTAAGCCTCGCTCCGTGGTAGTAACTGTTTTTATCAATGGTGTCCATTAGGTGGAGGCTTTGTCTGCGGCGCGGGCGCGGGCGCGGGCGCGGGCGTGGGAACCGCTCGCTCGCCGTGCACATAACTATTTGATTACACATCACTTTCCACATTCATATTTATCTTTATTGCTTTCATTTAATCGACATTACGAAAAACAATAATGTATTATACCTATATGCATACAATACACATAGGCTCAAAAAGATTTCTAAGGCTTTTCATTTTGACCAGATGATCCTGGAGCAGATACAAATATGAATAAGACCTACCTCGTAATGTTACGCAAGGGAAATATGCATACCCGTGAGCCTACAAATACTAAGAAGAAAGAAAAACATTTTACTTAGCCATTTAATACAAAAGCTCATTGTAAAAGACGGATGAGTAGGCCGCGGCCGTGTCTCGAGGAAATAGTCAATAATTCTCCAACAGCCAGCCGCGAGCGGCCATCAGTTGGAGACGATTATTTATGTCGCTTATCGGGGAACAATGCGCAGCCCCGGCAACCAGCGTCGCTCACGCATTCAACTCGGGCTGCCGACCGCGGACCGTTGGACCCCGCGCAAATTAAATTTAATCCTTCAAGGATTTAATTAAATGATAGATTTATTAGGAATCTCCCTTTATAGTCTCGTTTAACGGTAGTCACAGCCGAATGTCGACCTTGCAAACAGCTCGCGACGATCAAAGGCATCGGTCGAAAATTAATTATCAATTTGTCGTGGGTGCCAACTGGCAGGACGACATAAATCGATCGGGTGTATCTGCGTGCAGCCACATTAGCCACGCTCCGGCCAAGATAAGGATAACAAATGCTCAGTTTAAGGTTATCTCGACATCGCGGACACGAGAGAGCTTTTTGCCACTGGGCCTCTTGATACCACATTCTTGTTTTGTTTTAGGAAGGATATCACTCCCGTATATTTTATTTGGAATCCATAAATAAAACTGTTTCAGATTTATTTAAGGAATTGGAGCATTAATTTGGCTCAATAAATTTTAATTCAAGAACAACATCGTTGCTTTTAAATCGTTAGAGGAAAATGAGCATTTTAAAGTATCTAGTTAATGTTTAGCATAATGCCAACCCTCTTCAGACTAGGTACGTGTATAAGTACATGGTCATAACCTACGTGGGCAGTAAGATAACATCTGAGATAAATAGAACATATTAATATGCATGATTCGCGACGGGCGATTACCCGATACATTATATGTATAGGAATATTATCGGCCTATAAAAGGGTGTACTCGCCTAAGTGCTTGTACGCACAACACAAAACAACCACAGCAACAATTTTCTACGTGCAGCACGTAAGATACATCTTTGTAACTTGTAATGGCCCTAATTTTGCATACGTACCATTTTAAGCCCAAGGACGGCTGCGAGAAGGTTAAATTGAATATAAAATGGCGTCCTTTTTCACCCGGAGCTAGGGTATAATTATCAAGCCACAGGCGTATGCGAAATTGGGGTCTCACCTCGAGTCGGCGGCCATAAATAAAACAAAACGAGCGGCTTCGGTGGGAGGAACACCGCGCTAATGAATAAGCTGGTTGACCCGCGCCGGCGCAGCGGGACTCCGGCGCAGCCTGGCCGACCCTCCATTGGTCCATCGCATACCTCGGGCCTCGCGCAGCGCGCTCGCGGCGCCCCATCGCCCACTAGACCACATCAGCTAGAACAAACACACCTCGCCACTTAATCGCACTTGAATAGCTCTCAATGAACACCACAAACACCAATTCATTTCACTTAGCAATGAGACCGATTTGAAATCATCATTCAAATCGGATTACACAATTGTGAATTAATGTTAGAAATTACCCAACACGAAAGTTGGATTTGAATATGAATAGTTAGGCGCCATGTAGGCAGGTACATGAAAAAACCGGTCCCGAAATGATAATAGTAGACAAATGTCCCGGGCGAACACAATGAGCGACCTCAGCGCTCCTTGTATCAATTTCACTTTTGAGCGACGCTAATTCATTTATTCACGTGCAAGTTCATTCATCCATCAACTTTATGATAAATTTTATTGCGAATCGATTTAATTTGAGTTTAAGGGGCTGTACGTTTCACCATCCATTGATTAGTCTTAACTGACGGTTAAATGTGATGCCGGCTCTATTTGTTTTGTTCGACGGAGACGGCATCACATTTTACCGTCAGTTAAGACTAATCAATGGATGGTGAAACAGCCCCTAAATGTCAAAGTATCTCTAATATTTGCATATGAAACAAACGCTATGTGGCTTTCGCCTGAGACAAGCTCGAAATGAAGTTGTAAATTGACGATATTTTTTTGCGGTGGTCGGACCTTGTGGGTCTTGCTCTTGCTAACTTTTCCGTTATGCAGCAGTGCTAGCATGTTTGTGTTCTGGCTTGGTTATCAAAGCATGTGCTCCTCTGGTACATTGGTCCCGAACCTGGGTTAATTATATTTAACCCCAATAGGGAAAACTGTGTTTCGTGAGTGGTAAGTGTGGTGACGAACAAGATGTCATCAGATATTGTTGGTACTAACGCGACTTAAGAATCGCACTGCACTTGTTTTAAGGGCTAAATGAAATCTACCTACAATTAGGGGAAAATTCCAAAAAATGGCTAGAAACCATACTGCACTAGTATAACGACTGTCCTGCTCGCAGTGACGATCACTAGGTAGTGATTTAATTGCTCGAAATCTATCTCTGTACCTACGAGAATAAATTATAAATAACTAAATAAAAGTTATATTGTGTATATGTTAATGAATCAGTCGTTACTTTGCGGAGATCCATATTAATGAACTAAAATCTAGCTATTCTATAGTCAAAACTACTCTATTCTTTTGTGTAGTCAAAAATTTAAAGACAAACCATGCAATAAAACAACTTTCGGCTTAGAAATCATGACAGGCGCAATAATGCGTGACACGCGAAGCATCTAAATAAAGTTACTTGCCTATTTAACTTTGCCTCAGTAGGCGTTAATAAGCACTCAAGTCAAGTTGCTAAGTACTATACATACCCTATGTATCTTCATGATTCTTAAAAACTAAACATTTAATTGATTTTTTATAGGAGTACATAATTAAAGTATCTTTCAACCCAGGGGACTGTGAAACTTTGATCGAAATTGATTCAGTAGCGATAAGGCCGCCTATTGATTATCTTAAAAATCTCTATATACCTGTGTTTTCTGTACTGCTTACTATGTATTGGTATTCAATAAAGAGTTATTGTATTATATTGTAGTTTTCAAGATATGAACCGTTAAACATACACTGATTACTGATTACTTACTAGAAAATACTAAATGTGATGTAAGTTGTCGGTTTAATTGTTTGCAAGTTATGTACCTTCGTAGGATGTCTAAATGCAATGCAAAAAAACACAATAGGTACTAAATACGAGTATTACATACGTACTTTAGCATTACGTTTATTACATTGTTAGTGACATACATACTTGTACCTGGTACGTCGCTAAATAAAAAGGCAAATAAATATGTTTGTATAAATGACCGATTCTTGCGTAAGTTTTCGCGTATTACCTGGTTGGCCATGCCATGCCCTGCAACTTTACTTATTTACTTAACCCTTTTGTGTGTCTAACCGTACAAATGTAGGTAAACAAATGCAGGACTTACGAAAATTCACACCAACAAGTGAAGTCACTCATGAATTGGATGACTTACTGTCAAACAATGATATGCAATGAATAAATTATCCGTAGTCAGGTATTATAAGCCATAGAAGGTAACCTAGTAGTTCGACTTATGGCATCTAAAGCAAATTATTGTGGTCACAAAACCGAGCTCGCACCTCAGTTTTTCGGAATTTGTGTGCAAAATATAAAATTTAGGAGCGAGGAGCTTAACCGTAAAGGGAAACACCAAAAGAGAACCTGCACAGACTTGAGATGTAATTCCATCTTTCGACTGAAGTTTTCACGCTATGAGGAACTACAACCCAACTCCTCCGTTCCGAAAGGAGGCCTATACCTAGCAGTGGAAAAATATATAGGCCGGTGATGATAAATAAATTATCATTTGTAGCTTCATGCGTTTTAACTTATCAGAAAAATGTGCCACTACCTCAAACCAATAAAAAGTAAAGACAGCACTGCGAACGGCAAAGTGAGATCGAAAAATACGCTTACGCGCGCTGTGTGTATTGCACAATGCACTTGTGTCTTGGAGGTGAACCACAATTACCCACAATTGTCAAGGGTAAATTACAAAAAGTTTAGGAACCACAGGGTAGCCCAACTAGTTACATTACATTGTGGAAAAGCATAAAATATTGAGTATTGAGTTATTTCGCAATGGTGCCGATACGATTATTTTCAAGAGATGCATTGCATCTGGCATCTGCATCTAGGGGAATTCAATCCACCCTAATAATTGTAGGTTTTATTCTTTGTCTTAGATATGTTTCTCTATTTTCTTTTATGCCAGGAGGTGCTTGCTGGACCAAGTTTGGTTGTACTTATGGGTATGAAACTACGTGTATGTACACGGCAAAGCATAGTTTTTACCAGCCTCGCTTTGACGTCCACAAAACTCCGTCTTTACTTTTTATTTGTTGAACTCTCTAAACTATAGACTACGAGAAAATCCCATGAATAGGCGCACAAAGACAATAAACTCACACAAACACTTTGACATGTTATCAAGCGCATGACTCTGGAACACGATTTCGAATGATATAAAAATAGCCCCCGTGACGATAAAATAGAAGGGTCGTGGTTTCGCAGGTAGGTCGGGTGGGCGCTATTATTTAAATTAATTGGACGTAAAACGACGAGCCTCGAACACGAGAGCGTGTCGCCTGCGCCCGCGCCGCGGACGGTGCGAGATCGCTTATCAAAACAATGCTGGTGAGAACAATTGGAGGGCAACGAATTTATGTCCGATACGTACCCTAATGTAAACGATACCAAATCAATGTGTCGTTCGTTTAAACAGTGTTTTAATTGTTAATTAGAGGGGTATACCTTTATTCACATCACTCATCATTTTACCTCTATGTACAGTCGAGGAAACTGAATCACGTACCAGGGTACCTTTTCATAAACAATTTTGCTATGATTTCTTTGGCAGATGTATGGGATGTCAACATGACATTAGTAGCACGAAGGTTCCACCCTGGTTGTACCTACGTGATTCAGTTTCCTTGATCGTACACTACATGCAACCTAACACCTTCCACCAACACCAAACACGGATGCACAGAAAAACCAGAAAAAGAGACCAGCGCTGGGAATTGAACTCAGGTTCTCAGCATTCCGTGCTGCGTGCTATAACCCCTACACCACCGCTGGATGGTTTTCACGGGATGACCGTAAACGTAACAAATTTGGAGTTAAAATAAAAAATACAAACAGACTCCAAAAAACCAATCATACCTTGATTAGGTACCACCGGATTGCATTATTTTTTTAAACGACTTCAAAAAAAGGAGGAGGTTATCAAATCAGCTGTATTTTTTTATGTTGGTTACCTCAGAACTTCGTCATTTATGAAACGATTTCAAAAATGCTTTCAATTAGGTCCCATAAGCACCAAATCAGGATCTGATGATTGGATCCTAAGGAAATCGAGGGAACTCTTCAAATATTGTAGGGACAAACTTCGTATTTAGTGTAGTAACTTGTACATTTGCTCTTGAAAATCATCAACGGAGCGACTACTCAATAAAGTACCTCACGGGTTGAATTTCAATTACTTTAAATTAGTTGCTAAGCAATTTAAGCTCAACGTAATGCAATCGTGAAATGGAACGGGTGACGAAGCACCAGGAGGATCAATAATGAACGGTAAAAGGTGACGAGCAGTTGAAACTATTGTATATAAGATCATTTACACAAAAAAGCGTGAAAAAATTATAACAAAAAATTTAACCGACTAATAAAACCATGAAAATATTTTTCTACCAGTCTGAAGTCGTTGCCTTAGCACGAGCCAGCAGGAGTGATTAAAGCCCAGTATACGCGTTTAGAGGTCCACTCCTGCTGGCTCGTGAGGAGGCACCGACTTCAAACTGGTAGAAAAATATTTTCATGATTTTTGTAACGTATACCAACTAGCTACATCCACTTGATACATTGGAAGACGACTAGGTAACTTGATGCTTCTCTCACTTTTCGGGTTGCTTGACGAAAATATTTACTCAACGCTACAGTAAGTAGGTACTATAACTAACTATAATTCTATTTAATTTAGCAACACCATGTCCAGGATTCCAATAATCTGTGGCTTCAAACAATAGATAGTAAACTTGCAACAGTTACAACTGCGTATTGTCTAATGCGATGTCACGCGCATAATTTGAAGGATCAGCACAGCGCAGGAGTGGCGGACCGCGAGATGCTATCGGACGTCGCCGTCTCTCACAATGCCATCTTTTGTGTTCCGACACGATAATTTATTGCCACCAAACACTGTGAGGTTATATAAGCTCATCCAGATAACCAAGAGATTTCAAATTTAATTTAACAGCTGCAAGCGACTTTGAATCTTAACGGCCGCGAAATTCCGCGCGCCAAATAAAAATCGATGCGCTCGCGCGGAATTTGGCCCATCTGTTTAGACAACGCCGATACATTCCACCACAAACTCATTGTTAACAAACGTTGAGCGTTTTTGAAATTCAATCAATGTTGTCTTTGATTCTCAATGCGAAAGTTTTGGAGTAAATAAAGTAAATATTTTTGACGACCGGATGGCCAAGTGGTTAGAGAACTTGACTACGAAGCTTGAGGTCCCGGGTTCGGTTCCCGGGGTCGGGGCACATATTTGTATGAAAGTACTGGGTCTTGGTTTTTTTTTTGATGCCAAACGAGTAAGTGGGCCTCCTGATGGTAAGAGATCACCACCGCCCATGGACACCTGCAACACCAGGGGGATTGCAGATGCGTTGCCAACCTAGAGGCCTAAGATGGGATACCTCAAGTGCCAGTAATTTCACCGGCTGTCTTACTCTCCACGCCGAAACGCAACAGTGCAAACACATCTGCTTCACGGCAGGATTAGCGAGCAAGATGGTGGTAGCAATCCGGGCGGACCTTGCACTAGGTCCTACTACCTGCAACTGGATGTTTAATGTGTATTTAAGTATGTAATTATCTAAATAAGTATGTTTATCCGTTGTCTAGTATCCATAGTACAAGCTTTGCTTAGTTTGGGACAAGGTCAATTGGTGTTAAGTGTCCCATGATATTAATTTATTTATTTAATCTTTACTCGTATTCAATAGATTTTTAGAGATAGTGTATTTTTTATAAATTGATTATAAATATAAATCTGCAGCAGCAGTAATAATGCTAACTTGTTTGTTCAAATAACGTTAAAGCAATGGGAAGAAAATGTTCAAATTAAAAACAATTTGTCGCAAGGGAGCAATTTTATTATTAAATGACCAAATGTAACATTATATCCGTTTTAATAATCTGACAAGACAATGTTATTAATCTAAATAGCTTGGGAATACAAAATATCCATAGGACTAAAACTAGAAGAATAGGCTTCCATTGCCAGAATTAGCCTGGGGACCTGGTACCTACAACAGTTAAATAATGCGTGACGCAAATACGAGTCAACCAGCACCTTATTGGTGACTTACTATTAAAAAGTGTTTGGGAAACTGCTAGGAAAGCGTTTTTTGAAGTTCTCATAGTAAATGCCGACGCTTCCTCCTATATACAATAACCTCACCTGGCAAAAAACCGCATAAAGACATATTCAAGAAAAACATTCTAAATATGACCGTGCTGCTAAAGACTTAAGAGCGTCACTTACTCCTTTAGTCAACTTCTTAAAAAAACAGCATCAAAATTAAACGAGAAATGGGGAAAGGCTTTTATACCTAATTTATTGGCTAAAAGTAAAAGCACAGATCTCAGTCATAAGAGCAGTGTCTATTAAGATGAGAGGCTCAAGGGGGCATATTAAAGCCCTTGGCTGCGAGGACACAGCTGGGACTCTGTGAAGAATAGGCTTCCATTGCCACCGACAATAATACGAATTCAGGACATCCTCAAACACACCGACAGAACATGACAAGACGACAAAACTCCTGGTTACATGCATTTGAAACCATTTATTTAAATGAATTGTTATTACTTCTTTACTTATTGTGATACTTATATTAACACGTTTGGTTTTATATGAAATAAATAGATATTATTCTAAAGTGTTATGTTGCCCGAAATAAATGAAGTATCTTACCAGTGTACGTATTACAGATAAATCACCATTATGTTCAAAAACCAGATATGCGTAGCAGAGTGTAAATAAACACTATAAACAGAACAAACAATGAGTTCTCCACCATTGTGAACAATTTCCGATGTTGGCTTGGCTAGGACAGCAGCAAAATTGTAAGCATTGCAGGTCAACGCATCGCACATTAATAGTTACGAGCCCGCCGGTGCCAGTCGTATTAAAACAATGCCCAATAACTTAGTATTTATGTCTCATCGAGTGGCATGAGTGTGCTCGTCGCTTTATCTCTATCTATTCGGCTCAGAGTAGGCAAGTATTCAGGAATTTAATTAGCGGTCCTGTAGCCTGAAATCATTCGCTCAGGTAGCCAATAAGCAAATAAGTACACGGACTGAACGCTTTTTACTTATTATAATATGTAACATTTACTACGAGAGAAAAGAAACAAATATAGCTATTCAATCAAATTATCATTTAAAGTAAGGCATAGTCATTAGGTACCTGTATGTGACAAAGAATTCGCGTGAGAACAATCCCTGGATGTTTTATTAACCTAACCCGTTTACTAAATACGGAAGTTTAACTTTCATGCGACAGTTTATATAACAATAAGTGCACAATGAACAAAATCACGACCGCAGCGTGTGCCTTATCAGAGGCACGAAGTCGATCGCTCATAGTCAAAATAATGACGCGAACACACCGCGCACCGCGCAGAAACAAGTACCAACATTGGTTTATTAATCGCGGCCGTCGCGACTCATTGTTCTGGCCAAGACAATCGTTTCTAGACCAAATAAAGTCTGCTTCTACTAAACGCCGACATAATAACGAGAAAAAACTAACGCCAGTGTCACATTACGCGGCAGCCTGTTGCCGACGACAATCTCAAGGCGATTCACTTCACAACGTCGAGCCGGTGACCGCTTTGACATTTCTTTAAATTGAGCCGGGTGCGACCACAATCAGTTAATTCGATATTGTAATTACCATGTAAGTATCAACTATTCGTAATTCGATAATTCGACGCGCAATTGTGCCGTGCCCTTTGTAATCCGAAAGTGAACTTTTCCATAGGACGTGCGTGTTGCTTAACACATATTTGGTACTCTTGAATCGCAGGTAGCGCGAGTATATGATGAATGTTCTCGATATACATATACATTCATAAACTCTGAAAAACCATAAACTGAAATATTTCATAAACAGCCTCGGTTATTTTCATAAACATGTGTAAGTGGCTGTAAATGGGATCCATAACTAT
>NC_133475.1:12140411-12215116 GCF_025370935.1 Choristoneura fumiferana | reverse complement strand
AAATTAAATCTGATAAGCTCGCTTCCGCAATAAGTTGAAATACGCAGCGAAGACGGAAATCCATTGAGCAACCATAAACATTTCCGAACGTCACAAATCACACCACTGTCGTAAATACTAAACGATAGGTCGCCAAAATGCAAGATCTATAACAAAAAAAGATCTAAGAGATGTTGGGAATGATTTTTTTATTGTGAAGCGGCGGAGTCGCACGCGCGGCTCGATTGTGGCTGTGTGGTCCTCGCTAGCCACTTTGTAAATAGCGCGGTTTACCTTTTTCAACTTTTGTGTTTTGTTACCTTTTGTGCTGTTGTAGGACCAATATTACCATAGCTATTTAGGCCCTTCGGATATATAAATACGCCATTTATCATGATAACTGATGCGCGTGAACGTCACGGACGCGCTTGCGTTCCAATGGGGTGAAGATTTGATGGCTAGCCCTGATAAATCGTAGCGATCTACCTTCGCTTTGTGTTTGCTTGTCTGATTCACTAGCAATGAAATCATATCACTGCTACTTACTCACTCATTGTGTCAAATATTACGATTATGATGGCACGGGTTCATGTTTCACACAATGGATTAAGTAGGTCCGATGCAGTGTGATACTACTTCTTGCCCGTAGGAGTTATTGTTTCGCAGTGGCAAAAACTGACCAAATGTGAGTCAGGCTCGCCTCGAGGGTTCCGTATAGGCGCATGGATACCGGTATTCGGTATTACCGAAAACCGGGATACCGGTCATTTTTTCCCTCTTTTAATACCGGTATTAAATATCTACAAAACCGGTTTTCGGTATTTTTGACTTGTGCTTTAAAATAGTAATAGTCGACTTTAATTCAAACAAGAAAGCACTTTTAATAACTTGTCTTCAGACTTATGGCTTGAAGTTACTTACCTCTTAATCTACTTTCAAATTTCAAATTTACCGCGCACAAGTTTGCTTTGCTTATTTGTAGTGTAAGCTTTCTCGAAGTTGGACCTACCTAACTGGACCGACATAGTCGTCAACAACTTCGAGCGCAGAGCCCCCGACTATTGCGGGAGTTGGGACAACATGGACATTAGTTAGACATGACTTTCGTCTTGCCCATGTTCATTTTTAGGCCAACTCGGTCGGAAACTGCTGAGGTCGGCGAGCATAGCACTGAAGTCTTCCATGGTCTCAGCCATGACTACAATATCGTCGGCGAATCGAAGGCGAGTGAAGTACCCGCCATTAATGTTGATGCCTCGTCCTTTCCAGTCCAGAACCTTAAAAGCATCCTCCAATGCAACGGTGAACAGTTTCGGAGCGATCACATCTCCTTGTCTGACTCCCCGCTGCAGAGGAATAGGCTTCGTGCTCTGGTCATGTAATCGGACGGACATAGTGGCGTTTTTGTACAGACACTAGACACTTCAACACTCCGATATACCGGTAGTCAACTGCACCGCTGGAGAGCCTGCATCACAGCCCAAGTCTCGATCGAATCGAAGGCTTTCTCGTAGTCCACAAATGCAAGGCAAAGGGGGAAGTTATACCCTTCGGTCTTCTGTATAACCTGCCGCAACGTACATGTGGTCTACGTACTATAGGTTTCGGAAGCCGGCTTGTTCGGGAGGCTGGAAATCGTCAAACCTGCTTGCGAGACGATTTGTGATGACCCTGAAAAACAGCTTGTAAACATGGCTCAGAAGTGAGATGGGTCTATAATTCTTCAGCAAGGTGTTATCACCTTTTTTGAAGATGAGCACCACCACTGTCTTCTGTTCCATGCTTTCGGTGTTCCCCCTTGGTGGAGGACGGAACTAAACGGCGTCTTAAGGTCCTTAAGGACTGGTTTACCACCCGCCTTCAAGAGTTCGGCTGTAATTTCATCGTCACCGGGGCTTTGTCATTCTTAAGCTATTTGAGGCCATACTAATCTCGTACAGGCTGACGTCTGGGATGTCTTCTGATAGTGTCGGGTTAATCTAGCCTCGGGTCTTTAGCTAGATTTTCGACGGGTGTTCGGGTTGTCGTGTCGCTACAAGCACAGGTTACAACAGCTCAGGTTTGGATGAAATGATTCTGCCGTCGTCGGTCTTCAACTTCATTAACCGGCTTTGACTTACAGACAGATCCCTGGTAAACACCTTAGAGCCTCTGATACGCTCAATAGCCTCTTCAATGCTATTTATTAGTATTAAATCGGCTTACATCGCGCTTCAGAGATTTGAGATCTGCCTATTGAACTGCTGATAGCGACAATTAAGCGTCACCAGAAGACTGTAGCAGCATCTCACGCCTCACCTCAATGAGCCTAAGGCCAGAGCGCGAGAGCTTATTGGTTCTAGTACGGCGGGTTTTGAAGAAGTTAGATCCGATCGTATGGACAGCTTCCACAAACCCGTCGTTGTAATCGTCCACGTCGCATTCGAAATGGCTTTGAAGTTTGAGCTGAAAGCTCTCGGGGTTTTGGAGCTGAGCTGGTTCCGGGCGGAGCGAAGATTTCATCAGTAGAGACCTTTCAAGCTTGAACTGGATATTTAATGAGCCTCGTACAAGCGAAAGAAATTATGCGGAATTTGGTTGGGAACTAATAATCGGTGAAACAATTTTCACCGAAGAATTAGAGAATTCAATTCATATTATATAAGTATTAGTTAACAATTAACAACTTAAGTTTTTTATTTTAATACTTGCTCATTAAAAGGGAAGTTTATTAATTGCTTTTCATGTATATTGGTTATATTTCAACAAAACAACAGACTTATACAGAAAGAAAGAAAAATAAAGGGAAAATATGGAAATACCGAAAAATTACCGAAATACCGGGATACCGTTTCAAAATTTGAATACCGGATAATACCGGTATTGCCATCAGCCCAATACCGCATAGCCCTAGTTCCGTAGCTAGCAATATAGGTACTTAATATAACCCCAGTTCATGAACTGTGAAAGTACCAAAAATTGCTGTAAAAAAAGGATTGAAACCTTGCCTTTGAAAAAACTTAATCCCCCATAGCATAGGTGTCTAGTTGATTCTTAAACAAATGTATATTATTGCTATGAAGAGCTTTCCTTTCTGATGTACGTGATATAATAGATACCTAAGTTAACGCGGTCTCTAGGTTTTTTATTTGGCGTTTTGGCAAACGCGCGTTTCGAGGTCAGTGGAAAATACTTTTTTTACTTGCGAGTGTAAACATTTTGCAGACAGATAGACAGACTACGAAGTATGTAATACTGAACGTAGTTACTATAAGGATTCCGTTTTTAAATGGAGACGGTATATACCTTTAGGAACAACTATGGGTTGTTAATTAACTATAAAATACTGAACTATAATATGCTGAAATTATAAAGTTATGGGATAAGTAATACTTTTACCCAGTTCACACCCAAGCATTATCTTTCCGTAAATGTTTCATAAACTATCCTTAAAGAATCCGATACATATTAAATAGTTTATTGCATTTTTTGCGTATGATTGTTAGCCAAATACCAAAATTGCAAAATAAAAATTGCTCGCAACATTTAAACAAAAACTGCTATCCCGTATGCGGCCGTCAGCGGAGTCCAAACATCAATTGTAGCGCTATAAATTCACTCAAACCGCAGGCTCTTTCACAATATTTGTATCGGGCCTATTACGGGGCGACAAAAAGGTCCGAAAGGGCGGCCCTCGCTGAATGAAGGGAAGGCAAATAAATATAAATAAAGGTGAGGGGTTCGCGGGATGGGGGGTGCAGGCGTCCCGCGGCGCCTCTGCGCGAGCGCACCCCGCCTGATGCGGCCCGGTATCACTTGCGCGATATCTCGTGCGCTTAGCTTACCTCACATCAGAATGGTCGTAACTGAACAAGGTAAAACTAAGAGCTAGACCCCAATTATTATTTTTTATCGCGTAGTCAAAGAATCTAATTCACAAACCAATTGAAGAAGTATAAATGTAATTTTGACATACCATACAGGTGTATGGTATATAATTAGGTAATTATGATAGAAAATGACCGTTAAAAGGTTCCATTCTGGTATGTGATGCAGTTTCTTCGACTATTGCTGAATTTAAACTACAGGCAAGTTTTGCTGATAATCTTCTCAAAGAGATTCAAAAAATTTCTAGTATCTACGAATGAACATGAGTTTCCCGTGAAAATGGATTCATATAAGGCTTAAGTGGCCGTTAAAATCAGGCAGAACCGTACTCGGCGTGTCGATTGGCACTTAAATCTTACACCCAATAAAAGTGCACCTCGCAAAGGCGAAGGCCCGTAATTGGTCCTCCTGAACACGATTATACTCGCGGCCGATCACCGGGGACATACTTTTACGACTCTCATTGGTCCCGTTTAATGACGTGTGACAGCCGATACAAAGAACAATGAGCCAGTAATTGGATTTTGACAATGTAAAACACGTATTTTAACGAAAATTTTCCCTTCAATCGGTACAAACAACAATCAGTTGGCTCTTTAATTAAAGTTCCTGAATTGGTTATATGTTTCATTATATTTGTACCCCAACAAAATTACAATACAAAATTATCCGCGCACACTAACATTGGTAGGTTTCTGACAATGCAGTGGCTCCAGTATAAATATATTTTGTTTAAAAGAAGCTACAGCCAAGATTGTATTTTATTTTTATGTTTTAAATGAACGACGGCGCGCAGCGAGTTCTCTATTCATTGCGTGCGCTGCTCGGTAAAATAATACAGGGGGACTAGTACGAAGTTCGAAAATTGAAGTCCGTATCATACCGTCCCTCTCACTCTTGAATTAAATAATATAAGCGTCAGCAGGACCGCAAGATATGAATTTTGCACTTCGTAGTAGGAATCAGGAGCAGGTGTCGCGAACTTGGTCGTACGATCAACAGAAAAATTCTGGCCGCGACGCAAGTCGCGCGTACTCGTAGTCGCAACTGGGCCGTTAAAATTGATGCCGCTGTAAAAGTAGATACTCTGAATCGTAGAAACAAACCAAAACGAAAGTTTTGAACGAAAAATGTTGGTGTAAAATCGCCCAGTACTAGATTATTCTTGCAGTTTGTTTACGCACTTAAAACAAATCTGCAAGCGCACTATTAGGAATGCTGTAAATTCAACTGAAACGTCTTATTCATAATCCTTTGTATGACTTTGCGTGTGTATTCCTATTAGTAGTAAACGTTACGCATCCGAGCGAGTATTTACACGTACTTACTTCAAAAGCAATAGATCATCTTGCGAAAGTAAGGAAGAGAATGCGCGCACCGTTCCATAGCTATAAATTATTAATAGCCATCAATAACCGAAATCGAGAACGCTTTGAAACGCATAAACACTGGTACATTGGGTATCAAGAAGTACGGTTCCCTAAATAGATGATCCGGCAAATTATGTTTTCCAGGTATTTATTTACCTTGAAGAAAATTTATTATCCGTTTGACCTGTCTTTACGCGCCATGTTTAACCGCGATGATTTACCTAGGCTTACTTTCATTTACTTATCGTTAACTAGGTGCTAAACTTGTTGAAATTACAAATAGTTGTTCAACTAAAATATAATGAGTACTTGCGGTGCTCCTTTTTAGAACTAAAGTTAAGTTATGCTTTCTTTAAACAAATCTTAAGTGAGATTATTAAAAATCTCTCTAAGCTATGTTTATCTACACAAGGTTTGTTTGCAGTCGCTCTCATCAAACACGGACAGCATGAAATCACAGTTTGTGTTGGATATGCAAAACTTTTTAACTTAAACATACTTTTTGCATGACTCTTTTAGTTTGAGTGAGTATTAGGAATTGGCTAATATCTGCCACATACATTAATAGTAGGTACGTTCATGCCTAGTTCGGTACAGATGTTTATTTAAAGATGTAGTCGCTACTTATTCGTCTTAATGAAAACCTTGCAACGCGGTCTATGTCAAAGCTAAATTTGAAGTTTACTGCAGACCTAGTTTCCCCAAGCGTTTCATTTCCAACCGTAAAGGCGCGGCCCCATGCAGTCGCTCGACGCTCGTTTCCAGCGATAAATCTGGTCACGTGACCCCATTTTGAATTTCCCGCGACTCAAATCGGTAATCGTTAGTCGCTCGTTTGCAATCGCTCGTCGCTTGTTTGCAGCGACCAATCTGGTCACGTGATCCTATTTCGAATTTCCCGCGACTCAAAAAAGTAGCGTCAAGTTGCCGCGTCGAACAGCAGCGGCAACATGGCGGCTGCTTGAAAAAAAAAATGACAGTGTTTGTTTGGAACATGTCGTTTGTTTACAAGTACCAAAAATGGGTTTATTAGTGTCAACACATTGCTGCTTCCCATTTTGAAGCTCAACATTTTCAGCGTTATCGCTATATACCACGTGACCAGATTTGTAGCGACGAGCGATTGCATACAGCAGTAGCTTAACATTTTCAGCTTTATCGCTATATGTCACGTGATCAGATTTATCGCTAGAAACGAGCGTCGAGCGACTTGCATGAGGCCGCGCCTTAAGGCAAGCTCGTAGGAAATATTTTTGTGTAAGAATTTGAGCACCTGTAATGAATTTCTCAGATTTGTCAACGAGTAAATCTCCTCCTCTGTGGCCCGTGCCTCTAGCATTGACTGGGTTTGACAGATAAGGCGAGATAAGCACAACAGCTGAAGCACAACAAATATTTGCATGTGTAATTAAAACAAGCGAGCGTACAAGCACACGACACACTTGCAAACAACGCTTTTTGCTTCGGCGTAGTTTTAAAGCGTTATCAGTAGGTACTTTGCCAGCCTGTCATTAATATTATAAAACTGTTTGATTTCGAGATTTATAATTATGCATGCTTGGTTAGAGCACAACTCGGTTACCTCATGACAGACACACTCTTGTTAATAATAAAACTATATTTTAATCTGTAAAACAAGATGGCTTAACGCACAATCACTACACATTAAACGTTTTATTTTTAAAGTTTGTTTAACACTGGCTTTGACTCATCACGTTATAAGACTTTTCAATATAAAAATATTAAATGCGCACTACACCGAAGAAAGCACATTGTGAATCTGTACGTACTTTACGTATATTTACGTTGGCGGCTGGGATGCCAATCGTTAATATATCGCCACCTTTAGTAGCAAACTGTATAAAACATATCGCAAACAGACGAGGTTCAAAGACCTATCACTGAACTGTTTGCCGCTTATTTGAACAAGTGTTTCCTTCCAACAGTGCGTTAGAGGCCTTGCGCATCGACCGACTAACAATCGATACGCAGGTCGCTTGCAGCAGCAAACTCGAGGTTCGTATCTTACCGTTCCTCTTGCTCTCGTATTATACAGCATAAGTGTCAGAGGGACCGCACGACACGAACTTCGAGTTTCAAGTTTCGTAGTAGCCCTGCAGGACCAATTGTCAACGCATTTTCTTTACGAAAAATAATTTAGAATCTTGCAATCTTTTAAAAATAAATTTTAAAGAATTGATTAACATTTATGTTAATCAATATTTATAAATATTATTGTTGTTAGTTTTAGATTTGACCATAGAACTACACACTCGACATCATTACTCGCTACAATCTGTTAAATACGGGGAAACCCGGCTAATTCGTGTGTTTTTACTGTTAGCTAGCAGAAAATGATAATAATTTCGCAACAAACGACAGCGTACAGCCGGCACGGTCCCTTATCTTCGTTTGCACAAGACAACGCGCTAAGGTATCGGTCGACAATAATTATCCTATAGCTCTTAGTTGAACAATAGCAAATAAATATATTGAGAATATTTTGAAAATTCTGATTTTATGTCCTGAAATTTATTTGACGGTCCATTGTTCTTTCCGAATGTAGGCTGACTGGGAAGTGTTTGAAACCGTTTCGTTAATATGATCCGTTTTAATTGGTTCCTCTTAACAATTATTGTTACTAAAACTTGACGTAACAGCAATATGAATCTCGGGAGGTGCCTTAAGCTAACATAAGTTTCTCAGTCAATTATATTTATTCTGTAGGCAGGTAGGCTTAGCTAATTCAAAGTAATGTAGTTGATGCGAGTGAAAGCATTTAAGGTAAACGTACCAGTACTTGTCACTGCCCCAATAGTTGCCATCTTTAATGTTATGTCATTAGAAATAGAGGTGACAGCAGGGTGTCATCTATTGGGCATGAGCGTGTCGGGCACTCGGACGTTTACCTTACTTGTTTCGCAGGTCACGCTAACGGGATAGTTTTCCGTTCCTTTTCAGTAGTAAATTAACATTAAATGTCTATTATTTAGTAATATTATAACTTGCTATACAAAATAAAAATAATGCCATAAATATACTGTCTTATACTTTTTAGTACAAATGTATGTATATTATGTTAGATCGGTATAAAACGATGCGAGTGTTTACTTCTAGTAACATACCTTGTATCTATGTCTTCCAAATTTCATTACAAAGTGCAAGCTACATGCATGTCTAAATTTATGGACCGCTACTTACAAGGAATACATACAAAAACATGAATTTTTGTGTAAGAATTTTCCAGAGGCCGCCAAACCATAACCACCGATGTTATTATATCATCAAAGTAAAATTTTATTTCCTACGAAGTGTTTATTTTACTTTAACGTGCTTTAACACATTGGCTACAGATGTTATTTTAGGCAGGTAAGTATTAACAACTATAATGCGTGTTTACCGCCGGATAATCATAGATTATGCACATTGGAACGCAATAATCCAGTCGTCAATGATATTATTAGTGAAAAGTGATAATAGCTTTATTCATTAGAAATGGCTTTCTAGTTTCTTCTCAAAAATAAAATCCGGATAAATTTTACAGTTTGCATTAACATTAGCCAGAATTTGTCAATTATATATATTGACTGAGTCTTCTTTATCACGCGATGTTATAACGCGGCTGTTTATTTAGAGGTCTTTATTGCATTTTACAACGTTGTAAACCCACCGTAGAATTTTAGGATTAATTTCATTATGGTCAGTTATTCACAACGATCGGCGCTCGTTCGGTTTTTTATCCTGCGCTAATAAGCCGAAAAGTATCTAATTTGGTCGGCGGTCTCTTTGCTGCTAACAAATTAAACCACTTTAGCGTATCGGGATATTGACTTAATGAAATCTGTATTAACAATCGATAATTAAGTGCCTTTATAACCATTTGACTCGACTTGTTTGATTTAGCGACATTTAGTATTTAAAACATTATTTGATTAAAGTTAAGGTAGTGTTTGGAGTGACAGAATTAAGTTGCCCAATTAAATTTTAAATTATACTGACTGTCGATGAAAAAAATGAAAGCATGAAGGGTGTTTATGAAAATTCTATGCGCAGTTGGCGCATGCAGCGTAGAATGCCCATAGAATTGTTGGTCACTATCTGCACGCTGCAGTAAAATCTTATTGTAACCCGAGCCTCAAATACGAATTTGAATAATGTTGACCTATCCCGCGACCACCTCCGCCATAAATCACCGAGATATTTATGTCCCGCGCCGCCCGCTCACATCCCCCCTCACGCGCCTTCAAAGGTTTATTCGCGTCTGTAGGATATAAAATATTAAATAAAAACATACATAAAAAGTAAGTAATTCCGATTGGAATCGGAGAGTGCATGCGATGCGGTTGCGCCTACTTGCGGTGCTGCGGTAGGCGCGGGCGCAGCTAGGCCTTGGCGCGGCGATGGCTGCCCGCTCACAATGGAAAAAGGGTAAATATTCGTATTCTTCCCAAACATAAACATACATATAAAAACGCCATTGTGATAACTTACTATATTTAAATATAGTTATATAAGAAGCACTACCTAATTGAAACAAATAGTTATACCTATCGTATTAATAATCATGATGTGATATCGGAATGGTTGGAATTGAATTTAAGATGGCGATGGCGGTTTTTAAGGGTTTTTACATATTTGATATTCCGGAACTCATTGCACCACCAATATTTATCCGTTTAAAACACAATAGAATTAAATTTCGTCTGCTGTTTTTTTTTCTTGCTCAAGGTGCTTTTCTGTTGACGGGGCGACACGTGAGGTGGAAAAATAATGGAAATTGGGTCGGCCGATCTACATAAAAAAAATCCAATAATATTTTTGTGAACTCTCCACGCGACCCGTAGCGAGAATCGTAATTCCCTTGTGGAGTTAATATGTTTATTAACTATGGACGCTGCATCTAAATGTACGGTTCAGTATAACACTAAGAGAAATTTTTTCGTTTTGCACATTCTGGCCAATCTACACTATTGCCATTGTTGAAATTTAAATTCTGGTCTCGATTCATTTCGCCTCGCCAGTGGAAAAACACCTTCATTCGGTTATTTTGGATATTAAGGGGCTGCTTCACCATCCATTGATGTCTTTTATTTGACGGATAAATGTGATGCTATCACCGTCTATTCGAACAAAACAAACAGAGACGGCATCACATTTAATCCGTTAAATAAATTTAATCAATGGATGGTGAAACAGGGGGTAAGTAGTTCTAGCGTACGTGAAACATATGTAAATACAAAGACACATACGAGTACATGACAGGTGACTGCTAAAATCATAACCTTTCTTTTGGCTTTTCCATCGTCATTACTTAATACTCTAGAAATCGGAAGAATTTGGATTACTTTTCAATAGATTATGGATATCATCATCATCATCATCCCAGCCTATATACGCGTCCCACTGCTGGGCACAGGCCTCCTCTTAGAACAAGAGGGCTTGGGCCATAGTTTCCACGCGGGCCCAGTGCGGATTGGGAACTTCACACACACCATTGAATTGCTTCGCAGGTTTGTGCAGGTTTCCTCACGATGTTTTCCTTCACCGCAAAGCTCTTGGTAAATTATGGATATAAACAAGCAGCAATAAAGCATGTCTGATCAGTCACCTTCAAGCTGTGACGAACATGTCGAAGCGGAAAGCGGTCGCTCCACCTACCTGCCAATTCAACTGTTTGACTTTGATTGTTGTTATGCGATGGCTACGCGAGCCGCTATCGTAGCGTTGCATAAAGGTGCGACCAAACCGCTGCTTAAAAAACGGTGACGGCACGGAATCGCAGTAACGCACCGTATGTGCACCGTTTTTATCACATGCTCTCCGCAACGCTGCTATTTTAATACGGAATCATAGTGACGTGTCGTAAACTTCAGGTCTTTACCGAACAAAAGTCGTAACGTGTACGGCACGTCACTGCGATTCCGCACCGTTTGCGTATTTTAAGCAGCGGTGTGGAAAGCAGCATGCAAAAAAAACGGTGCGCATACGATGCGTCACTGCCATTCCGTATTATAAGCAGCGGAGTGGAGAGCATGCGATAAAAACGGTGCGCATACGGTGCGTCACTGCGATTCCGTGCCGTCACCGTTTTTTAAGCAGCGGTTTGGTCGTACCTTTTTAGTTGGCAGGTTTATAGACGTCACAGTAGCTCAGACCAGTACTTAGTGTCTTGGCCAAATCAGGACCTAGGTAACCCCTAGTAAATAGTAATGTTTCACTAACTAAGTAGACGCCATATAAATCCAGCTGTCACTAACCCACGAGTTACGCAATCCACCATCCAACGGAAAGAGCATAATCCATTTATCTTCGTAGCATCTGGCATGTAACGTACCGCTTCCCGTGAGCATTAACTTTACTCATACCTATTCCCTCTTATTTATGAGAAATAAATAATACTATTAGACGGAGATACCGATTCCTGATAAAAAGTGAGCCCGAGTTAAATGGGAGGCACAGTGGAAGCAGAAAGAAAGTAATGGAGGCGCATCGAACCGGTTTGGAGATTTTTACGAATGCAAGGCTGGTCGGCGCGGCGGGAGCGCGGCTATGTGCGGCGTGCCGGCGGCACATAGCGCGCCTGGCGGCGGATTCGCGCCGCACGCACACGCGCCAGCGCCGCGCCGTATTGCTCACCGATATACCGATTATTATCTGCACATAACTGGATTCCACGTATACCTTCGTCGGCCTTTTAAAATATTTGCCGTGTAACCTACAGTCTAATGGATCAAAACAATTATATCCATGTTACCGTCAAACAATAACATCCTCGAATATTAATCACTATTTCAGGATTTAGGTAGACTTTGATTGAAATACGGTCTCGCGTACGGGAGCAAATTGAGTTTTGAGAAAAGCGTAAACAGCTTGTCTAACGGGCGTAGATTCAATTTGATTATGACCTACTCAGCAGTCAGCATAAATCAGCGCCTATTAATTGACATTGCATCGGCTGGAAGCCGAAATAGCAGCTTCGGTAAACATGTCCTAAAAGATCTAAATTTGAGCGACTGCACTTTGGCATGCTGCTTATGTTTAGATAATAAACGATAAATTGAATGAGCTGTAGTCAGCTCAGGTAAAATCTAATGAAAATACGCGTGATAAATGTGATAACTGCCTCTATTAGAATTAAGTATAAAAGTAAAAACAAGTCCTATTTTGTTTTAGTGAAAAACATAATGGTTTAAGATAAGTGAAAGCCAAATGATTTAAGATTCCATCAACATGCCAAAGAGGCATTAACGTGGCAAGACAAGGAAGCATAATCTATTTACACAGATGGTCCAAAGATTAATCATTTCAATGACCATAACAGTGTAAAATCCGTGAATATATTTTCCTTTCCCTCATATGTAGGTATGCCACACTTTACATTCCTGAATGGGCTGATGATGATACTGATGACTTTCCTGAATAAGATAAATTTTTATATAAATATAATTCTCCTTTTTCTGTGATTTTCTTGCTCGGTTCTTAGCAAAAAGTATTTGTATTGGCTTGGGGCCTATGTTGAAATAATATTGTAAGTACATTAATGCCGGATCTCATGTTTCAGCTGACCTACATCGTCTGGGAAGCAAGCGGACGTCACTGGCGAATGTTTGCGTGTTTGTTTGTCAACTCGGGCGTGTTTGCCGGGCCATTACAGCGAGGCCAGCGAATCCAAGCGCTAACTGAAACATTTGTAGTTTCCGCCGCCTTTAGCTGGAGGCCTTGTTGGATATTTTTGTATTTGAGGAATATGCTTTCTTAATACAGTTTTTTCTCAATAAATAATTGATTCATCATCATCACGTCAGCCGAAAGATGTCCACTGCTGGACATGAGGCCTCCCCCAAGGCTTTCCACTCAGACCGGTCTAGTGCTTTCCGCATCCAACCCGATCCCGCGATCTTAACCAGAACTAATAATTGATTATGATGGGATATTTTACGCATTGGCCAAAACCAAAACTAAGCCAAAGCGTGCATAGTAACTAGATAGATCCATGCATCCATGTATAGAAAAAATACATACATATATATCTAAATACACCTGTTTTATTCTTTTTGTTTCTAAACGTTGCTTGAAAGGGATCGCTTTGTAGCGATAAGGTCGCTCAATTTCTAAATTTTATCTATGTACTATTTCGCTGAATTGTGTATTGTGTTCATTAGCTTAGATCTACGAGTATAAATATCCAGTGATAGCAGTTATGTTTCTAAACAAAATTTACGCAGTATTTGACAGACATAAAAAAATAATTACAGACATTTCTAATTGGTATAAAAGCTAAGCTTTTTAATTTAGTATCTTCATAGGTACCTACTAAATTTCAAAGTTCCAAGGAAACTGGAAGCAACCAACTTCCCTAAGTACCTATAGGTTTTAATTCCCGGTAATTTATATGGAACTAAACATTTTTTAACGACTTTATTTTCAATTGCGTTGACTAAGAAGTTAATTTTTTGCATTTCTCCAAGACCTAGCAGACCTTGAGTATTTAATATTAATTTCAACTTGATACCTCTACGCGTTCCAGAGAAAAGGGCACTTGACAGACGGACGGATGGACAACAACGGTTTTTACGGAACCTTAAAAGAGTAATTAGTATTTATTATACCTACCTTATAGCATCTTGTGAAATAATTAAATAAAACAACTATTAAAATCAAACGAGCTTTGCGGTGAAGGAAAAACATCGTGAGGAAACCTGCACAAACCGGCGAAGCAATTCAATGGTGCGTGTGAAGTTCCCAATCCGCACTGGGCCCGCGTGGGAACTATGGCCCAAGCCCTCTTGTTCTGAGAGGAGGCCTGTGCCCAGCAGTGGGACATATATAGGCTGAGATGATGATGATGATGATGATTAAAATCAAACTAAAATTAAGTGTAAGTAGTATAAACCGGGCTGTTAGCGGTCGATGGAGTTTCATTTGTTCTTATAATGGTATAGTTAAACCATTTGTTCCCTGATCTCCCAGTCAACAATTTGATAAGCCAGGCAAAACAATGTTTCTATATTTTTTTCTGGAAAATGGTTCAAAAGGTTCGATAATAACTACTGTACAAAAAAAAACTATAAATGTTCGACGTAAAAGTAAAAAAAAAATGGTCCCGCTGATTTGAATATTATCAAACTTTGTAAGTACGTAGGTACAGTCAACTGCAAAGATATCGATACGGTCAATGGTATAAAAATATTTGTACCTACACAACCTTAATATTAAGTTAATAAAGTCGTGTATAGGTACATATTTTTGCAACTTTGGCCGTGTCGATATCTTTGTAGTTGACTGTACTTTATCAAGTCAAGTCTTTGTACGTCAATTACCTAAGAGATTATAATGTGCGCCGCTTTATGCAATGTACACAGTTATTAAAAGTCCATCACAATGGCATATGTACTCTGAAAACATCGCTAACTCGGCTAACTCCTAGGCGGTTTCTTTGACGACACGCACGTCAGATTTCTATACATATTTGCCGACCACAATAGTCGATTACTCACGTAAACTCAACTATTATGTATGTTAATAACTACGTAAATACATTATTTGATCATCCGCAATAGGTGAAAATAGAAGCTGCATGCCACGTAATTTATGTATCTGCGTAAGTAAAGTACCTACATACCTAATAACGTCTAAAAATAAGAAGAATCGAGGCACTTGTAGAAATGGTTTATTATTTATTTGGATAAAAACGGTATATTGTTCTTAAATTTAAAAACTGATTTATGCGTCTTGTTTAAATGAAGCGCCATCAATTTTAAAGGTATTTGAACAAACGTACGAAGAATACTAAATAAATAAATTAATAAGTAGGTAGATTATTTATAAAAAAATATTCGAATATGACCAAATTTGATGACCAAGCAAGTGTCGCATGAATTTCATTTTCTGTCAATTACGCGAGCGATCAACATTGAGTGAACTGCTAATAGATATGTTTAAATTTTGAGCATACCTACCAAAGCTAACTAATACAATCAACGTCATAAATAAGTGATCACTTTTGTACCTTGTCGCTTTCAGTCGTTACACAATTTCGTACGGCTTTTCAAACATGACAAGGTACAAAAGTGATCAATTATTTATGACGTTGACTATACTATACTTAATGGATGACGCTCACTTGGAATGATTTTGGAGAATTAACAACCAACGGATTAATTCAGGATCTACCTTGCGGAGATCTTTATCTTACTTTTCCTTAATCACACGTACAAGACAGCTCCGTGAAAAACAAATTTTTCATGCTTAAACCTTCCTTCCTCCATTTCCACATTAATCAACATATATCACACTAGATTTTTCCCGCGACTCCGCCCGCGAAGAATTTGTTTGCCGATATCCTACGGCAACTACGCAGTGGTTTGGGCTATATCTTTCCCAGGGTCTTAATCTATTTCCGTACTTAAATATCATCTAGAGGTAAAAAACAGTCGGACAGAGTTATTTTTGTATTTATAATAGTAGTACCTAAAGATAGGTTCAACTGTCACAAACATAATCATCATCAACTACTGGGGGAGAAGTAGGTACCGTTTGTGGCCACTGTACCGTTTGTGGCCATTTATTGTTTAAATATACGTTTGAAATAAATTTATAGTAATAAATCATTATAAAGTTTATTTGTTTCAGTATAAACTTTTAAAACGCACTAAACATGTTTTTAATACTAAGGGGCTGTTTCACCATCCATTGATTACTGTTAACTGGCGGTTAGGTGTGATACCGTCTGTATTTGTTTTGTTCGAATAGACGGAGAATGCATCACATTTAACCGTCGGTTAACGCTAATCAATGGATGGTGAAACAGCCCCTAAGTATAACTTTTTATATATGACTGAAAATCTCAACTGGCCAAAAACGGGCTTAAGGCGGCCAAAACCGGTACTTCTGCCCTAACTTACCTCTACATAATAGTTTGACGCATTCACTGCCGGCATTGTTTTTTGAACTTTCGCAAGGTGCCGCAAACGCACATTTGCGTTCAAATTTCAAATGTGTGCGGAATTCTGACAGCGGCACTGGGTGAAAATCGGGTGAACGCATATATGCGTTGCCGGCAGTGAATGCGTTAACATGCGTTAGCATCTTGTGCGCAAAAAAAAAGTGTCACGCAGACTTAGCCATTTTGCATGCGTGGTTGTGGAATAGCAAGGTAAAAGGATGTAGTTCATTGAATAATAACATCCGATTCGAATGACGATCGCAATACAATACATTTTTGTTTTATCTTTAACATACGTACATATTTTGGCTCCTAATTTGTTAAATTTTAAATTTAAATATTATTATATTTTGTTAAATAGCCCTAGGAACGTGCAAAAATGGCCTTTGATGTTCAAAGAAAACGAATATTCGCCATCTGAGCTCTTCTACGGTTGCTAAAAGCATAAAAACAAACATGCCTAGGTAGGTATTATTTAAAATACCACTTTGACAGATAGATAAACATAACTTGGGTATTTATTGAGACCTAGAGCCTCTAGAGGGAACATAATAACCCTAAAAGCTATTTTGTTAGTTTTTTAAACGCGGCCACCCTTACCAGAAAGACCAGGCTGAAAACCAGCGCTGAA
The DNA here is from genome assembly GCF_025370935.1 of Choristoneura fumiferana. Classification (NCBI taxonomy): domain Eukaryota; kingdom Metazoa; phylum Arthropoda; class Insecta; order Lepidoptera; family Tortricidae; genus Choristoneura; species Choristoneura fumiferana. The sequence continues at coordinate 12,198,324 of NC_133475.1, read as the reverse complement.
TTTTATCTGCAGCATATTATTATAAGACCGGTTGGCAAGAGTAGCTATGTATTAGTTTTTAGTTTTTGTTTCTCTTTTTTTAAATAGCTACTACTAGCAATAAAAAAGTATATTATTATTAAAGTACAATTATTTAAGCATAATTGTTGGAAGCAGCACCTGAAGATCGTCTACCTCGTGTGAAGTACATAGTATCGTGGTAGGTATTGTAATTATTAACTTATACAATACCGCGTAAAAAAGGTAGAATGTGTCTCTTATTTATTTTCCGTTAACTTTCTCTTCATAGTACTTTATTTTCCATCTTGGGGTACAATGAAGAAGAGTATATAAATTTAGGTATGTGTGCAATATCTACAAAGCCGTCAAATTTAACAATACCCGGGTATCGCTGTACCTATGCATGCACTGCCTTTTTCATGCTAGGCATTTGGCATTTGGAAAAACCGGCTAAAGCAAATGTATAAAATAACAACCGAATTGATAAACTCCTCCTTTTTTGAAGTCGGTTAAAAATATTTCGAATACGCGTGGAAACTACACCCCAAGCCCTCTCATACTAAAATGAGGTCTGTCTGTGCACAGCAGTAAGACGTTTATAGAATGGAAATGATGAAAACTTTAGATCCAATCAGGTTCTAACGCTAGGTAATATTCCTAAACTAATTTAACATCATCCGCGATCACAAATCAACATTGATTAAAAAGTCATGGACTGATTTTTTATCAATTGTTCACAGGCTTTATTATATTGAGCACTATATATGGTCAAAAGACGAGCCACTTCTGTCCGAGCATGCAGCTCTAAGAGTTCCAACGATACCGCGCGCTTTGTTGGTGAAATGAACGCATTCTGTCAATATTTTGTAATCTACCTACCTACCTATCAAAACATTATTTGAAAAACATGCTCGATGTTTCATTCAAAAAATGATTTTAGTTTTGTGCTAATCTCGAAAGATGAGAGAAGAATTTCATACTTTTTACAAAAACAATTTACCTAAAACTGAAATAATAGGTAATGCAACGGACTATATCAAATCAAGTACAATAAATTAACCGTCAACAATAAGTAAATTCCCGTTGTGTTCCTCATGTTTTAACAAAACATCGTGAATGACAAGGCCTCGACACCAACTTTTACGACTGTCGTATATTTCACCCAAACTGGCATCAAAATTGAAAGGAAATCATCATTCATCCATTAGTCACAGACAAAATATTTGTTGACAAAGCCTGCGTAATTGCAGTGCTACAATCGTAACACTCGCTACGAAGCTACCGTAACGCCCGCAATTTGTGTCCATTGTTCATGTTTACAGTAGGATTGTCTTCGCGCACCCGCGGCCCGCGGCCGTCGCTCGCGCATTCTCGTCGTGTTTTCAAAACAGGACGCTTCAAGTAACTCATTGTGTCGTGTCGTAGCAACTTCCAGACAATTGCATCGCTTGCATTTTTTAAATCATTCGGGTTAATTAGATATACTTTTATTCAAACTAGAACATTGCGTTGCGCACAACCTAAAGACCTATCCCACAAGAACCTAACATAGAATGAGATACATACGAACAAGTAACTGCTCGGCCAGTATGAACCAACATACCTGGGTCATGAGGCGATCAGCGCCGGTACCCTCGTCATCCTTGAAATCGATGTCCGGATTATAATTAGGCACTAAGTCTTTAAACTTTTCATCGTCTCTGGTGATGCGACCCTCGGGGGGGCCGCTGGCGCGGCCGTTGTCTTCGATGATGTTGGGCACGTGCTGACCGAAGACGAGGGGGTAGAGGCGCCGCGGCCCCGGGCGGTGGGTGAAGCCGCGGCCCGGGCCGCAGGCCGCCGCCGCGCCCAGCCACAGTAGCACCAGAGCCAGCCTCATCTCGTAGACATCACGCGCGCTCGACGCACGACCACCGCGCGCCGCGATTTGAGCGACACTGAACAGAGCGCCCCGAGCGCCCGAGCGGCCGCTGTCCACCACCGCGGCCCGGCCCGAGCCTGCATCCCTTGCGCCGCGAGCCGCCGCTGCCGCCGCGACCCTGCGACGCGCTCACCACCGCGCAATTCGCTAATCGCGCCCGCGTCCGCTATCTCTTCTAATATCACTACCTTCATCCACCACCTTTCAAGCTATCACAGTCACGGCAAACCTTTTTAACGAAGTCATAAACATACAATTAATACTATACTTGATGTTTTATTTTTAATATTCGCTTTCCTATCCTAGAATAGGTCACCTTAGATCAAGCCGTAGGTTATCGTTTGTAAATAGAAAATTAGCGCAAGATTCAGATTTAATGAACATGACTAAGGCCAATGACCAAAGATCTCGAATTAGATTCGAAACGTTAAACAATTACTTGCAATTCTCACTTTCTCAAATATACAATACAAACCTACATACCTAATACGATAATTTATAAAATAGATTTGAAAATTATCTAAGCACTAAATACCTTACCTAGGACAGATTTACACTTTAGCCAGTTTTGCAGTCGTTCGTTTTTAAAAGCTGCAAGCAAGTGAATTTTGGCCAACTTTTTGTGGTCGAATTGACTTGAAATTTGGTACACATGTGAGTTCCGATAAAAATGCAATAATAATGTAGTATCACCAAAAGAAACTCAGTATTCTTTTAATATTACCTACACATTTTTTTAACTTTAATACACGCCAACATCACCACAATATTATGTATGATGTACTAACCCAAAGAAACTAATTACTTACGTAATTTTCAGCAGTTGAGTAAATATATCTAGTACTTATAATGACCTTAACTACAGAGAAACTAGGTACATGTTGCTCAACTTAGAGTGGGTATGGGAAAACCAGCGCTATAACGGTTATCGTATACGCTTTAAATATAGTAACGAAAAGCTTAAGTTAAGTTTAGCTTGTAATATCTATTCACATTACAAAAAAACCGGCCAAGTACGTATCAGGCCATGCACCGTGTGGGTTCCGGACCTATATGACATTTTTTTGACATCCATAAGTGCTTGTTATAGCCTAAATTGAATAAAGATATCTTGACTTTGACTCTGACTTTGGTAAGCGGTAAATATTCAATATTAACTTTTGGTCGACTATTACTTTGTTAACTTGAAATGCCTTAATTCAATACCTACAAACTGTCCAGATTTTAGTAAATATGTACCTACCTATTTAGGAAGTGGAGTTCTGGTTTTAAGGAAACTATTGTAACGATGTTTTATAAATTCTTAAGTATTATTATTAACCAACATGCTTTTTTCGGATTTATTTACCACTTTACCCAAAAGACTTGAAGATAAGTTCGCCTTTGTATTAGTACAAAGTCTGTTATTTATTTTTTAAATTATCTGTGTAATGAAATAACGAGTTATTTTATTATTTTAATAATAGCAGTTATCACTGTTCGCAGATCGCATAGCATTAATACACAGGTACATAGTACATTTATTAGTTGAGATGCCGTAGAGCGGTCGTAGCGCAATCGTGGCGTAGCTACGTACATAATAAGTGACTTAATTTTACGCACGTTTTATTTTATTAGATACGCCTCCGAAAATTGAAAATTAATAAGGTCTCTACTCTTAGGTCAAAACTAAAAATATGTAGATATTTACTATATCTTTTATTTACTTTCTGCCTAAATGATTACGTTTACGATATACCAGTGTTATAAAGGATGGCAAAGAACTAGTACCTAACCTACATTGACTGCGAGATGATGCATCTGAAGGCATCAAGATATATTTCACGCTTCTCTCACTCTCCAGTTTGCCTAACAGAAATGTTCAACTCCACGCCACTGTTGTCTACATTGTTAAGTATAGGATAATCTTTCTGAAGTCTTTCTGTTTGAGAATATTTGTCTTTAATATATTCTTTAAGATGTATCTGTAAAAACGTTCCGAATCAAATATTAGTTTTTTTTTTTTTTTCAGATATGGAACCCTACAATGACGAAGTTTATTTATTTATTAACTTTGAAATTTCCCAGATCAAACGCTAAGTGGAACAATGGCTACTAAAAGGCGCCTCATTGGTGCCTTTGTTGAAGGAAGTAAGTTGATCTCGTGTTCTTCGGTTTTCCCTCAAGTACTTATTTACATTCTCCGTTAGTATAATCTCTACAATTTAGTGTAAATAACCGATTTCTAGTTAAGAATTACCACATGAGGACATCGCAGAGTACTGAAACTATTTCAGCTGTTTACCAAACGTGTTATTGTCATGTCAGTGGTGTCAGTGTGACCGTAGGTGCTGCTGGTAACGACGAACAAACAACTGTACTGGAGGTACATTATAACGGCTAACTCCAGTGGCGAAAAACGAAGTTCGCATCGTACCGTCCCTCTCATTCTCGTATTAAATAATATAAGCGTCAGCAGGACGGCAAGATACGAAGTTCGAAGTTTGCACTTTGTAGTATAGGGCCAGATCATTATGACCAAGATGAGAACATTGTTAATGGAAGTTGATGCTGTATTTTTTTACTGTAATGTGTGTTTGTTTTTTTTTACAAAAAGTTACCAATACGTTTGTATAAAAGCAAAAAAACTAAAACTTACATATTCGAAGCCTAAAAACATATATTTACAACCATATTAACTAATCAATTTTTCCCTAAGTCCTAAGTCTACTCGTATTAAATATAAGTACCTGGGTGGTCACCTTCAAAATACCGATCTTTATAATTCCGAATGTTTTAAAACTACTAATATGTCTATTCCGATTCATCATAAATCCGATTTTTATAAATCCGAAAATTAAAAATATCTAAGGTTTAAAATTACGATTTCTAAGACTTATAATTCCGATTACTTAAAAACACGAAATTTATTTTTCCGAATTTCAAAATATCGATTTTGTTTTAATGTCCGATTTTTAAAACTCCGAAAAATGAAAAACACGAAATGTTATTGGCCCGAAGTACAGTATTTTGATTATAAAATTGCCGAAATGACATCGGATTTAAATATTTCAAATTCAAATTCAAATTCGGAATTAAATATTTCGGAGTATTTGGGTGTTCCCCACGATGTGCCTGAGAAACAATACGGCAGATCGATTAGAGCGACGCATTCTATACCGGGCACATCGTGATAAGCCGAAGAAAAGAAAAATTTAGGTACGACGAGCGAAGCGAGGAGTGGTTAGTATGAATTGTGACCACAACGCACGAGCCGAGAGGCCGGCGAAGTGCCAGAACCGATACGGCGGCGTTTCATGAATGCCTAGGAATTTCATGATCTGCCTAAATTGGCCAAATCATGAAATGGCGGCGTTTAATTTATTCATTTATTTTAATTGATTTTTAGTTTTAAATAAAATAAAAATGATTAAAAAATATATAGAAACTTTTTTATTGATATTGACATCTGATTACCTTGGTCTTAAATGAACTATAGAGCATAAAAAGTTATTTTATGTCGCCTAGATCCAGCATAAATCAAATACGAACTTTATGAGCATGAGATTGGAAAAAATGATTTGTAGGTAACTAGTATCTACGGTGGCTGGCATCACAAGGAGCGACGCAGATTTCAACGCAATAGGTACCTATGACACTTGAACAGCCCGTAATTAAAAGCATTGGAGACACTGTAATTATTGGCAACGAGAGTACACTATTACTTACTACGAGTACCTACCGCTTTTGATTCGTTCCTTTATGAGGCTCGGATAACACATCAAAAGTTAAGACAAATGGTGAAACATTGTATGCTATTTATGAACGTCAGTATATTGCCTCCATTTATTGCACCAATCCGAAATGCAAGCGTTTTGAACTTTTAAAAACCGGCCAAGTGTGTTTATGTTTAGGGCCACGCTCAGTTTAACGTTCCGTACTCATATCAGGCAAATATTCAATACCTATTAGATACCATTGATCGACCATTACTCGTTAACTTACGTAGTTGTGTTGTGATAGTTTCGTTTCGTAGTTGTGATAGTGTACTTATGCTAAATGGTTGTTTTCAAAAAACCACCATTTAGGCTAAATAGTTTAGGGTCTGTTTCACCATCCATTGATTAGTGTTAACTGACGGTTAAATGTGATGCCGTCTCCATCTATTCGCATAAAACAAATAGAAACTGCATCACATTTAACCGTCAGTTAACACTAATCAATGGATGGTGATGGAAAACACCCCCACTTTACGCCTATGGGAGGTACCCTAGAATTTTTTTTTATTTTTTTTTATTGTACCATTTTGTCGGCATAGTTCACATATATCTCCGTGCAAAATTACAGCTTTCTATGATTGATAGTCCCTGAGCAAAGCCACGGACGGACGGACAGACAGACAGACATGGCGAAACTATAACGGTTCCGTTTTTGCCATTTTGGCTCCGAAACCCTAAAAAATGTAGGTACTTTAAAGTTTATCAAAAAAAAAAAAATTTTTTACCAAGCAAGCTGGCAATATTTCTGAAAGATTTTTATAGTTAACATGTTAGCACACATCATGAGATGAAAGAGAATCTTGAGAGAGAATGCATAATACATAATACATATTACAATACAATACAATTTTTCTTCTTTTCAGCATATCACGACTTGCCGGTATAGAGCTAGGAATATCGACGAATACGTTACTCTACGATCTGCCGTATTGTTTCTCAGGCACATCTTGATATGCCCGGTCAATTTTTAGGCATATCATGAAATGGCGCCATTTCACGATATGCCTAGGAATTTCGTGATCAGGCGGATTTAACGATCGTCCGCCGACATAATATAATAACTATTATAGATACAAGTGTATCTATAATTTTAACAGCAGAACCCTAAAAAAAATCATGGCCACTTTATGTTAAGCAATGCGCTTACGTATAGCCTTTTCCTTTTTTCGAACAAATTAAATGTCTACATGTTTGTTAAATGAAATCGAAATGGTCCTTTGTTTTGTGGATGAATGCAATGCCGTCTTCAATATTTAGCATAGTAAAACACCTAAGCACTCAAACGCGTGTTCCAGTCATCTCACGGCGCGGGCAGCGGGCAAGTTCAATAACGACATAACGACGCAACACGAGCGCACATCTAGTCACGCCGGAGGAGAGGTCAAGATACCCATTTCATTAATTTACTCTTCTGAACAAAACAACGCGAAGGTTCTTACAATTTTGACCTAGAAAGGGATTGTTTTAGAGGATTTATGACGCATTTGCATAACAGAAGTGCCACTTGAGGACGATTTGTACGCATTGCGAAGACGAACATCCCGTACAATAAACGCATGGAACGTATAATCAGCTCATAAGTCATTTGGTCTTAGCATGTTTGTTTTCTTCCGGCATTCCTGCTGGAGACGGCGCAATGGGACAGGAGGCGGATGCTTTTCTACACAAAGTTTCGAAATGCATCAGACACGAAAAAAGTTGATTTAAGGATTCGTATCTCTACTCTACGTACGTAGAGTTCATTCTTTAAAGAAAGTCGCCTTACCTCCTTACCTTACGAGTATAACCTAATGAGGGCTAAAATTATGATTCACATACCTATAATATTTTTTGAGGTGGGGCAGTGTAGGTAATCTAATTTTCCAGACTTTTATTGATTACTGTTATTATTTGATTTTTTGCAGGTGTAGTGTGTCTATAGGTGAGGAGAGAACCTGACTACGAAGCTGAGGTCCTCGGTTCGATTCCCGGCCGGGGCAGATAGTTAATACGAATGTTTGTTTTCGGGTCTTGGATGTTTAATATGTATTTACATAAGTATGTATTTATCTATAAAAGTAAGTCTATCCGTTGCCTTGTATCCATAGTACAAGCTTTGCTTAGTTTAGAACTAGGTTAATTCAATTGGCGTTAAGTGTCCCATGATATTATTATTATAGGTATTTGAAATCTATGTAGGTATTTTTCGGCTCGGGTTGTAAGTGTTTATGGAAGCATCATCAAATTCGCTAGGTAGTTCAAGTACAAAACTATCTAGAGACCCTGTCTAGAACGTTCATGCGAAAAAAGAAAAAAAATGCGGATTTTTTTTATACTTTCTGGCTAAAATGTAAACCAGCTGCACACCCATAACATTTGAAATAATTATTGATTATAAATATGTATGTATGTAGTCAGTAAGGTATTTATTGTATGGGCCAAGTTGCCCGAAATGAATGAATTTATTGTTATTATTATTAAAATTACTCACCGTTCTCCACAAAATTCTACATTATAACAAAAAAAAAACAGTTAAAAAAAAAGAATGCTATCTATAAGTACTTACTTGAACGTGAGACTGCTTCTTGAACGTGAACGTTCTGCTTGAACGTGAGACAAATTAGATATAATTATTGGAACAAAGTTTTCGACATGAATTAATTTATTGTAATGCTCTTCTGACATTATTATGTTATTATGTTTAGTAGACGTGGATCTTTCATTGATTGTTATTAAGTACATAACTATTTATATATGTGTTTTTTGTGAGATTTGTGTTTATTTTTATTATTTTTAGTGTAAATGTTATGATTATAACTTATAATTACATGTATTGAAAAAAAAACTTATTATGTAGGTACTCAATACTTAGTTTAAGTTCAAAATGTATATCAAAATAAAAATCCCGAGTTCAAGTAATTAGCGGTAGGTAAACCTATTTACCTGTCGGTAACCACAGCTTATCAGCAAGGATTATTTGTCCGTGACCTTGAACTGAACAAGTCATAACGTGAAACTACCTATCTGAACATAAAGAAACTCTAAATAGCCCTTTTGTTGAAAAGGAAATGCATATTAGGTTGATAAAACAGTGGGAACCAAGTCGGAATTCACACATCCTTATCGGCATTACCGAGAAGCTCAAATCATGCGAACCGACCAAACAATCGAACCTCCGCCGACCACAAAAAGGGTGCGATGCGAATGCAACGGTCGTCGCAGTCGATCCAGCCTTGGTGTTGACTTGACACGAGCGAGAGCTTTTTTTTGTGTTCGAATTTGGTCAATGCTCCATGCGTTACTGTAGGTAGAGTGCCAAAACTGTATTGGCAAATTACAGCTCTAAATAATTTTATCAAATGGTCTAAAATTTCTTTTGAGCTGTTACTTCCCAAATAATTACCATTTTCAAGTGGTATTTTTACATAATATTATGTACAATCCGTGAGCTCTTAGAAAAACCTTCGGGTGTCGAGGGAAATCGAAAGTATTCGCTAGCAGAAAATGATAATTGTCTTTTTGACATAGTAGCAATCCATCACGCAAAGAGTGCACTCGTTGTGTTTTCATCGTTCTTTAGTTTGTAAGTTTTCGGAATTTTTCTATGAGGAGTCAACAGGGTATTTCTGTAAATAGCCAATTCAAAATTCAAATCATTTATTCAGTAAATAGGCCGCAATGGGCACTTTTACACGTCATTTTTTAAACTACCAGCGCTTTCGGAAATACCATCATTGCCAAGAAGATTGCGCCGCGAGAAACTTGTCAGAAAGCCGTTTTTTTCATAATAATATAATTACAAATAAAATACTTAAAAACTAGAGTATACAATTAAAGAAAAAAAAAGATTTTAACAACAATAACGGGAATTTGTTTATAAGTAAGTAATGTATTTTGTAAAGAAGATGAAAGGTTCAAGAAAAGTGTTGATCGTAAATATTTTAATAAAGTTCAAGACTGAGTTATAGAGCAACGGGAATTTCGAAAAGTACATTAAAAATATTAAACGAAAGCAGACCAATAAAAAAATTCATTTGACATACCCAAGAGAAGTAGATACTAACAACAGCTCTATATATCTCCAAATAAATGTAGTGTGTTAAGGCGGGGTGTGCTCTATTTAAATTAACGATGGAATAATTCGAAAATGCTAATTTAGTTTTATTTTTATTGTGACAAAAATAAATATTGTATTAAAATTAGAAAAAGATAAAGAAGCGTAATATTATTACAGTAAGGTTTATTTCATACTGATGATTATTCTTTACATAACTTTTTACGGTAACTTTGAAAAGTTTTGCAAGTTGATAACAAAACAGAACCGCATATCACGATCGCGTCTCATCGTCTATACCCGAAGCATGCTTCTAAAATCCGAAGGTTTTTTTTAAGAGCTCACGGCTACACTCCAGCTCTCGTAATTTATATTTTAGAAAGTTGAAAGAAAATACAGTACCATCTTGGTGTTTCGGAACCGCAACGGATGCAGTCTTTTATAGTGCCTTGGTTATAAGGCAAGTTTTTAAGGCAAGTTTTATTGGATAGTGCCATTTTATTATCCTTTTGTATTAGGTACGAAATATGATAGGATTAAGGAAAGAGAGGAAGTGGCAACGCAACGTTTATTGCCGGACCTGGCGCCAGCACTGATAGCGGTCAGACTTTGAGCGGGTAAGAACACTTGTTAACTCAAAGTAACTAACCCAATAACGCTATTGTTCACCTAGCTACGTTCATTCATAAACTGTGTGAAAGGAAACCTGCTGTAAACTGTGGCTCCCTAATCATTGACTACGGAATAACAACTGAGGGCCTCACATTTGAATATTTTTATTTACTCAGTGACTAGGAAATGTACAAAATCAGGTAAAGCTGCAATCGTCGTACGCTTTTATTGAATGAACGTGCGGCGCCGGTAGTAGGTAAGTAAAGTGCTTATGCATTTTTGATTTGATTATGAACATTCTATAATGGAACAATTAATTTATGCTTTTAATAAGAAAGTTATAATTAGTTAAATAAAAAAAAAACTAGGTTGTTCACCGTGGTTCATGGTTGGCTTCCTCTGTATGACAAGGAACCACAGATTTGGTTACAAACCTCGGCTATTAACACGTATGTGACCCTTGTATCTTAATTTACTAATTATGTCTGTGTCTTTTCATTAAAAGAACTCTCAGTTGATAATTTGTTGTTCTTAAACTACCAAAATATTAACTTCCCAATCCGATTACTGTCCGTTTCGGGTAGCCAAAGTAAACTGGCAAGTGGGAAGCGTGTCGCATGGCACCTCCGTCCGCGCGAGCAAACATCATTTGAGGCTGGAGGTGTTGGCGAGGGCTAATGGCGAGAGTGCTGGGCCAACACGCGGCGCTGTAGTGTTTTAAACTGTTTACCCTTCCATAAAGACCGGTTGAACATACACGATGGCATGACGCTTCGCCTCGGAATAACTTAACTAATAGGGATAACTTTTTAGGATTCCGGGGGTATCGAAACCGCACCTTAAATAGACATAGATTTACGTGAGTTATAACCTCGTGGATGTACGACATCGGGTAAACCATGTTTTTGGTATGACTTAGAAATATTAGTGCGTGATGTAATTGTTAGTTTGTACCTACATGCTACTGAGGAAAATAACGATGAATCCGTACCTATTTACAAAATTTGCGGTGCGCGGGAAAGTCCAAATGTGCTTATCCAAAGGTATGTTTATTCTATTTCAAGTATGTAACCTATAGTTTCTGAAAGTGAGTAATGTAAAGATTTATTTGATTGTTCGCAACGCAACGACAGTTGTTTTTTTACCGACTTCAAAAAAAGGAGGAGGTTATCAATTCGGTTGTATTGTTTTTATGTTTGTTACCTCAGAACTCCAGCATTTATGAACCGTATTGAATTTTTTATTCATATCATCTAGGAATGCCTTCAATTAGGTCCCAAAAGCACGAAATCAGGATCGGATGATTGGATCCTAAGGAAATCGAAGTAACTCTTCAAATATTCTAAGGAATCTAGGGAAACCTATCTATGATAATTTGGATATACTCGTATTTAGTAGTAACTCGTGCATTTGCTCTTGAAAATCATGAAGTGAAGTGGAACTGATGATGAAGACCACATTTGACCAACGGAGCTACTACTCAATAACAAAGAAACAGTTGCTAAACAATTTATGCTCATCGTAATGCATATGGTGTAATGGAACGGGTGGTGATGCACCAGGACTCCTCAATAATGAACTTCTCTGCATCGGAAATAGCAATCTTTCGTAAAAGGTGACGAGCAGTTGACATTAAACGATAGTTTAATGTCAATGTTTAATAGTATCTTAGATTATTTAGGTACAGTAAAAAGCGTGAAAAAATATGTATAAGTAGATAAATATTTAACCGGTTCAACTTTTTATGATTTGTGATTGGTTGACTAGAAATATTGGTAGGGAGTCCTAAATTCAATCAACTACCTACTTAAATCGTGTTATTGATTACGTGAATAATCTATTCGATCGAATAGCCAGTTGATTTATTTTTAATTTTTAAATTAGGTAAACAATTGTCATCTGTGGCGTAAAGAATAAACCACTTTTAAAAATTTACTTGTACTTGCAATGTTTTTTAGTTTTCAAAAAAAAAGTTTTAAATTTTAAACTTACTAATCCGTTTTTGACCATATATAAAGCAGCGTTAATTGCCCCTTTACCGCGAACTATTTATTTTTTATTCTTTTACTACTAGCTCTTTGTGCCCATTGTAGTCCAAGTGTCGAAGGGGTGACCATTTGTTTTGTGTTAAAAAGATTACAAAAACGCCCATAATCGAATAGCATTGTGAACTCAAATAAAATTCAATTTTATCTAGTAGGTACTTAAGAACTTTCCGCTATACCTTGTATTAAATAGTTTTAGCAATGAGTCAGGTTGTGGTCAGGTGCGCGTAAGCAAAACAGCGTGCTAACAATAATCCTATGTGACGCATCTCCGATAACAAGGATTTACCGGATACGGATGAAACGCCGTGCTAGCGCCGCACTTCGACATACTAAACTGACTGTTAAGACAAAGCTGAAACGGGCTTGCGCACATTTTGCAAGCGTCGTCGTAAAATGTACAGGATAAAGATGACTTCTTACATTGCTCACATTCATAATGTTAGAATGAGTAAAGGTCCTGTCCTGTAGTATCCTATCATATGGATGCATTCTGTACATTGCCGGGGATTGCCAGACCTGTGGACCGGGCATTAAATACCGGCCAAATGCGAGTCGTACTTGCATGCGAAGGATTCCGGTGTATTGCCATTATTAAGACGGGACCGAACAAAGCATCCAAAGAAAGAACACATTTATTGTATGAAAGTTATGAAACCCGCTTTAATTCCTTAACTTTATTTTATTTTATTATAGGTAGGTACATACAGACACTGTGAAACTCTACCTACGTACCTACCTACGAGTAGTACCTATGTGAAACAGCTTTATAATTTTAACGAACGGAAAATCCGTGGAGCCTATTGAGTAGAGTAATTAGAGTAGAGATAGCAACTTATTAAAACAGAACCCTAAAAGGGGATGCTTATGGTAAATATGGTGTCGTATCGTTCCAAAGATACGACAGTGACGAATAAAGCAAGGCCCTTTAATTTTTTTTCTACTATTTTATGTCGTAGGTTAGGTAGGTACCTACATAAGGCACACTATTTAGGTAAGTATGTAAGTTGCACACCGTCAAAGCTGCGTCAGCAGGCAGTTATAATTTTCATTAACTTTTTCCATTGTGACACGAAAATTATCCATGCAAATGTATGATTAATTTTCGTGTCACAATGGAAAAATTTAATGGAAATTATAACTACCTGCTAACAGATTTAACGGTGTGCAGTATCTATTAGTCTCTGGCTCAGGACCACTGCCTACTTCTCTGAACTCCATCTTTATAAAATTAGTTAAAAGTCTTCGAATGTAAGTAAGTGCCAAAAGCGAAACCTTTCTAATTTTTTTTTTAATTCATTGCACCAAATATATTTTAACGAGACAAGGACACCAATTTTAGAAATCAGACCGCTCGAAAATTCCATTCTATTCAAAAAATACAAAACTACAGCTCAAATTATTTTTTAACTAGTTGACATGAGTTTAGCTGTTAAATCGAACTACTCTTCCCATATTACAAATTCAATCCGAATATACCTTTTTCGAGCGGTATTTTCACAGTTGCGGTTTCGGAAATCGGCCCCCCAAGGCTTAGGCGCATGCAATTAAGGGTATTGCATGCAAAGTAGGTAACTTAAAAGAATGCTCATTAACATTCCGCATCTTAAAAGGATTTCATACGTCATGTTCCTTCTGATGTATGCCCAATAAGATACGAAATAAATTAGCAATATAAAGGTCGTCCTAAGACTATGCGAAATGAAGGGAAAGTAGTAGTTAACCTTCGGAAAGTTAAATATTGTAGATAGGATATTTTGCTGGAAGGGACTTTATTTTATTTTAAAACATAGTAGTGTTTTTTTGCATTCAGAGATATTCTAAATATGACTTGCTTTGTTTGGGAATCGGTCCGACTCTGAAAAAAAAAACATCCGTATTTTTATGATGGCAATCTAAAGAATAGCATGAAAAAATAATTCTATAAAATAAGTATATCAGTAGAAAAGTGTATAATCAGTTATCAATTAATTCAATAGGGTAGAAAATACGTTCAAATATTTAACATACTTTCAACATCCAGATTTTGTAAAATATGTAATTGCATTGAACTGTTAATAATACGGTACAGTCGAATGCAAAAATATATATACAGCCATAGCGTCAAAATATGTTTAGTGGCATAAAGGTGTATAGATAGATATTTTTGACGTCTTGGTAACGTATATATATTTATGCCCTTGACCGTACCTGTAGAATGCTATGGCACATGGTGACCAATTATGAGGTAACAAAACTTTAAGGACGTCTTGTAGGCGTTTTAAATCTCGATTTAAGTCTTAAACTGACAGTTTTTGTATGGATCTGACAGGACTTAAGACCACTTAAACCTAGATTAAAAAGCCTGCAAGTGGACGTAAAAGATATTACCTTAAACCGGAAGAATTAAAACCAAGGAAACTTTTTTATATTATTTCAAAACAAATTAAGTACATTTAATTAAAATATTATCCATAATAGTCCTCACAAACGTCGGAAATTTTTAGAAGAATTAATGTGAAGTGGTATTTATACTTTTATGGTGATACCATAAAAATATACTTTGGACGTGTTCTTTTTATTTTAGTAGGTTCGATCCCCGGATATGACCAGTGTATTAAAAAAATGCAATTGTGTTTTTTTAAATAATTATTTTCCAAGAAACGTTAAAAATTTCCACCAAATTTATACCTTTATATATTAGGAACAGACAGGAAACAATTAATGCGTGCTAAAGGCTACTGTCTTATTTATGTTTTACTAACGTACCGTCAGCATCAATAGTAGCTGGTTACTTTTTTACTCTGTCACATTAACACATATGTCAATCTTGTATAGCGCTAGGTACGTGGCTGTAAAACGACAACGTACAAAAGTAACCAGCTACTTTTGATGCTGACTGTACCACGATCGTCCACTCAGCAGCTAAAGCTGGACAAATCATTAGCTTAAAAAACTAACAATAATATTATATTCTATCACCCAAACGGTACCCACAATTTTCGAATGTGCAGTATTCTTAACTTTGGAAGAGCTGCAAGTTGTAAAGAAGTCAAACCAGTCCGGCCATACGTTGCCCCCTAATTGATAAATTGGAATCTTATTAAAGAGAATCGAAGGCACAGGCGCAGGCGCAGGCGGCGGCCGCGTGTGTGGTGACGTCACCGCGAGCGCCTCCAATCGGCGGCCGAGGAGAGCCGAGCGTGCGCGAGCGGGGCAATAAAAAGCCGGCAGCATTCGAAGCGCGTGCCTCGACGTGTGTGGTCCACTGCGGCGGTCGTCCTCCGCCTTTGATTTATTAACTCTGATTTTCTCACCCTTCTTATCGATTAATTTGTTTGTGAAAATGTTTTGACATTAAATGTTTGATATGGTTTGAGTTTCATAATTGGTTTAAGGGTTATTTGTGGGTTTGGGATTATGTTAACTTAAGTATGTTAAATTGGGATTGGCGACGAGAAGTTTTAGCATACACGGAGTTTGAAAAGTATGGAAGTAAATTTGTAGCTAGGTATCATTAGAATATGAGTTTCATTTGTTAGAAGCGAGCTGCTGCGCTGTATCTGTTTAGTATAGATGGAAGTTTAATGTGGGTATTACGTCGAGGGAGAGGTTTTGTATACTTATGTATAAAGAACTAGCTGTTCCCAGCGACTCTGTCTTCTCAGAATCGTTTATCACTATCCCGCTCGAACTATGCAATTTTCCAGGATAAAATTAGTATTTTTTTAATTACCCTATGTCCTTCCCAGGGTTAGGTATCAAACTATTCAGCGGTTTAAACTTGAATAGGTAACAGACAGACCGAGTTACTTTCGCATTTATAATATCAGCAAGAAATACATACCAAAGTAGCAATTGAACATTCAAAAGCATACAAGGGAAATAATAATTTAATGTTTAAATGCTCAGGTTTTTTTATACATATGTTACGCTGATGGTGCAGTGCAGGCTGAAGCGAAGTACCACAGTGTAAGAGTACCTTGGTTCACAGCATTAACACGTTCCCTGTCCTGTGCATCCACTTGGATACCAAAACCCCAAAACTCTATGTACAGTCAAGGGCAAAGATATCGACACGGCCAAAGTTGCAAAAATATGTATGCCTTACTGTGAAGTGCATAAAGTCGTGTATACATATTTTTATAACTTTGTCCGTGTCGATATCTTTGCCCGTGACTTTAGGTACCCTTTAGTTTAGTCCATGTATCCAAAAGGGTGTACTATGGCATACAAAATGTTGAACTGGACTTGTGGATTGCATTTTGCAGTTTGTCGGGGGAAAGGGGATGTGTGAAGGAACGACGAAAACAGGCAGGCCTCTCTTTTCCTTTGGGCACTCTGGGCACGTGACCAAGGCCCCGCGAGTGATGGAGTCCCCTAGAGACGGTGAAAATCTTGGCACATTACCCTTAACTGCCCAGAGCCCTCGATAGGTCAAATACGGCCTCAAAGATAGGTTAAATACCTACCTACTTAAAATAAAACATGATTTATTTTCTGTTTAGCGTATAATTTCCAAATAATAAATCAACACCCTGTTTCAAGAGCAAAATCTGGTTTGTCCGTGACAACTCCATCACAGTCATCTTTTAAGGAATTAACGTCGCTTCCTGAGTTCGCGCTCAACTCGGGATATCTGGGAATCAGGACAAAGTTATTAGGATCGTAGGTAGTATCGTCACTGCTCGACTTCCATTTGCTGACGATCATTTGTAGAGGCTCCAGGCACTGCAGGCTTTGCTTCACACGCAACAGTTCAATGTTGCATTGATTTTCCACCTCTAGAAGTTTTAGCTTGTAAGCCTTTGCTAACATCTGCTTTCTAATAGCATTCTTCTTCTCAATCTGTGCCATATTGAGTGTATTTTGATACTTTTGCAACTGCTTTTCATACTCCATGAGGTTTTCATCATAATTTAACTTGTTATCTACGGAACTGCCATACAGATTAGAAGTGCACACAGGGTCTTCTGGGAAGCATTGAGAAGAGGCGACATTGTCTTGAGTGCCACGTGGTGACGACGTTTTGCTCTCGGAGTGGCTGCAAGACGTTTTTAATTTTGACTTCTCTTCGTTCAGCTCCAACTTAAGTGATTCTATTATACTTCTGCATTGCGCGATTCGTTCCTTTATTTTTGCTTCATTGTCATCTTTAGTTGGAGTGGGGACCTCGCTTTGGTTGTCTTTGACTTCTTGTTGATCTTCGCATTCTGTTGCTGCCTCATGATTTTCCCCAGTATTCGGTTTTACATCTTCGGTAGCTCTTTGAGAGATTTCGTGTGATATATTGTCTCCTGAACCTAGAGTAGTTGAATCCATATTCCTAAATAATCTATAAAGTAACTATGTAAAACAATGAACCTAAATGACAAGTCGCTCTTACTGACAGTTATGGAAACAAAAGATGGTAGGTACAAATCAAAGATAACAGACGTAGGTCTGAAGCGGTAGCAGCCTTTTTACAACGCCTGACGTCCAGTTTAAATACAACAAGCTTTTAGTAGACACTTATTTTATGCTTATTATTAATCTGGCTTATGAAAGCTGAGCCTTAGAAAATGTCCAAGATACAAGAGACTGGGTTTTCAAACTAGAATAATAGCTAGCTAGCGATAGTAAGCTATATAGCAATTGTAGCTTCTTGTATATACATAAAACTTACCTGTTTCTTGGTAGATAGTTCAAATAGTTGATGGCTACTTGAAGAATTAGACAATTAGCCTCATATTGCTAAGGTACTACGCTTCAGCCTGCACCATCAGCGTAAGATATAAGACACCTGACCATTTAAACATTAAATTACGTAACTAAGAAAGATATATATTATATGAATATTTAAATGAAAGATGGTAATAACAAAACATGCATGACGTATTATTGAATGCCTATATATTTGTATGCCTCATGGTGCAACATAGTGACACTACATTGCATGTATTTTATTCATAAGATCTCTGTACATTTACCTACGTTTTGACAAATAAAATTATTGATTGATTGATTGAAGATTTGATACCTATATCTTCTCGTTCTTTTCACGGAACTGAAAAACTTTACAAACAAAGAGGAATATTATATGTCCACGATACCTAGCGAGCGATATTGTAATTTAAAAACTTGATTTAATGGTAACAGCGTAACTGCTCCATCATCAGAGCAAGAAACTTTGCTCATAAAAATAAAAAAAACGCCGCCAAATAGACAACTAAAAAGTAAAAAATAATTATGCACTACCTAGCTGTTACTCGCGACTTCATCTGCGAAGAATTCGTTTATCCCTATCCCGCGGGGACTATGCTGATTTCTCGCAAAATTAGCCTAAGTGAATTTAGTATAAGTACCTAGTAGTAAAATTTTTTTTTTATCTAAGCGTCGTCGGTATCGGGGGACCGCTAAGATTAACAGGAAACTAAAGTACATATGTTGTATTTTTTAAAGTATTAACCTTAGCGGTCCCCCGACACCGACGACGCTTTGATAAAAAAAATATTACTAGGTACTTATACTAAATTCACTTAGGCTAATTTTGCGGGAAATCAGCATAGTCCCCGCGGGACAGGAATAAACGAATTCTTCGCAGATGAAGTCGCGGGTAACAGCTAGGTAGTGCATAATTATTTTTTACTTTTTAGTTGTCTTTTTGGCGGCGTTTTTTTTTATTTTTACTGGCGTTTTTTTGTGTCGGGGGTTTTTAATTTTTGATTTGTTTTTTTATTTCATGTTTTTTAAACTTTGGTATATTATTTTTTAAAAGTGTACTAGTGTGTTGGATATCCTGGCTGCAGCATCAGCTCATCGTGTTGCCACCATTGCATTGTATGTAGAATCAAATACTGATCAAAAGGAATCAAACACGATATATCTGCTATTATTTTTCAAGAGTATACTGGTGTGCTGGATATCCTGGCTGCAGCATCAGCTCGTCGTGTTGCCACCGCTGCATTGTATGTAGAATCAATTACTGATCAAAACGAATCCAAACACGACATATGTGCTATTATTTTTTATAGAGTGTACTAGTGTTCTGGATATCCTGGCTGCAGAATCAGGCCGAGAATTCCATAATCTTGCATAGTTATATAGCATACATGGGTGTTTTAAATTTTTGGTCCCAAATATATTTGAAAGTAAAGTAAATACCCATTATGCGTCTAAGATTCCTACCGCAGCGAACAAAAGAGCTGATGATCTTGAAACGGCTGAACCGATTTTGATAAAACATGTCTAAGATCCATCGCTAGAAACCAGCTTTCAAATCGGTCTACCCGTTTAAGAGCTACGGTGCCACAGACAGACACACAGACACACATAGCGGTCAAACTTATAACACCCCTCTTTTTGCGTCGGGGGTTAAAAATAGACCCTTAGACCATCCTAACAAGCCCATAAATGTCTAGGTTTTTTATTTGACTGGATGGCAAACGAGCAAGTGGGGTCCTGGTGGTAAGAGACCACCACCGCCCATAAACATCTGTAGCACCAGGGATATGGCAGATGCGTTGCCAACCTAGAGACCTAAGATGGAATACCTCAAGTGCCAGTAATTTCACCGGCTGTCTTACTCTCCACGCCGAAACACAACAGTGCAAGCACTGCTGCTTCACGGCAGGATTACCGAGAAAGATGGTGGTAGCAATCCGGACGGACCTTGCACAAGGTCCTACCACCTGCATGATAAAAAGTGGAACAAGTTCAAACATTATTTTACATAGATAAGATAATAGTTAGGTACCGCGTACATAGTTTTCAGACTCCGCTAAAGCTAACAGAAAAAGAACGTAGCACAAAAACTACTCGTCCGATTTTGATGTGGTAACAATCGATTCGTTATAAATAATGGTCCAGATGACATGCTTACTACGCCAACTGTACATGTTGAGCAACTGAGAAGGAGAGGCTACTACAATAGAGAACATCTCTCTCCAGGCAGATGTTATACCTGGGGACCGAATTCCGAAGGAAGAGCGTCGGAAGCTGTATATCTAATTTTCATCAAACTTGCTCGTAAACACTGTCGTAACATGCAGGCTACCTTGGTTGCAACCCCCCAAATAAAACCCTCGACCTTAATGTGCTTGTCATGAAACCCGTGGTCGGTAAATGCGTCATTGCCCGTACTAATTTTCTTGTCATGAAGCCCAAGGTCGTTAAATGAGTGTGATACTGCATGGCGTGCTGCAGCGCCTGCAGGAGCGCGGCGCGCGCACGTCGGGCGCATGGTCAGGCTGGGGTAGGGCGGCGCGGAGGCTGGCGCTGCCAAGAGCGTAGTCAGCGGTATCGGCAATTTTTGAAAAAAAAATAGTTTTTCTTTTACAAATATACAATTTTACTCGAAAATGTGATGAAAAACATTGTATGTCGCACGGGCGGTACTAGAATTACGAACATTCTTCATCTTCGACTCCGGGCTTCTAATAGACTATCGTTCGTAATTCCTTGTTTACCACCCTTAAGACACAATGTACTATTAATTACCTGTGCGTCCGAGTTGAGAAACTTCGATTGGGTTAGAGTTTCTATAATTTGCTCACTAGATGGCGTTAGGAGTCGCTGCACAACGTTGGCTCACCAACTGGGGGACGTAGTTTAACGTAAAAATGAGGTGAAAATACACACCGCACATCGCTCATCCCCCCGCGATACCTTATTTTGTACATATGCGCATTTACAGTCTCCGCTAGACTTTCGTGCCGCAGCCTTAAGTTAGAGCTCACTCTACGAGCGTTTTTACATTATCCGATCCGATATCGGTATCGATAGACAACACCCGATAGCCGACACCACGTGCTGTTTTCACATATTTCCGACATAATCGTTCCGATACGGCCGGCTCGAAATTTCCGCCACGCATTGGGCAGACAATATCATTTAGATACACGCATAGCACACATACAAACATTATCGTCCGACAGCCCACGGGCGTCCGATGGTGCCGCCAGCATATCGGTGTCGGCTCCGATATCCGATATCGGGCCGGACAATGTAAAACAGGTAAGTACATATTTCATACATTTTACTTGTCCTGATATCGTATCGTCGTCCGATACCGATATCGGACTCGGAGGATCGGATAATGTGAAAACGCTCTACCGCGTATAATCGCATCCCTCAGTTGGGCCAACATTGGCACAATTTATAACGAGCATTACATCATTTTATACAAACACAAACGATAAATAAATTAAATAATACTTAATAGTTCCAAATAGTTACCTCCAGATTGGCGCTAGAGTATCAGTGCCCTTAGTGTAAGTTTTCGGTTACAAAATACGTCTTGATCGCGTTCGCGTTAAAATCTCAATTTGTATGCAAACACGAACAGCGCCTCTAGCCTAGCGGAACGTATGCGATGTTCGTGTTTCCATACAAATTGAGATTTTAACGCGAACGCGATCGAGATGTATTTTGTAACCGAAAACTTACACTAAGGGTATGAAATAACTTAAAACTTAAATGAATTGCTAAATTAACTAATTTAAGTAAACATGGACGGCGATTTAAATTTAAACCCTTTTGTTCCTCCTTGTTAGTTGCGCAGCCTTTTCGATGGACACTTTTACTTACACGTTTTTGTTTCTTTATACTCCATTATTTGGAATATATTATTCTGCACGGCCAAAAATCAAGAAGCAAAAATAACGTTTCTAAATGCTGTATGGGCTTAGTTGTCATTGCCTTTTTGACAGGAAAAATATTTAAAAAAAACACCATTGACCATAGACAAGGATGTCCGTTTGTTTAAGAAATGGTTAAAACAATCGTTCCGAGAAAGTCAAAATGAGTTGTGATAAGTGTGACAATACAGTTCATTGTCCGTTTGTCACAAACGTCACAATCTTTACTCTTTTAGGCAATCGATTCGATCCGTTTGGCGCGTAAATGTTTATGTGAGAATTGTGCAAATAAATATCAAAATGGGTCTTTTAGAATTGTGTGACAAATATTTCAACACTACAAATCTCTACGATGTCCTTGGGATTACGGAAAAATCAACTGAAAAAGAAGGTAAGCCGCTATAAACGTTGGGTTATTTTGTGCTGGTAGGTACTGTAAATAATCGTAAATATTGCTTTCAGTTAAGAAAGCCTACCACAAACTGTCCCTCAAGGTACATCCAGATAGAGTCAGTGAGAAAGATAAGTTAGAAGCTACTGAAAAATTTAAGGTTCTTGGTAGTATCCACACTATCCTCAGTGATTCGAACAAAAGAGCCGCCTATGATGAAACCAAGTGCGTTGACGACGAGGATTATAATGTTATAGTGGATCGAGACTGGACAATATACTGGCGGCTACTATTCAAGAAAATCACAGAGGAAGATATTATTGCCTATGAAAAAGAGTACATTGGTGAGTGGTAAATCTCGCATTACAGTTTATTTAAATAAAAAAAAATAGTTTTAACATTGACAGCATTATGTGGAATTCATCTGTAAACTTTTTAACTTATCCTGTTTTAGTTACAATCTTGGCACAGCCTAGACAACCTAGGTGTTTGGGGATCTATAATAATTGATGTAAAATGTCCCTTGAAATTCTGGTTTCCAATGTGCTTATGTTGTTGTAAATATTGGTTTTAAGGTTCTGAGGAGGAGCGCAAGGATCTCAAAGTGGCTTACTTAGCTGGCAAAGGAGACATGGACTACATAGTAGACCAAGTGCAATTTGCAAGAACCGAACATGAAGAAAGACTTAAAAGCATTTTGAATGTAAGATCAAAATATTCTAATACATTAAGAGCCTATTCCCACTTGTCGGGTGTCCGATCTGTTTTGTGTCTGATGTCAGGCAAGTGTGAATAGCTTCATATAAAATGTTCTGCCCCTGGAAAATCCAATTAAAATCTGGGCCTGACACCTGACAAATGGGAATGGGCTCTAAGATGTACTCAGAAAGTTTACTGTGTACTGTCTAACACACAAATTGCAATCATAATCAAATTCCTCATCTGATAGGTACTTCATTAATATTTTATTTTGGCTTTGTCTTTCAAATTACCAAGTCAAAATTCTTTGATGGTACCAACATTACGACCGGATCTAGTACTCTATTATACTTTATAAAGAACAAATTACTCAAATAAGAAATAACTATAAAAATGCTTAAATAACTTCCGAAATTACGAAACTTACTCTCCCCCTAGGTCTTAAGCACTTGCATCAGTCAGAAAAAGTCAGGATGTTAGTCCCGACTTATATACACAAGGAGGGTATTCATAAAAAATGGCACATTCAAAAATAAACATTTGTCATCCCTATACTATTCAGACCTGCATTTCTATTACACCTAACCAACTTAAAAAAAGTCGAAAAACCCCAATATTACATTCTTACTTACAGAATGTAGACTTACCTATACATCCCATAAGAATTAAATCCAATGTAACCATAACTTGTTGAAAACTGTAGTGTTAATCAATATTCTATTAGTTCCCTGTTTTCTATGATAACTGTCTTTTTTATCTAATTCTAATGCAACAAAACATGTGCTTTTCCAGGAAATGATAAAAAAGGGGGAAATACCATCATACAAAAAGTTCACACATGAACCAGAGAAGAAACGACAGAGAAGACTTGCAAAGGAAAACCGAGAAGCAGTTGAGGCTGAAGAATTAAAAAAAGAATTGGGTGTTGGATCAGGTGGTGTTTTAAATTACATTTCTTAGACAAACATTCTCCACTGTTAGCAAAAGCTTTCATGATTTACACACTCTTACATAATGTAAAAGTCAAATTAATGCCCACAATAAATAATGTTTGCAAGAACATAATTTTCTTAAGGCCTTATTACTAGTAAAATTTACAACTTCAGTCAAAAACCTGATTAAACAGGCAGACAGACAAACATTTAAAATATTTATATTTTTCTTATATAATGTTATGTTCTCATTCATCATCATCATCATCATCATTCAGCCTATATACGTCCCACTGCTGGGCACAGGCCTCCTCTCAGAACAGAATCAGAATCAGAATGTTCTCATTGCCTTCTCTCTATCGCTATCTATCTTAAGGCTATGCTATTCTTTGAAAAGGCCATAAAATCTGTTCAGTATTTTCAAAGATTAAAATACAAATTATAAATCAAACTGAACATTTTAGAAACCATTGATGTCATAAATCAATATATTCTATTCATGTGTTTCTATTATCCACCCCTTCCATGGCAAATATTTTTTTACAATACATTTATTACAGGTCCCAATAGCTTGGAGCTCATGATAAAGCAAAAACAGCAAGCTCGTGGTCAACAGATGGAATCTCTATTTGATAGTTTGGCTGCTAAATATGGAGGTGGTGGGAGCAAGCCTAGAGCAACTAAGCGAAAGGCTACTGCGAAAAGCGAAACTGCATCGAAAATTAAAAAACGGAAGTGAACTTAATAAGTGATGCAGTATAAATTTTCTCCCCATTTTACAAATTTGGTTTTGTTCATAAATTATAATAGATATTTGTAAGTTTTAAATTGTATTTTATTTCAACAAACCTTTCCACAAAAAGTAATTTTGTTTCCAAAATGAATAACATAAAATCAATCTCCTTCCTCAGTCGCAACTTGCATTTCAGTTTCAGAATAAAATGGCCCTTGCTCAACATACAGCTGCAGTCTTAAAACAGTATTATTGTCAAATGCAAGGGAATGGGATAATCTCTTCACAATATCGTATTTGCTTTCTTTCAACTCTTTTGTGAAGCTTACTGAACGATCCAAAAGAAATTCAACAAAACCTGAAAGAAACAGAAGATGTACATTTACCAGTAAAATTAAACTATTATAAATTAAAGAGGGCAGGTAAGTCAAGCCACACCTGCAGTTCTTGCGACTAATTCTTCACCCCACTGATGTTGGCACACTGCATCCAATAAAGAAAATCCAGCTGATCTAATATCAGGAAATGGATTTTTACAAATTTCAACCAACACCTCCATAGGGCCAGGCTGCACACTCAAAGTTCTGAACCATTCCCTGGTCATCAAGGTGACTCTATGGTCTATAGGTCGGGTTTTCGGTGCATCAGTGCCTGTGTCAACGCCTACAAGACTCGCAAAACAGTGCAAGGCGCGCACTTTGATGTCTGAAGTACCAGTTGTAATCATTTGCGCTACTTTTCCTACTGCCTGCGTATACTGGCTCCCTGAAACATAACACAGTTTATTTGTATTATTCCAAGAGTTCCCAAACTGTGCGCCGTGTTGCCCTAGGGCGCCCTAGAGAGTACTCAAGGGCGCCGCGTGGGGCTCGTTTTATCCCGGGAAACTTAAGCAATCTGATGAAAATCATCATTGCTTTTAAACTAGCTAGTCCCCCTAGTTGCAAGGGCGCCGTGACAAAATACTAGCTTATAATTGCGCCGCGAACTGAAAAAGTTTGGGAATCCATGTCTGTATTATGCTGTTAAATACCTAGCAGGTACTTATTCTTGTTTCCTCAACTCGATTAATTAAACTACATTTAGCAAGTACAGTCAGCAGCAGAAGTAGATGAGCAGTCATGGTGTTCAAAATGATCTAAATAAATACTCTCTTTTTTATTACCTTGGCAGTAGAATCGTGTGTAGATCATTTTGACCACCATAACTGCTCATCCACTTCTGTTGCTGACTGTACTTGCCTAGCTACATTTTTATTATGAAAGCAATCATGAATCAGTTGTGATCCGCTAAATGCTTTCAAGAGGCTTCAAAGAGCGCCTAAACATGCCTAAAAAGTTTTTTTTTTCTTACCCAGAGCAGCTAAGCTCAGTTTCCCCTCAATAGTCGATCCCACAAAAGCAAGTGTGTCCAAGGCTATGGGAAGAGTGGCTTGATCTTGACTATCAATTGTGTCAAACATTAAATTTAACAGCACAGGGTACTTAGTAAATATCTCTTGTGGATATTTGTGTGCAATGACTCCAAAAAATTTCATGTAACCTGAAAATAAATTATACAGATTACGACGGTAGGTATATATTCAGTTTCCTTAAATTAGACATTGTTTTTAATCAACTTGGGTTCCTAAAATTCACTTTTCCGAAATGTGCACTTCTCGAGAAACTCAACTTCACTACTTATCTGAAAAAGTGCGCTTCCCAATTAGTACCAGCACCAATATTACCAATATTAGACACAATAAAGCGTGCGTAAATGTCTCGTACGACTCTATTTATAGGGCCGGTATGATGTGTGATGTGTCAGATATTCTTGCACGCTCCACTGTGGCAGATATGTATGTACGCATTCAAATGGCCGTGTCACAAATGTGTACATTTAGAAAAATGATGTTTTGGGAGTGCAGTGTTAGGGAAAGTGCACTTTTTGGGAAAGCAGATTTTACATAAGTATAATCCTCTCCCAAACAATAAAATTATAATTTTTTATGGCTTGACAACCTTTTTCACATGTATTTTGTGTTTATATAATACACATAACCCACCCAATTAAGCGTTTTTCTGGCCCTTATGAGCTATGTGTACACATACTCGTACTGGATCTTATGTATACCTGGTAGTTTACATAAGTTGCTTGTGCCATTCACTAAATTAAATTTCTAATTGCCAATTACTGTATGACTCATTTACATTGTCGGATTATTTATTACCTGGTGTAGTTAATCCACAGAGAGGGTTATTTGGCAGATCTGTCACCAGTTCTCCAACTTTTTTCAAAGCACCATGCTTGACAATATGATTGATCCCTTGTTGGGTTGTGGCGAGACGTGTCATTAGTTCCAAGATGTTCAGATGATACAAAACATCATCAGTATCAAGTTCAGACACTAATTTGTCCAAGTAGCCATGTTCAGCACTCAGCTGAAGTAGTTCCGGTGATCTTGAGGATATGTTGACAATCACCTGGGATCATAAACAAAGTTGACTTTTTATAAATCTTTGAATAGGACAAGCAAGTTCTTAAAGATTGATTTTAAGTAATACAATAATCACGCCACTACTGTTGACTTGTATATCAAGCCCATACAAAAAAATGAGGAATAATTAGGTGACTAGATTTTTTTTACATAATGGTAGGTTCATTTTCTTTATATAACAGGGGACAAATTTACAAAACAGAGGCCTCATTGTCTAACACACACAGTAGTCAGTAATCACACTCGGAATCCCCATTATTTTCTCCACTTCATTCTGTCCCAAAGACAATAAGATGGGTGTAGAAAAAGATAGTGAATGCCATTGCGGGTGCCCGCACATAAGAGAATACAGCCTCAGAGCGCCTAATGGAAAGCAATTACTGCTGTCCATAACAAAAGTAGAAAAAATGTGTGCTATTCTTACAATCAAATTTATTTAAAAATAAATTATAGGTACTAAGAAGTGTTCCAGACCAGACTAACGCATACATCAATTGGGTCCAATGCCTACCTCAAATGCATTACATTTGCTACTGCTGTCATATTCCAAGGCGATTCGCATTTCATCCAGGATCTTAGGATATGCATCATTAGGCAGGTTGGATGTGATCATGATGGCTTTATTGGCCACCCCAACATCCTTGTCAGAGACCAGCTGAGCCACTGCTACGAAAACATCTATATACTGTGGCACAGGCAGTAAAGATTGATTGGTGGATGTTGCTTTGTATACCTGAATAATAGGAAGGCTTAGATTAAAATTTTCTTCAATATAAATGGCTAATTATGTGAAGAAATACAACTAACCAATATTGACCTTACAGCAATATACCTACAAGATAGTTTTCCATGATCAGGAGTTGAAAAATATTAATAACTAGCCAAAATTTAATTGCATAGGTGAGGTCTCACGCAATATCCACTGGACACATGGTCTTCCTAAGAAGTAGATAGCTATGGCAAATTCCCTATTAGTTTTATCTCAATACTAGCGTATACCCGCGGCTTCGCACGCGTAAATCATTAGATAAGTAAGTACCGCATTTGAACAGAAATTCCGGGATTTTATTAAATTCTCGTGGGAGTTCTCTAAAATTACATCGTGGTTTTCATTGTCGTTATATTATAACAACAACAACCATGCCAAATTTCATGACTACACCCAGCCGTTGTCATTCAGAGATTTTATCCCGTGGGAATATCGGGATAAAAAGTAGCCTATGTGTTATTACAGATGTCCAGCTATATACATACCACATTTCATGACTAAGCCCAGCGGTTATTATTTCGAGATTTTATCCCTATCCCGTGGGAATATCGGGATAAAAAGTAGCTATTCCAAATTTCATGACTCTAATCCCAGCGGTTGTTATTTCAAGATTTTATCCCTATCCCGTGGGAATATCGGGATAAAAAGTAGCTTATGTGTTATTCCAAATTTCCAGCTATCTACATACCAAATTTCATGACTCTAAGCCCAGCGGTTGTTATTTCAAGATTTTATCCCTATCCCGTGGGAATATCGGGATAAAAAGTAGCTTATGTGTTATTCCAAATTTCATGACTCTTAAGCCCAGCGGTTGTTATTTCAAGATTTTATCCCTATCCCGTGGGAATATCGGGATAAAAAGTAGCTTATGGGTTATTCCAAATGTCCAGCTATCTACATACCAAATTTCATCACTCTAAGCCCAGCGGTTGTTATTTAAAGATTTTATCCCTATACCTTGGGAATATCGGGATAAAAAGTAGATTATGTGTTATTCCAAATTTCATGACTAAGCCCAGCGGTTGTTTTTTCATGATTTTATCCCTATCCCGTGGGAAAATCGGGTTAAAAGGTAGCTTATGTGTTATTCCAAATTACATGACTCTAAGCCCAACGGTTGTTATTTCAAGATTTTATCTCTATCCCGTGGGAATATCGGGACAAAAAGTAGCTTATGTGTTATTCCAAATTTCATGACTCTTAAGCCCAGTGGTTGTTATTTCAAGATTTTATCCCTATCCCGTGGGAATATCGGGATAAAAAGTAGCTTATGTGTTATTCCAGCTATCTACAAGTGCCAGTAATTTCACTGGCTGCATCCTACTACATCCTACAGTAGATACTCCAACTTCATAAAATTTCTATATGAGGTTGAGTCAAAGACCTGTTGATGTACAGTCACCAATATCTGCCACAACGAAGCATATATAAATATTTGATACAACTTCATTATTACGGCCAGTAGGATGTGTCAGATATTTTTGCACACTCAGTGCAAAAATATCTTAATGAACAGGGTACAGTTGGTACGGTATTAAATGCAGGTGACTGTACACCATTAGTAAAACATTCAAAATTGTAATAAATTAAATTGACAGCAGGTTTTGAAGGGTTAAATCATTTTAAAACCAACTCAACAACATTTGTATGAAGAAGCAAACTTAAGTTTATCATAAGTTGACTTGCAAACATAATGCTTTCTTGAATCAGGAATTACTTTGCGGAGGTCCATCAATGAACTAAAACATAATGCTGTTTATGATTACTTACTTCATCCACTGCAAGTCTTCTCACACAGCTTTTTTCATGCCTCAGCAAATACATAACATGACCTGTGTACTGCCTTATAATATCGCCCACTTCAAATTTTTCAAAACACAATTTAAGAACTTCACATGTCAGGTCCACTTGGATCCTAGAAAAAATATGAAGTTATTTTAAGTCACATAGGAGTAAAATAATTGAGAAATAAAGAATAAAAGAAAGTTTATCATGTATTTCGTTTTCAGAAGAGAAAACACTTTTGTGCCTGAACACTCGTAAATTTAGCTAAGTCAACTTGAACATAACATTATACACATTTTAAGCATACCTGTCTGCTACATTAAGGCACTGTACAATTTCTGTAATTCCAGCATCCCTTATGACTACTGAAGCCTCACTAGGAGGCTTAAATGCAAGCAAGTTCTTAATATCATTGAGAGCTGACGGCCTAAATTCGTCTCGCTGAAGTTTTTGCAAAAACGCTCGATATTGTTCCGTGTCCGTATTTACCATGTTTAAATCAATTATCAAGTTAGGTAATTAATTTGTAACTTTCTTTACTAAAAAGGAGAATAAAATGAATATCAGAAAACAAACTTCAAATCGCCGCGAGGTAGTGATGTACGTCCGTACGTAAATAAATCCGAATCCGAGCCGGAGCGATCATCAATGACAAGACACATGCATATGCACATAACAATCAAATCAATCGAAAAAATATATATTTTTGTTTGAATTCACGCGTTTATTAGATTGTTTGCTCAAGTGGTTGAAACAGAAAATTATTAATAGGAGAGATAATAGGGATCCTCTTAGCACAAAGCTTTGCGAATGTAAATAAAAATATTTTTTTGATAAATTTAGATTGGGATGGTGGTTTTTCTGATGAATCGAATCGAAAACTATTAGTAACGTCACTAGTCACTTCGAATCAAATAATGTCAAGTCATTAAAGGCATGTCTACACTAGTGAAACTGTTCTAATCCTAGATAAAAACGCTACCAGCTCTGCATTAGGCATAATGCCGTTCAAATTTGCTAATGGAATGGTGGTCGAAAACAATAAAGTAGCCCTGCAGAGGGACCGCACGTCACGAACTTCGAGTTTCGTAGTAGCCCTGCCGGCCAGCGAAAGCTGTCCAGTGTCCACGCATTTTTTATACGAATTTTAACCCGAGGCGGTCATCGTTCATCCCATGTTCATCCACCATTACCTCTCATATTTCGTTTTCTACAATTTTATTACCGTACAACGACAAAACCTACTAGACACTGTCAAAATTGTCCTCCAATGGACAGAGCCATATTTTTTTAAAGAAATAACAACAACAACAACCCGAGACCGTATTGCCTAACGTTTGCAGGGCTACTACGAAACTCGAAACTCGAAGTTCGTGTCGTGCGGTCCCTCTGCAGGGCTACTACGAAACTTGAAGTTCGTGTCGTGCCGTCCCTCTCACTCTCGTATTAAACAGTATAAGTGTCACAGGTACCGGACGACACGAACTTCGAGTTTCGTAGTAGCCCTGCTGACACATACTATTTAATACGAGAGCAAGAGGGACGGTACGATACGAACTTCAAGTTTCGTAGTAGCCCTGCTGACGCTCGCGATCGCAATCAAATGACAGTTTTTGTATGCGAAATCTGTCATTTGATTGCGATCGCGAGCGTCAGAAACGTTAAGCAATACGGCCGTGTAATTTAATATCTGAAAATTTAAAATAGTATCTAAACCAAAAATATATGACTATTGTGAAGAGGGCGCTATTGTTCTTATTTATATGGCAATAGTTCAGTATAGTCGGAACAACGCGAAATCGTCACTCGTTTTGACTTACTTTTCTTTGCCGTAGTCAAAATCAGACTCCAAATTTTCGGAGTCCATAGGGCGATTAGTTTCAAATTCAGATGCAGAAAATGACTTAATGGAATCACTTTCAGAGTCAGACATGTCACAGGTGTCAGAGCCAACTTCAATCACGTATACTTGTCCACGTGGATATCAATTATATGATCTGATTTCCTATAGTAGTTTTCTATTTTGATTACATGGTCGCAACAGCTCTTCCAAGTACCTATTACGAGTTATTCTCTGAAAATATAAACCGTTAGATACTTCCAACATATGTGTACTTCGCATATGTGTTATTTATATTATTTATGTTGATTAGACGTAATTCGCGTAATCGATGACTCAGATATACCTAGAAAGTTTATTAATAACTATAATTACT
The DNA here is from genome assembly GCF_025370935.1 of Choristoneura fumiferana. NCBI lineage: Eukaryota > Metazoa > Arthropoda > Insecta > Lepidoptera > Tortricidae > Choristoneura > Choristoneura fumiferana. The sequence continues at coordinate 12,166,358 of NC_133475.1, read as the reverse complement.
GCTTATTTTTTACTACGGGTCAAAACCAGAACCGCTTAGATGAATGATTGGTCTCGCGCGCTCGCTCGACTAGATACCGCAAAAGGTTTGAATGCGGCAACTCAATATTGTAGTAAACGGTGTAAGACAATTTGCAAGGATGCTAGTGTGCGTAATTGTGTTGCCAGCTGCTCCACTGTTACCGAATTATTGGGATGTGGTCTATTAAGTTACTGATCTTGGGAAATACTTAGAAATTAGGAAGTAATTAAGAGTGAATGTATAATATGTTTGTGTATAGGTTAGGCGTAGGTTTCTTCTTTAAAAAAATTGTAGTATGATGTAGGTATATCAATGATCAGGCCTCACTTTTAATAAAAAATATATATATTTAAGGACATTCAATATTTACAAATTATTACTGAAAATTCATGACTGAGTCACCAACTAAGAAGTTTTGCGTACTTAACACCTAATATAAGTACAGGTTAATTAAGACTAAAATAAAAATAATTGTTTACAAAATATACATACATAGGTACATGCATACATACATACTTACATACATACGCTTGAAAAACATAATCGGATAAACAAGGAAGTTAACATTTCAGGAAAATGGGTAGAAATACGAAAAATTTTTTCGTTTTAATACCTAAGTAAATCAGCTGATCGGGCTTTTGACTGGGAAGACGAAAAACATTTTTAATTTTAAGACACATTCACCCCTTAATTAAATAGTGTCGGGTAACAATTTATACACTTCAGTGTATAATATCACAAAGACAAACATTAAATAATATAGAACTAGGTTATGTTACGTTAGATACTCATCATTTAATGATGATAACAATAAAATTCAATTTATTAAAATCTCAACCACGGGAAATTTGATTCTTGTGTACGGCAACACAGAATTTAGGGTTCATGTGTAATTTCGAAATTATACGATATTTACTGATGGTATGTGATCCCAGTGTCCTTCTTATTTCACAGTTTCACTGCGAAAACTGGCATTTTACTTCGGTTTATGATTCAGGACATGCACATTACACACAGTTTGCAACGCGACTGACTCGCCTCGGGCTCAGGTACGCCAATTTCGGCGTAACTACTATTTGTTGCGCATTTGACAAGTTAGGTAGTCGAGCGAGCGCGCGAGACCAATCATTCATCTAAGCCAGAACCGATTTATGATAACCTGACTACAATGACTGATAGCTCTGATGTTAATTTGGAAAGGTTTTGTAGCGAAATAGTTTGATTCCCCAAGCGTTTTTTTTTTCAGTAGTTTATTATAAACATATTTTTACAATGATCCGTTGTTGACTACGAATCCGTTTGGGCATTTTTTGTTATTGTTCAAAGAAACCGCCACAGTGACACCGACAATCATTAAAATTATTGCCAGTGTAAGAAATTAGTTCCAATGAAATTCCGCAACATGGCGAATAGTCATATATTTCTGGTCAGGCTTTAAATATTAACATCGTTTAATCAGTGTAAAGCATGTGTTGTCAGCCTCATTTTTTTAATTTACCGCGGTTTCTCGTGGACAGCTTTCGCTGGCCAGTCTAAATAAAGCGCAAAAGGTACTTATATAGTTATTTTTATTAGCTGTAAGATTTCTTTGCCCTCCAATCCAAAAATTCGTCTATGTCAGCTTCGTTATCAGACTCATCTTCATCTTCATTAAATTGTTCAACATCTTGTTTATTTTTCTTTGTATCCTCCTTTTTCAGTTCAAGGTCTAAAACTCTGAAAAATAAATAAACAAATATTTAGTTCCGCCAAATTTATGAGATTTTTGGATTTTATGTGGCAATTTGTAAGATACATGCGATTTACCATGATCCCTAAAACCGTAAAGGAAAAAATCGTGAAGAAACAGAGGTATTTTAAAATTACAAACTAGTACTAGTTTAGTTTCAAAATTTACTGTGCTATAGTAAAAAAATATACTTAATAAAAAGTAGTCAAAATACCACCAACGGGACTTATCACGCTAACACACACGAGTAATGTTTACCTCGACGTTTCGGCAACATTGCCGTGGCCGTGGTCATGAGTAGACTGAAGTGTGTGATTTTAAGTCTGCCTAGCAGCGTGAGTCCTTCGAACTACCCGCACTTGATCACTAATAGTACCGGCACTCGTATCACGAACTATCCACACTTGGTCATTTTCATTTGTCACCCCATCACACCAACACACAACACTAACAACGTCCGATCATCCCTCCGAACATTCATCCCGACGCCGACACATTAATAATACGGCCAATGCAATGTTGCCGAAACGTCGAGGTAAATATTACTTGTGTGTGTGTTAGCGTGATAAGTCCCGTTTGTGGTATTTTGACTATGAGTGTAAATCACGAAAGTTTAAAACGTTAAAAAAAATTAGGTAACCTTACCTTGACCAATTTCTGATTTGTTCTTCTATTTCATCTATTTGTCGTTCTGCTGTTGCTTCTTCTTGCTCTCCAGCAATAATTTCTGCCGACGCGCTGGCTTCCTCTTTTATTTCCTTTTGAAATTTTTCCCATTCTTCCTCTACAGGATCTTTGTATTCAATGTTTCTTACCTGAACAATTTATATACATCATGAAAATTACCAATTCCATTATTGCTAACGCAGGTTTAACTAAAGTACTATTCAATGGAAAAAATCAATTGTGTAAACAAATGTGGTGACTGACATTGACACTTGACTGACGACTGGCTGACTGGACTGACTGACGTTGGCTCTAGTGATGTGAAAGCTCTTTAAGATACTTCAATCAGCAGTAAATAATTGTTTTGAATTTACTCATATTTAATTATTTAATGTTTTCCGTAAGTTTAATTTTTAAAAATGGCGAATCACGTATTCTCCTTCGTTTTCTTAGTCCTGTTCAAGAGTCCAAGAGTTCAAGAGTTCCATTCACAAAGTTGTATCGCATCCCTTACTTAATAGATAGTCTGTGGTTTGTGTCATGTCAAGGGAAACCGTAATGTACAACTCGGAATGTACGCGCAATAATGTATGACGTGATAATCCGAAGTGCTTCCGATTATCATGCCGTACAATATCATGATCGCGCATTAGCAGGGCGTACAAAGTATTGCGCGCACTGTGTACGTAGTGATAATGTACGACGTGATAATCTGAATCCAATCGATTCAAATTACCATAGATTTGTGTTAGGTTTAATTGTGACCACATTTATTAATATTCGGTGTATATTAAAAAATGGTCGGTATTTTCCCAAAAATAGGTCGAGCAACATTATAAGCACGGATTATCAAGCCGTGCATTATTCGAGCGTGCATTAACAAGTCGTACATTAACTACACTCGTGCTAGTTCGGTACACTCCGTGAGCTCTTAAAAAAAACTTCCGATTTTAGAAGCATACTTCGGGTATTGACGATGACACGCGATCGTGATATGCTGTTCTGTTCCTTTATCAACTTGCAAAACTTTTCAAACTTACCGTAAAAAGTTATGTAAAGAATAACCATCAGTAGTAGTTTTCATATGTTTTATGGACAATAAAGAGTTATAACAACAACAACAACAGTACAAAATAAACCTTACTGTAATAATATTACGCTTATTTATCTTTTTCTAATTTGAATACAATATCATTTTTTGTCATGATAGAAACAAAACAAAATCAGTATTTTCGAATTCTTCCATCGTTAATTTAAATAGAGAACACCCCGCCTTAACACACTACTTTTGTTTGGAAGTATAATTATAGAGCTGTTATACTGTGTCTACTTCTCTTGGGTATGTCAAATAAATTTTTTGTTCTGCAGCGTTTAATATTTTTTTAATGTACTTTTCGAAATCCTCGTTGCTTCTATAACTCGGTCTTGAACCTCATTAACATACTTAGACCTTTCTTGAAAGTTTCACTTTCTTAGAAAAAAAAAAAACTATAAACGATTTATTGGCTATTTACAGAAATACCCCGTTTAAGTTGACTCCCCATGAAAATTCATTTTCGAAAAATAAACAAAATAAATAAGTAAGTGGTGGTTTTAACTTCTATAATAAATCAATAAAAACACGAGTGCACTCTTCGCGTGATGGATTGCTACTAAGTTAAAAAGACAATTGTCATTTTCTACTACACGAATCCTCCCGATTTCCCCCGAAACCCGAAGGTTTTTCTAAGAGCTCACGAATTGTACGGGGTGATAATGCACGGCATGATAATCCGTGAACATAAGAACGGATTATCAGGCCGTGCATTATTGAGCGTGCATTAACAAGGCGTACATTAACTGCTGTCAAGATTGTCAATGTCAAACAAGATAGATGATAAGTGCATCAATCATTATCAAAAACTTCAAAAACCTTATCATCAATATCAATAAAGTAGGTACCTAAGTAAAATTATTTGTTTTTAGTTGCTGACTTGGCATGTTTTTATCGCGCAATGTTTTTACACAATATTGCTCAAGTCTCAAACTAATTTTGTATCGACCTAAAAGCACTATGGACAGCTCGTATATGTTGAAGGCGGTCAAAAGTTGTATTCCAAGTTTGGATGGAGAAAAACACAAGGGTCAGGCCGGCAGGATAGGCATAGTAGGAGGCTCATTAGAATATACTGGTGCTCCTTATTTTGCCGGCATAAGCGCCTTAAAGGTGAGCATAATTGAATTTGTTTGACTAACATAAATGCAAAATTACGTCAGCGATTTAATCAAAATATAGTTTTGTTGAGAAACGAACGATTTTTCTAGCGAAGAAAAGAGCGACTATTTTTCATTTATAATAGAAGGTTCAAAGAAAGAAAAACATGTACTACAACAGATTTTTTAAAATTTTAGGTTGGAGCAGATTTGGTGCACATATTTTGTGCTTCATCAGCGGCTAGCGTCATTAAATCATACAGTCCTGAATTGATAGTTCATCCGTTACTGGACACAACAAATGCTGTTACAGAAATTTCACCCTGGTTGGACCGGTTACATGCAATAGTCATAGGACCTGGATTAGGGCGAGAGGCACAAACTTTTAATGTAGTCACTGAACTTATCAAAACTATTGAAGAAAAAAAGATACCACTCATAATAGATGCTGATGGGTTATTCCTGGTAACTAGCAAGCCAGAGTTAGTAAAAAATTTTACATCACCTATTGTATTGACCCCTAATAAGATTGAATTTGAAAGATTATGCAGCAGTCTTGGAGGTTCTATGGAGTTGAATAAGCTTGGTAAATATGTAACAGTTATGAAGAAAGGTGGCACTGATGAAGTATATTCTGCAGTTCCAGAAGTTCAATGGAAATCAAACCTTTATGGCTCAAGTCGCAGATGTGGTGGTCAAGGAGATTTGCTATCAGGTTCTATTGCTATTTTTCTGAATTGGACTCTAAGTCAAAAGGATAAGATTGAAATTGGATCAGATAATGATAAATCTTGGGCAGCAGTGTCATTGGCATGCTATGCAGCTTCAGTGCTAGTGCGACTGTCCAATGAAAAAGCATTTAAAGTAAAAGGGCGAAGCATGCTAGCTGGGGACATGATTGAATACATTCATGAATCTTTTGAAGAATTGTATGGGCAATAGGTTCTTCAAAGATTAAACAAAAAGATGGGTAATATTTAAGTGTTTTCTATTATTTAAGGGCATTTGTAATCATTTGAAAATAAACATAAAATTTGAATTACTCATTATTTGATTTTAAAGAAAGAAAACATTTATTTGTGACATGACATGATGTGACATGACATGGATAAGAATAATAATAAAAATAGAATTAACCTTACAGTGACCAACTGCCATGCATTATATTTTTCCTAGTGATATTAAACTTGAATTGATCAACAAGACTTGATTGTATAGTAAAATGTACCTTGATTCTGTAGTTAATGATTTACAAATTTGGCATAATTAGCTTTTTGTAATTAAGAATGTACCTTGTGGAGTGGTACAGCATTAATAACATAAAGAAGTAGATTATGTGTATGTTTGTTTGTGTGATGAGACCACCTATTGCTTACCTTGTAAATGTTTCTCGAAGTAACAGGGTTCGAAAATATCCGATATTATTATAAATATCAAAATATTGGATATTTATGATATATATCCATCTTGTATGAAAGCCATTTTATTATTTTATTGTATTATTTATGTATTCTATTTATATATGTGTCACATAAACAATAAATTATTTAATAAAAGCTAAAATATTTTTAATGTTTTATTTATCTAGATACTTAAAATTAAATGAATGCTGGCAGAAGTGTTGCCATTTATGGATTAGAACTTACTATTAGGGAATTTGTTTTAACTCCTACTCCAACGCTATCTATATTTGGGAAGTAGAAATACAGTAACAAAAAGGCCAAAAATTACTTAACTTAATAATATTACATTTTTAAACCATTTTTGTATTGATTGATATATATCATAAATCATTTGATATATATCCTGGAACCCTACAAAGTACCTAGTTTCTGTATTACTCACTATGTTGTGGTGGTCAATAAAGTGTCATTGTGTTATATTGTATAAGCTAACTTGTAATTCCTAGTAGGTACTAAATAATTTATAGCTTCTAACTTTGTTTTGCAGTTTAATGGTAGTAGCATTGTTTCCCTTGCATTTATAAACAGCTTAAGATTGATGCAGGATTTGAAGTCTTGTGGATTCATCTTTTATTATGTTAACCCCTGAGACATCCCTTGTATGTACCTTGGTGTCATGTACTTACACGTTGTAACTAACTGTTCATGATTTATCTATTTTTGTTACTATTTTCGATTATCTTTTATCATAAGGTATTTTATGTAAAATTATCAATGGTCATGCAATGGGTTAATTTAATAAACATGAATAAATAAAAGTAATAAAATATCCTATCCGGCCACTATTTTACTATTCGGCCGAATACCTGATAGTTGCGTACTATCTGGCCGGATACCACATGGTAAAAAAACTTATAGTTATGATTAAAAACTGGTATATTTATCAATTATTGACATCAGTTTATTATTCTAAGGAGCTGTTTCACCAACCATTGCTAAATTTTAACTGATGGATAAATGTGATACGGTCTTGCATCTATTCAAACAAAACAAACAGAAACAACATCATATTTATCCGTCAGCTAAAATTAATCAATGGGTGGTTTAACAGGCCCCTAAGTTAATTAATTATACTCTACAAGTTGCAACCTGCACGGAGTATCCGGCTATCCGGCCAACGGTCCCGCTGAATATCTGGTATCCGGCCAAACCACTACCTGTTTCATCTCTAATCAAAACATATACCTTAGCGTCCAAGATTGGGTCATCAAAAAATCCTTCTGGAATAGGTTGCTCTGGTACTAGAGGTGTTTTAGAGTCTTTATCTTTTGCATTTACATCTGACTGTTCTCCTGCATCTGAATAATAAAAGAAGAGTTATTCATACAATTTATGACCATATAAGCAGACATCCTCATCAGATAATAATGTTTGACAGACTTGGCTGGCTGATTACTTTTACAGAAGCTCTGTCCAGTTTTTAGTTCAGTTTTTTAGTTCAAATATTTTTAAAGTTTATATTACATACCATCACCTCTAGTGGGTTGTATTAAGTCCAGCTTCAATGGCGCCCTTTTAATCTCCTCATCGTGAAAGGAAACAACATTAGGAATATTAGTTTTCGGTATCTGTACAGCTGTGACGTCACCAGAATTCTTCAAAATGCTTTTTAACTTCTTCTCTGGTGGTTCAGTAGGAGAGAGTGTAGAAGTTCTTTTAATTTTTTTTCCCTCTGTGAAGTTATTTGTTAATTCCTTCAATTTTTTTGCCTTTTCAACATTCTCCTTGTGTTGTTTACTGTTTAGATGCACCTGCCATACGTTTTCTGACCGAACAACAGAAGAGCAAAGCAAGCACATCAGCTGACCCAAATTGTTGTACTTAGCCAGGGGATTGTCTATATTTGTAGGCTTTACATCTTTTTTCTTGCGTTCTGTCATTAAACGTCGCATTTCCTCCTGAGCCTTCTTTTTTTCCATTTGCATACGGAGCGACATTGTAAATAGATGATTGAAAAACAAGTCAACTGTATGCTAAGCTATTTAAAAAAAAAGAGTACAGTGGTGCAGTGAAGACCTAATAAATATACGTATTAATTGCTTTTGTAATAAAATTAAGTCCAAGTACTATTACACAGAGTACTTTTATTATACTAGTATACTATTATAAATAAAAATTACTTTGACATTGTTTTTTTTTTTTAATTCGGCCGTTTGGACAGGCTAAAGTCAGGGACCATATCGCCTCGTCATCAGACGTAGTATCTCTTATTCAAAGAGTATAAGTACCTATGTAGAAACTCTTATTAGTCTGTGCGTTGATTGATTGTTGTTTAATGTTTTTTTTTGTTGACTGACATTTCCTTTTTTTAATACGTTTAGTTAAAATAAAAGTAACGTTTTTTTACTGACCTTAAATAGATATTGAACTATTAGTGTCTATCGCTATAGCACTAATTGCACATTATAAATACAGATGGAATATGGAGAAGATCAATAATATAAGATTAATTAGGTATAATTAATCTTTATTTACACAGAGAAAAATACATTGACATATTGACAAAGCGATTACAACAGTGACAGGAGAACACAAGAATCTAAGTATGAAATTAAAAAGAATATCAAAATTGTAAACGGCCTGTCAGAACAGAGTACGTAACCTCCTTTATTCTAACACTCCTCCTTAATTTCATTACTCTACACCCATACCTCTCGCACACAACGTAAACTTGCCCTTTAACAGGGGTTTTGTAAGTACATCCGCCACCATTCGCCCGGTCTCCACATACTCTAATCGAACATGCCCATTCTCAACCGCTTCTCGTATATAGTGGTGGCGCACATCAATGTGTTTTGTGCGTTGGTGATGCACAGGGTTCTGTGCAATAGCAATTGCTGACTGGCTATCACTAAAGATAGTCAGCTGTCTCTCCTGTTCTCCGGTAATCTCAGCAATAAACCTTTTTAAGAATATTGCCTCTCTGGCTGCTTCCGAGATGGCAACATATTCGGCTTCTGCAGTAGAGAGTGCTACAGTTTTCTGCTTTTTGCTTTCCCAGCAGATCGCTCCTCCTTTCCATAGGAACACCAATCCGGAATGTGACTTTCTGTCATAGGATGTAGCATGACTCGCATCTGCATAGCCCATTAATCCCTTCTTGTCCGTTTTGCTATAAGTCAGTCCATGACTCTTGGAACCTTTAAGGAATCTGAGCACTCGTTTCGCTGCTATCCAATGCTCCTCAGTAAAGCAGGTGTTAAATTGGCTCAGATGGTTGACTGTATGTGCTATGTCTGGCCTCGTGCAAACAGACAAATACATCAACGATCCAATCAGGTTCTGATATGGTGTGCCAGTATCCGGTTTATGTGTTGGTCCTGGTTTTTCTAGTTTTTGTCCAGGTACCGATGGTGTTGACGCTACCTTGCAGTCAACCATATTAAAGTTCTTTAAGATCTTTTCGACGTACGTCTCTTGGTCGATTTTGATTTCAGCTTCGGTTTGAGTGATTCGAATTCCCAAAATAAATTTCGCTTGACCAAGATCTTTCATCTCGAACTTCCTCATTAAGTCTCTTTTTAGGCACTGTAGTTCTTCTTTGTTGTTCCATAAAATGAGAATGTCATCTACATAAACAGCAAGTATAATGACCTTCCTTCCACTTGACTTTATGTAGACGCAAGGTTCATTTTTGGATCTCGCGAACCCTAGTTGTAACAACTCTATGTTCAACTTCGTGTTCCATGCTCTAGGGGCTTGCTTCAAGCCATAGAGGGACCGTTTCAGCAAACACACATAGTCTGGTCCTTTTTCCTCAAACCCATCGGGTTGCTTCATGAACACAGTCTCTGATAAATCTCCATTGAGAAAGGCCGTTTTCACATCCATCTGATCTATGTTTAGGCGATAAGCAGCTGCCAATGCTAACAGTGTTCTTAGAGAACTGTGTCTTACGACCGGGGAGAAGGTCTCGTCATAATCAATTCCGTATCTTTGGCTAAAACCACGAGCCACAAGACGAGCCTTGTATCTTTTTCTTCCCTCCCCCTCGTCTTTGATTTTAAAAATCCATTTAGAATCAACGACGTTGCATCTCTCGGGTCGTTTGACTAAGACCCATGTCTTGTTTTTCTTTATCGCATTCAGCTCTTCCTGGATGGCGGCTTTCCACTCCTTACTGTCACTCCTTGACAATGCCTCACGAATCGTACTGGGATCCTGTTCAGATTCAGTGGCTTGATAGAGCAGATAATCTGAAAACTGAGTGGGCTTTCTGTTTCTAAGGGGGTACCTCCGTGACCTCTCCTGTAAGTCCTCCTCGAGTTCTTCGTCAAGAGTTGATACCGAGTCACAGTCTTCAAACTCGGCCAAATCAGAGTCTGCGTTTGGCTCGTATTGACTAGTATCCGCTCTAGGAACCTCACACTCTACGCCAAGGTTCTCATCTTCTGATCCCGAAATGCCGTGTTCCACTCTAGCAACAGTATCTTCCAAATCAGGAGAAGTTTCTCTTTCAACACCTCCACGAAACACTGAGGCTGACGATCTGTTCTCAGGCTCAGACTCTACGTTGCTTTGACGTGACGGTTGCTTCTCTGCATTATCTTCAGACAGATTTAGTATCACCTCCGGATGCTCTTCTGTCTCTGAACGCTGGTGATGCATTTGGTTTTCAAAAAATACTACGTTTCTTGCCTTATACACTGCGCCAGAAGTGGGGTCGACTAATCTGTATGCTTTTGAATCGTCACAGAAGCCTGTGTAAATAAGCTCTCTGCTTTTTGGGTCCCACTTTTTCCTCTTTTGTTGAGGGATGTGCATAAAAGCTTTGCATCCAAAAATCTTCACCATACTTAAGTCACATTTCCTCTCTGACCACTTCTCTTCAGGTGTTTTGTTCTTCACCGCTAACGTTGGTGAACGATTTTTTAAAAATACGGCATGGTGGACAGCCTCTGCCCAAAAACGTTTAGCCAAACCGGAATCCTGTAGCATGCTTCTTGCTTTCTCGTTGATAGTTCGGTTCCCACGTTCTGCGACTCCGTTTTGCTCTGGCGTATAATCAACAGTCAGCTGATGCTGAATCCCGAATTTTTTCAAATAATTATCCATTTGTTTATTGACGAACTCCGTACCGTTGTCAGTGCGAAGTATCTTCAGTTTCCTTCCACTTTGATTTTCAGCAAACTCCTTAAACTCAATAAATTTTCCAAAAACTTCGCTTTTCTGTTTCAAAAAATATACAAAGGTTTTGCGAGTAAAATCGTCAATAAAGGTTAAAAAATATCGGGCCTTGCTGACAGAAGGTACCTCCATAGGTCCGCATACGTCGGAGTGTACTAAGCCTAGTACCTCGGTGCTCCTTGTGGCTTTGTTCTTTTGAAAAGGTTGCTTGGTCTGCTTCCCCATGATGCAAGGTATACACTCAAGTTTAGTTATAGTGTTGGGAAAACTTACCCCAGTTGCCATCTTATCTCTGAGTAATTTTAGATTGTTTATACCGAGATGTCCCATCCTCCGATGCCACTGCATCAGCTGGTCACCTTCAGTTGCTGATGAAAGCGCAGAACCCTGTGAACAGCACTTGATTTTATAAATGCCTCGTTCTACCACACCTTTCACTACAGCCTTTCCTCTAATCTCACATTCGTCACTCTTAAAGATGTCGCAGCCTTTTTCTGTAAATACCACTACATGACCCTTTTTCGCAATGGCATTTACACTCAATAAATTAGAAGCTAATTTAGGAACATACGTCACATTACTGATTGTTAAATCTATTAATTCGCAAACTACCGTACCTTCGCTTTCACCCAAAACCTCGTTTCCGTCAGCACATGTCACTCTCAACGGCTTAGAAGTACACTTTAGGTCCCTGAACCATGATTTTCGATTCGTCATGCTCGTAGACGCTCCCGAATCGATGATCCAGTCCTCTGCGTCTGGTTTTGCCAATGTCCCAAACGCATAGGCCTGCAGAGCCTCCTTCCTTTGTTTGGGGTTCTCCGGACAATCCTGTGCTTTGTGAGGTCCTTCACAAATGAAGCACTTGACCTTTCCTCTAGTCTTCTTCTTAGGAGCACTCTTGCCCTTGTGCTTATTTGTAAGGAGTGCCGATGATGACGGCTTCTCACTGGAGCTCGCAGCGTAAGTATCTTCCATTTGGAACAGCTTCGTTTTTACATAATCGGTAGTCAGATCTATGTTGCTATTCTCAATAGCCAACCTCATTGGTTGAAACTCCGGGGTTAGGCCTTGCAGGAGTAGAGCTGCCAACAGCTCATCATCAACCTCCTTCCCAAGGTCCAGCAACTCTTGTGACGTTGTTAGGACAGATGTCACATACTCGCGTATTGTAGCAAATTGTTCGAGCCTCATGCTCACTAGTTTTGTCAAAAGTCGGCAGCGGTTGTTCAGACCTTTGTCTTCGAAAGCATTCTTCAAGGCTTCCCAAGCGTCCTTAGCCGTTTTGCTATTGCGGACATGCACCAAGCAGTGGGGTCTGATCATCAAGCATATTTTTGCACGTGCTCTCTGATCACGCTTCGTACCAGCAACATCGCCGACCGCAGGTGTAGCACTCGTGTACTCCCATAAGTCGTCATGGATAAGGTATAATTCCATGAGGAATTTCCACGTCGCATAGTTGGTGTTGCCATCTAGCTTCTCTAGGGATGGCAAACCACTGCTGCCAGAACTGGACGTTGCAATTTCTCTGTCTCCTTTTTCAGCCATAATTTACGTGTCGGGCCAATTACCTATTAGTGTCTATCGCTATAGCACTAATTGCACATTATAAATACAGATGGAATATGGAGAAGATCAATAATATAAGATTAATTAGGTATAATTAATCTTTATTTACACAGAGAAAAATACATTGACATATTGACAAAGCGATTACAACAGTGACAGGAGAACACAAGAATCTAAGTATGAAATTAAAAAGAATATCAAAATTGTAAACGGCCTGTCAGAACAGAGTACGTAACCTCCTTTATTCTAACATGAACTCATTAAAAAAAAGGGAACGGCAAAGGATACCATACCATGCAGCTATTTTTTCTCAGTTGTTGAATGGAGCTCAAGTCAGTCTTTTGAACCTTTATGCTACATTTACACGCTTGCCGAGGCTTGCCTAGCGTCTACAAACTCCAAGCCTATACAAACACTTGAATGCCATTTATACGCTTGCAAGCGCGTCAGTTAGTGTATTTCAAAGAGTATTGTAATGTGAGTTACTTTTAAAAGCTATAGGTATAAAACAATATGTACTTATCTATACCAAATTTCAACGACCACTGGAAGTGGATCAAAATTAATTTACTAGACTAGAAGCAAACAAACAAATATACGAAGTAGTTATACATATAAAAGCTTGTAAAAGTCTTGCGATCTTACGGATCTTACTAGCAACGAATCAATTTGAACCTATAGGTTTTTGAATTAATAATCTTTGATTTACTTAAATCTTTTTTGGTAATTAGTGTGTCCGTTAAATCAATGTGGAGCATGTAGGTGGCATGGCATCCTATGTGAGATTTGTGTGAGATTTTGGGCTTCGTCCAATTACTAAAAGGGTAAAATCACACCGACAGCTTTAAAAAAAGTCCGACAGCTTTATTTAATTTTACCGGGTCATTTAATTTTTCCAGCATTATAATAATGATTAATTGACTATATTGCTTGCTTAGTTATTAAAAATGAAAATAGTTCTGCTATGTTTAGGCATTTAATTTTCTAACGAACTTATTTTTTATGAAGTTTAAATCCTGCCATAGACAAGGAACTTCTATACAATTTTGTCAATTTAGTGCTTCTTCAGTTGGTAGCAATCGCCAAGATTTTTCTGATTTTGAAAGCCAAAATCCTATAATTATTGTTATTTTAGCCGCAATTTTTATTTTTTTTATTAATAATAAGCATATGAACTTAGTGACTGTGGTACTGTAAATATCAATCTTTCACTTTAAACCTTTTAAAATCGGTGTTCGGACATCTCGTATTTGTGGCGAAGTGTGGTGTGTTTATTCCTGATGCTTTGATAAATCAGCTGTATTTTGGCTCTAAAATGGACATCGACGTTAGTAAGGAGAATATCCAGCCATTGAGAGGCGGCAGGAACTTGGCACAGCTGGGGACGGCGTTACAAGCTCAATCAGATGTTGATGCCCAGAGGCAGTTGCAGTTACAAAAAGAGTAATATTCTAAAGATATTAAAGCACAATATTCGTTTATCTTAACATAATTCTTAATAAAATTTCAAATTTCATGTAATTTTTTTATTCACACTCGTTTAGGTAGTTGCTGCAGTTTTCTTAAGGTACATTAAATATTAACATGTTAACTATCGTGTTATTTAGGGAACATGAAGCTGCTATTAGGCATTACCAGGGGCCAGATCCCCTGGATCCGTGGTTCAACTACATACAATGGATAGAGCAGTGCTACCCTAAACATGGTCATGAGGGCCACATGGACAAGTTAATCAAGGATTGTTTACTTCTCTTTGAAAAAGAAGAGAGGTACTACCAGGACAGGAGGCTTGTAAAATTATGGATTAAATATGTAAGTGTCTTTCAACTGTTCTATTTTAAAACCCTTACTCCCTGCTTTACTTCTCTGTTAATTTTCTGTTATCTTATAATGACAGATATCCTAAATGCCTTTCCTGTTTATTTTCTTCAATTCACAGATACACAATCACAGGTATATGTTCCATAAAATATCAGGAACTTAACAGAGAGTGGCAAAAAAGACCTTGATCTTCTTTTATTAAATCTTTAGGCTGCTTTTCTTAAGCGGGGGCTTAGTCGAAGCTGTCACGGTAAATATTATCAACAAAAAACATAGGTAAGGTCTGAACTCGTAACTTCAAATGTCCTTAAATCTGGCCCCTTTTGCTATACTCTGACCGTTTGATATATCCAATTTTAACCATCTGCAATAATAATCATAAGTCTATTTTTAGGCTTACTTCATTGATAGTTAAAGTATTTAACAGATGAATATTAATTGTTTAAGAATATCATAAAAGCATACATAGTAGTAGCAACCATGTGCAGTAGCAAGTCGTCGCGCGCGCAGCGGGCGCAGCTTGTGGGGCAGACATAAACTACCTAGTTCTCATTAATGCAGGTCATTCTCAATGGTTCTTGAACACATAATAGAGGATGTAATATATGGAAGCCTTAAAACACTTATGTGACCCTATTATGAACCCACACTCGTGTTTTAAGGACCCCTATTACGATACAGTTGCATAAAGTACTATTATGACATCTGTAATCATATTATGTTGTGGAAGAGCAATAAAGTATTGAGTATTGAGTTATCATAGATTTTTTTTAGCTAGTGCCTATTTGTTCAAGGTGGATTGTCTATCCAATCCCTTGGAGATCTATCAAAGGCTGTACACTACTGGCATTGGAGTAGAATGCTCTGAGTTCTACAGGGCCTGGGCCTGCTACTGCGAGGAGTCGGGGGACTACAAGAAGGCTAACCAGGTGTATATGTTGGGGCTTCAAGCTCAGGCACAGCCCCTAGATGAGCTCCAACAAGCTCATATGTGAGTTAAATTGTTATAAGGGTATAGTCACTTTCTATGACTTCATTCTCAGGAAAATCAATATTTACACATTTTAATGTGTAGATTTTTAGCGTAATTTTGGATTGAATTTGATTCTAGATTGGATACTGATGCTAAATAAATTCGAGTATTTTTACATTTTAAAATAAATAAATAAATATCATGGGACAATTGACACCAATTGACCTAGTCCCATACTAAGCAAAGCTTGTATTATGGATACTAGGCAACAGATAAACATACTTATATAGATAAATACATACTTAAATACATATTAACCATCCAAGACCCAAGAACAAACATTCATATTATTCATACAAATATCTGTCCCGGCTGGGGATCAAACCTGGGACCTCAAGCTTCATAGTCAGGTTCTCTAATCACTTGGCTATCTGGTCAATTTTGCAGCTTTATTACAGATATTTATGTGAGTTTTCTAAACAAATCTTTTAAAATCTATTGAGTTAAACTGTGATAAAATTACCACTTCTGTAATGCTATAATTTTTTTATAGGAATTTTCAACTAGTCTTTGCTCAAAGAATGCTCCATGATGACTCTCCAACTAAAAGGAAGGCAGCATCAGCTCTAGCGGAGACAAGGATGGCTCTGACATCCCTTAAGTCATTTAAACGTCGTAACATCGCAAATGTACCTATTCAAAGAGTTGGGGACAGTATAAGGAGTGTTGTACCAGGGGTGATGAGACAGCAAGCAGGCTTTGATTCTAGGCTGCCTAACTCAAATGTCATGGTCAGCATTTATGAGGTTAGAAAGTTTTATCATTTGATTTACCTGTAATGTAATGTGCTCTTTATGCTATTGCTATAATAACACAAAAAAAAACTATTCATGTTAGGCCATTTTAGGAAACTGATTTAGTTTGTTTAAAGTGTTATGCTCTATTAATTTGATGTCAAAATTATAGTAAACTTTTTCTTTAAGAATGTCAAAATAAAAATCAAATCAATAAAATATGTTTTTTACTCAGGATGCTCCATCTACATCAAATTCTGCCGTCCCAGTGATTGAGAATCCAGGTCCAGCCTCCATAGTTCAGTCATGTAATATAGAAAATGAGAAAGAAATAGGCATTTGGACCAATGCTAAAACGAAAATGGTACACACCACTAATGTTGTCCCGCATCAACCTTTGCCTTTTACCCGTAAGTATCAATAAGTTTTGGTGTATTGTAGCTTGAAATATTGGAAAAGTAGAAAGCCTCAATAATGTTTTGTGCTAGTAATAAAATCGATATATGTACTTAACAGTAGCGTCAGATATTTCCATGGTAAAGCCGAAGCAAAGATTGCTTACTACTTTTATGAATTCTGTATGTCTTGTTATTCTATTTTGTAAATATTGGGTGTATAGGTTGTAATAAGACTGAAGACCACTTTCTTTTGGAATGTGATCAGAATAAGGACATCAGAGAGAGGTATTTGGATGGTATGGGCTTGTTCAATGGAGGTGCAAATGTAATTCTGAGTCGACCGCTTTCAGAGGAAGCGATGCTGATTTACAGATTCATTAGACAGGCCTTTGCATCCAGAGACGTGGCTTCAGTGCAACGGAGAGCGTAAAATTTGTAGTGTGGTGTATATAACTGAGGCTCCCCATGAGGCTGACATAGTCACATTTGGTGTACTAAAGCCTCGTTAAAATAATAGATAAAAAAAAAAGAAGTAAATATTGGGCCACTGATACTTATACGCAAACCTCAAATATAATGTATGTTGTTGTTACAGCTTATGAAGATGAAGAAGATGTCTTAAAACTTCCAGCTAACCACATGCCTTATTGTACAGATGACTTATCATTTACTGTACCTCTGTGTGTACCTGATCCCACTGACCCTTCGAAAATATCATGTTACAATAAAGCCCTGGTAATGTTATGCAGAATAAAACTACTTTTCTATTCACTATCAAAATCTTAAACATTTGTTTTTAATGCCACATGTATTTGTTTTCATCAGGTATATGTAAATGAATCTGAATACAGTTTAGAAGAAATTCGATCCAGGAAGTATAATTTAGAAAAGAAAAATAAGGAACCTGTGTTAGAGCAACAACAAAATGCTTATAATGAAAGTTCAGAACAACAAAATGCTAGAAAAATAAATGAAACACTTGCTCAGTGTAGTGCTTTAGAGACTTTGGCTAACTGTGCTTTAGATGCTGAACAAGATCACTTAGGACAACTTATGCCCTTGGCAATGCCTACTTTACAAAATGTCACTAAAGTGACTAATATGCATTCACCTGGTGAACCTAAAGTTTTGGTTAATCTGGACTCAAAGGAATTTAGTGAGCTGACAAATAAAAATGATGAGAACCAGAGACCAAGTACAAATGTTGACAAAGATAATCAAATTGATAAACCAGCAACTTCTAACAATAATTATGGAAATGAAAATGCATGTGCTGCCTATGGCAAGAACAATTTGATGGAAGAATTTAATCGGAGTCTAATGGGTAATCTTCTTGGTGACTCTATTACCATGAACACAAAGGAGGCTCGATGGGAATTACGTAATATTTTCAATGACAATGGTAATATTAATCAGTATGATATTGAATTTTTTTATTTTTATTTTGTTTTACTTTGTTTTGCTTGTCTTAGATTCTAACTATGTTGTATATTGAATTTTTTTATTTTTATTTTGTTTTACTTTGTTTTGCTTGTCTTAGATTCTAACTATGTTGTATGTTTCAGAACCTTCTATGGTACAACCTGTAGTACAACAATTTGATGTATCTAACATGAAGTTTGATATCCATGAAGATAGGTCTATGACCATGGCAATTAACTCGAAGAAAACTCAAGATGTTGGTGATGCAAGATCATTACCACAAGACAAAGAAAATGCAAACAAGTTTAATAGTCCTGAAGTTCAAGCAGCACGAAATGTATGGCTTTGAATTATTTAATGGTGTACATAATAAGTTTATGTACATATATGTTTTTGATTTAAGAGTTTTTCTGTCTTGTAGGTTGGGAAAAACATGTATTTTGAAGAAACAAATTATACACAAGTGTTTAATTTTGAAGTGAAAGAAGCAAGCACTCCAAATGTGTCTCAGTTCAAGAAACCAGCCAGTATAGAGCATTCAACCAAAGTATCCAATGTTCCTAAATTTACTATGGACGAAAGCACAATAGAGTTTGCCCAGTCCGGAATTGGCAAAAGGGATGAGAGTTCTAGACAGATGATGGACCAGCATGCAACAGTAGACACTCAAGGTGCCGGACTTTCGGTAATAATGGAAGCTACACGGGAGTCTACTAGGTATGTTTATATGGTGACCAAAATATTCTGCTGTTGTTTTTATTTCTAGACACTCAGTTCGCGAAATATTGGGCCTCTTGCCAATTAATATGTTTCATTATAAGCAGGAAATGAAAACCGTACTATGTTTTTAACCTATAGTTAAGTGAGTACCGAAACCGAATCTGAAGGGTTACTTTGGCTCTTGAATATAACTCGGTCCTGGTTTTATTATTGCTTTGAGAATATGGCTCTCTGCCATGTGGTTGATGTTAATTGATCGATCACGTTTTTATGTTTTTATTTTACGCTTTATTTTATGTTTTTAGTACAGTAGTTTGAAATTTATTTAAATGTTCTAACGAGGCTGTTCATATTTAGCTTCAGTTTTGCTGTCCATTTATTTTACAAATATTGGCAGAAGTGTAGGAAGTTGCCAAAAGTTTAATAAACTCGGCAAAATTAATTTAATTAACATGTGACACACGAATTAAAACAAAGAAAACTAGAAAAACGCTTTAAGATCAAGTTTTACCTTTCACACAGTAACCATTCATATTTTAACCATTAAACGGTAGAAACGGTTGTCTTGGTTTGTTTAGCTTTGTATTTTACATGTAGTTTTCATGTACAGTAAATATAATAGAAGATTTGTCGATTCGTCGATATTGGTCGTAGAAGTTCGAATTCTTACCGTTTTTAAAATATTATTGAATAAACCATTCTAGCTACGAGCTTCGTGATTAGATGATTAGTTCTCATATTTTATATCCATATACCATTATACTATTTACTAGCATACCAAAATCTCCACCTGTGTACCTGTATATCTGTGATGTTGTTAGATATACAATCCTCTTTAAACTTTCCTATTTTGTTTTTATTATCTTATATCTCTAAACAAGCAGTTCTTGTATACTAATTTATTTATTTATATCGGGAATCTCGAAAATGGCTCTTAACGATTTTGACAGTTTTCGGGGGCAAACAATCGTCGTCGATACCTTGGTTCTCTCGGAAATCACGTTATTTGAGTTTAGTAACTGGTTTTTAGTTTAAATTTCACGCGCAATAAGTTCGTAATTTCGATAGTTCTGCCATCAGCGTTGTGGTTGAGCGGTATAGTATAGGACTTGTAAACTGGAGGTCTAGTTTAAATATAATTTAGTTTTCGGTTCAAACTTAAATTTTTGTTTATATATATTTATTTTCCTTAAGATTTACTTCGCAAGCTTATTTTACACACACAAACATCACGCCTGTATTCCCAAATCCCAAATGGGGGGGTAGGCAGAGCACACGAAACGTTACCGCTTCGGAGCCACTTTTAGCAATTTTAGGTTTTGATAGGTATGTTCTGAAAAAAAAAAAACTAGACAGCAAAAAAAAAAGAGTAAAGCTCGGTTCGCTAGGTTAGTGTCTTTCTTCCTTCTTTCGTAAGTACCTAGTCATGAAATGACTCGCGCATGTTTTGCGGATTGCTTTCGATTTTCTTGTTTTATTCTGACTACCTGTTGTTTGTCCGAAAATAGCTCAAAATTTAAACCTCTTTTCATGTTTTCAGTAAATCAGGCTCTAGTTCATCTGGCCAGTCGACAAGAAACAACTACACGGGATACACTACCACTCCTTTTGATTCAATGTACCACAATAATGATCAAGGTCCACCTACCGCTTCAAAAAGAAATTCAATATCTACGCAGCCGCGACTTGCTAACGGGCATTTCTCTAGTAGAGCCTACGTACAGAAACGCGACGCTTCCGAACCTAAGTTACCCACACCGTCGGCAGCACCCTATGCATCCCACGATCACCAATATCAAAAGCCATCACAACAAAACTATAATGGTTATACTCCACAAAGACCGGCTGCTCCTCAGATGCCTGCTCAATACCATCAAAACTACAGCTATCAACAAGGTTATTCCACTAATCCGGCTATGAACCAACAACAAGGTTACGTAAGCCCCAACCCTAACACCTATAATAGTCCCCAACACACAGGAGTGCAGAGCCCTCATCATATGAGTCCATCTGTACCTCCCGGCTTTCAAAGCCCATCTTATTCTAATCAATATCAATCACCGGCGCAACCGATGATGAGTCCACAGCAACAAGCATATGCGGGACACCAGGATTATCATTATAGCCAAACAGACAGGCAGCATGCTTTTGCCAATCAGCAACAACAACCACCTGCGGCGGCATTCCAAAGCCCACCGCATCAAACTCAGTACCAAAATAATCAATATTTTCAAAGGGTTAGTCAAGTAGCTGTTTCACCTAATCAGGGGTATAATCAACAAAATTATCATGGGATACATAATCAGTACAGTAACACTAACATGTACGCTAACCAGAATTACAACACTATGCAGAATCCGTATAGGCAATCTCCTAAGCAAGTGGTAGAAAATGGGTCAGCAGGATATGGGATCTCAAACAATCAACCATTTCAAATTTACCAAAGTCCTCAGGCTACACATGCACAAAACAACTACCGCGGTGCTACACAAAATGCTGGTAATATGAGTCATGATAATGCGTCAGAGATGCAAATTAAACAAGAAACTAAAGTCAATCATGAGCAATATACTGTAAACAAATTAAACCCTCAATCAAAGCCCCCTGTGCCGCATAAGAGTCCTACATCTGCTTTAAGAAACGTCAGGCACGATCAACCAAACGTGAAGATAGGTCAGAATTCGCCCGATATTGGTTTCTCAAACCAATTCCTTAACTTTATTTCCAATAGAAATGAACCGAAAGATAACGCAAATACGCCGAAATTCACAAATAGTCCAAGTATATCTCAGAAGATGCATAAGAATCTCTATGTATCAAGTCCAGAACAGGCGCAAGTACCTCCTTCCTCGGGTCTCTCTGATTCCGACAGTAAAGATGGCTTGACAGCCCAGACTGCTACACCTATTCAATCGGCTAAGGTGTCTCATGCGAATGATAAACAAAAAGAGATTTCCAAGCGGCAACTTGACTTTGAGCAGAGAGTTGAGCTCCAATCAGAAGATAGTAGGGACTCATTGAGCAAAGAAAGCAGAATCTCTTCAGTTTATTCCAGACAGTCGGATTTTCAATCTGATGGCTATGGCATGGATGTGGACAGTGAAAATTCAATGGAGTGTGGTACGTTTAAGTCTACACATTCTATCTCACTAGTGGAAACCAGTGACATTCCGCGACCAGCAGATATCGAGTTCCCAAGTGTAATTGATCCTTTTAATAAGAAGATTCTAGCGTCGCTTCTGGACTATGTCAAATTCCCGAACAAAACGCATGCCGAAGGGTACTTTGAGGTCAGATCTGTGCCCAAGTTACAAGTAGCTACTACAATAGGAGTTGGAAACAACAGGTTCGCCGTTGAAAAACAGCTCGGTAAAGGAAATTATGGCGCGGTATTTTTGTGCTTGGATGTGCACAGCAATAAATCGGTTGCTGTTAAATATCAAAAGCCAAGTCGGCCCTGGGAATTTTACATATGCCAAGAGATCAAAGCAAGAATAAAGGATCCATTTATGGTATTACTACATTTTGTTTGTGCCTTTTATATAATTGTTTCATTGCAATACTTTGCTTAAATTTCTCATATTTACAGCTTCCAGGTTATATGGACATAACAACAGGTTTTATAGGAGAAAATGCAAGTTTATTCGTGTCCGAATATTCAAAGTATGGATCTCTGTTAGATGTGGCCAACAAAATCAGAATGGCCACCTCAAAATGTATAAATGAATTTATAGTCTTCCTGCTGACATCAGAGATGCTATCAATAGTCCACTACTTGCACAAAGCGAAAATTATCCACGCAGATATAAAGCCTGATAACTTCTTGTTAATGAAAATGTAAGTACCTATAAACAGTAATTTGCAGAAGGGCTGGTTTTATTTACGAAGCAGGGATTACTGGACATTATTTTTATTACAATTGTCAAATTGTATGAAGAAAAATTCTAATTACGCAGTCAATTTGCTACCGTTAATTGTAGCTTGTATAACTAACTTTATTATGTTTTTTTTTTCAGACCAACACAGGAATGGAGAACCCCATCGCTACAGCTAATTGACTTAGGTTGCTCTATAGATATGTCATTATTCCCAGAAGGAACAACATTTAGAGAAGTAAGTTGTAAAATTCGATACAATTATATATAAGTACTTAGTAACTTTCCGTGCTTAGAATTCTGTCAAAAGCTCAACTTATCATCATATTTTCCAGTTGATAGCAACAGAAGGCTTCACATGTACTGAGATGAGAGAAGGTAAACCATGGACTTACCAAACGGACCTGTACTGCCTGGCTGGAACAATACACGTTATTTTAATGGGCAGTTACATGAAGGTGGCTAATCGTTTAGGCCAGTGGAACATAGAGAAAAAATTACCTCGGTGAGTATTTTCAGTATATGCGCGCTCTTAGATTTTAACTTTTGTGCTGTCTATTTTATAACCAAATGGAAATTGCTCCTCCAACTATAAAAGTAAAAAAAAAAACTTTCAAATTGTTCCAAATAAATTGCTGTAAAATGTGCACAGACCGGCACAGTTCTAAATAAAATTTAGCAGTACCTAATTGTTATCAAAATGGCATTCGAAATATCTCAGTCTTCTCAGGAGGCAATAAAATATGCCCTAGTTTATTTCTCAAGCGATACTCTAAAACAGCGCGGCTAACCACATAGTGTGTTCTTGCACCTTTTCATTTCTCATCTTTACGTTCCCCATTAGATTTTACCCATGACATTTGAATTTAAATTCTTGGGTTTTAAAAAATTCCCGCGAAAATTTCAAAAAAATAACTTAGATTTCATTAATGTTGTATATAAAACACCCGCGCCAAATTTCATGTCTAATTAAATGTTGGAGTTTTGGGATTTTATTCCGATCCCGTGGGAATATCGGGATAGAAAGTAGCCTATGTATTATTTATTCTAGACGGCCAGCATATACACACACACTAACAAACTTTCGCATTTATAATATAAGTAGGAACAGCGTCTGCTCTAGCCCTTGACTTGATCAAGGTAGAGCGAGTGGTAGATTTTTTTGACATTCATGTGCTTGTTATAGCCTAAATTGAATAAAGATATTTTGATTTTGACTTTGATAAGTTTTTATGGATGCCTTAATAAATGGTTAGATTATTAGCATATTGGCTACACTTCGTGTAGTCACTATAATAGTGACTCATTATAAAGCTGAAGAAAGCGGGTTCGATTCCCATTTAGGACATAATTATATCTTAGCTGTATTTTAATGAATATACCTACAAATGTTTGAACATTTACCGCAAGAAAGTGCTTTACTGCAACAACAGCATTTTCTGTAATAAAATGACTATGTTGAATGTCGATGAAATTCATTATTCATTATTTTTTTTGCTATAGACATAGACAACTTTATTTGACACGAAACTCTTTAAATAATACACTATTTACAGAAAAAATATTTGATGATGCCAAAAAGGAACTTGATTAAATATACGTGCCTACTACAGCGCTGATTCTCAGTCAATACCTTTATCTTTGCATATAACGTGTTGGACCGGAATCAGAACAAATAAGTCCTTTTGACGCTTTATATCAGATATGCAGAATGTCAGATTCTCAAAATATCAGATTCGCAAAATGCCAGATTCTCAAAACGCCAGTTTCTCAAAATGACATCTCAAATATCCATGCATTCCTGAGAGAAAGTATCTTGACAGATAGATAGACAGACGGACAATTTGTGTAGGAATAGTGTACAATAAATAAAATAATAAGTTTATATATTTATGAAGAACAGCAATAGCGTAGTACCTGTTAAATTACTAAGCACAAATAAAAAAAAAAGATTAAAAAAAAACAATCTTAATTTGATTGCTTAGTAACGATATCTCTTGTCCGGGTGAGTGGTTAGTTCCAATGGAGTGCCGAAAAAGGTTCTCGATGAGGACTACGGCATAGATGTCGCTAGCGTCACTGCTTAACCCTTTAGTGGGTAACGGCAAGATATTTGCCGTCATACGACTCAGATATTTTATTTTTTTCTCAATGAACGTGTTGTTAGTTAATATAACTTTTGGTTCGCATAAGAGAACATACTCGTACCAATTTACGAAAAAAGAATAGCAGATAAACGTTATTCCAACCCATGTTAAATGATGATTCTTAGGCCTGAACTTAGATTTTTAACTATTCCTTACAATTGAACAAAAATGTTTGTAAATAAAATTTTGTTTGCTGGATTTATCCGATAGTCACAATTCTCTACTTTCAGAGACAAGATTGGCGATATAAAGTTTAAAGAAAAAAAATCTGTTATTTGATAATTTTAAAAAATGAAGACGGCAATATATTTGCCACTATCCGTTAAGTGTCTGGTGTTTATTAAAGGAAAGGGTGGGTTAGGCTACAATTGTTATTGATTTATTTTATAGCTTAATTCAATACTTCAAATTTTCCTTTTACCTTTATTGCTGAATTAGCCGTGTTAGTTAGAAATGACAACGGAAGTAAAAAATGGTTTTTAATTTATTTATTTTAGATACGTCGTGCCACCCGTAGTTCCCCCGGCAAACTGACATAACGGTCCTGTCACTTAATGCCCTTGGCTGATAGCGGCAAACATATTGCCGTCTCATAATTCGGAAACCCTGCAATAATATATACATTTCTCTTTCTCAAAAATCATAAAAAAAATCATTCATGCTGTGCGTATCGTTAAAGTTCTCGATTCATTGCTTTAAAAAAATAATGGTCAAAGGGTTAAGTGGCTATATAAATAAGAAACAAACAAGCTGAGATATGAGGTGCATAGGCGAAATTCGTGTCGGTACCGTTGACCATCAGTGGTGTAGCGGTATAGCACGCGGTACGGAATACCGAGGACCTGGGTTCGATTCCCAGTGATGGTCTTATTTTTCTGGTTTTTCTGTGCATCTATATTTCAGTTTGTATTTTCGATTTAGGTTTTACGGGATGACCGTAAAAGTAAAAATTTGGAATTGAAATACAAAAAATACAAAAAGATTAAAAAAAAAAACAATCTTTAGAATAAATGCAGTTGAGATGAG
>NC_133475.1:12099080-12137440 GCF_025370935.1 Choristoneura fumiferana | reverse complement strand
TAAAGTTTTTAAAACAAACTGATGACAGTAAATCAAACACTGTAAGTTGTTTAGAGACTGATGACACTGCTGCTAAGAACTTGCAATCTGAAGAAATGGCAATGTCCGAAATAGAGTCATTTTCCTGAGGTTTAGAGCTTATTGAAATGCTTAAACTGTTGTGCTTCGAAGTCTTGTAACAGTCGATAAGCATGCCTTTGCTAACACTAACATAATCGCCGCTTACTGCTATACAGCTCATTATTAAAACTAAAATTTGTTAATTATTGAACTTAAATAATGATGTGCTTGAATGGAGTCGTTCGCATGGGCACTGTATTTCCAAATCCTCCTTTTAAAAACCAACCAGCTCTTCAAGCTTGTAATTAAGTTTAAAGTTTTCTGTAAATAGGTACTTTACCAGTATTTCTACAGTTTTGTTATGTCCTCCACACGTGGTTGGTTGTATCGATCGTCATCAGTTAATGCGGATCGTGGATTGGATTGGTTGGTTTGACATTGACATCCATTGACAATGACAGAGACGGGATATCTTTTTTTTTATTTGTTATGCTACGATAAGGTCCGGAAACATACCGCCTCTATAATATTTTTCTCTATTGCTTACATGCCGGCTATTTATTATTATCCCACTAATATTATAAATGCAAAAGTTCGTAAGTTTGTTTGTTTGTTACCTCATCACGTCTAAATAAATTGTACGGAGTCGTAGGCAAGAGGTTAGTTATGCCTTTATCGCACGTACCGAGTTAACGGGCGAGACGTGCGTATAAAGTTTAACATAGCGAGCGAGCGAACGCTGAACAGCAGGGCTACTACGAAACTCGAAGTTCGTGTCGTGCGGTCCCTCTGACACTTATATGTTTAATACGAGAGCGAGAGGAACAGTATGATACGTACTTCGAGTTTCGAGTTTCGTAGTAGCCCAGCTGTTCTCGCTTACATCACTGTCTCGGCCGAGAAACATTTTACTGTCTCGCCCGTTTGCTCGGTACGTGTGATCAAGGCATTATGAATACTCCTTGAATGGCGGTCTGTAAGGTCTGTAAGGGCCGGAGCGTAAGTTATGATAACAGACAAGACGGCTACTTTTCCGTTGTCTCAAATAGCTGACTGGAGACTGGATGTTTCTCTTGTCATATTTTGACGTTGACGTTTGAGGTTGAGGTGGAAGTGGAATTGAATTGCATTGTGGAGTTGGAAAATAATACCATCTCTATCTATTCTATCCACGAGCTTGAGTGTAAATTTGTTTCGTTTGTTTGGACTAGGAACTATATTGAAAATCAAACAGATTATAAGCCATGGCTGCAATGATAACTTCATGGAATCCCGAGAAAAAGCACAGCGAGGTTGAAAGGTAACATTATGAAGGATCACGCTAATACTCGTTTGAATGAAGAGTAGACCGAAGAAGTCAATTAGAATCATAATTAGTTCACGAATCAATATATTATTGTTACAGATGGATTTGTATCTATCCTGCCTACTTAAACAGTAAGAAGACTTTGGCACAAGGCCGCAGATTGCCGAAGAGCTCTTGTGTCGAGAATCCTACCCACCAGGAGATCAGGGATGTGTTGGTATCAACTGGTTTGCCTGTTGGAGTTGAAAACAAGTTATACCCAAGAGAGCAGAGCAAGGTATTTACTTAAATTCAATAAAAAGTAATAGTAATTTTTTCTAGTAGCAATTACTAAACTACTACTTATTACTTAATCTGCTATTATTACGGAACATACCATTACAGAATTTACTTGGCCCCTGCTGAGTTTAGTGAATAGCAGTCTGGATAATCATCATACATTGTTATTGCGGGAGAAAAAACAAATCAGTTAAAGAACAGATATAACAGAATGTCTATTTAGTAAAAACTGGTATATTCTGCCTACAAATTTTAAGCATCTAAGAAGTTGAAATTGCGAGTTGGAATATCGTTCCACAAAACATTTTGTTTGACGGAAACTAATGTTGCACTTAGAGCAACATAGTTTTGTATCGGGAGCCTGTAATTCAGTATAAACCTTAATCCACAACTCCACAAATTCATGGCACGTTTTTTCCTTTGCGGCATTTTTAAAAGCACTCGATAATTATGTCATGAACACAGTTATAATTATGAATAAAGAGTTTGCGTTGCGATGCATAGTTAATCTTTTTAAGTATGTATGTACTAGTAATCAAGTTGAGTGAGGAGGTATGATATTAGGAGTAAAGTTGATACATTTGTAGGCATCTAGGCATAAAATGTTGCTCAATGTAGGTGTCACTTCTGTTATTGCTTATTTATCATAATCATTCAGTGCTGTGAAATCGTTTTTGGTCCCCCGATAATGATGTATCATTAATTAAATTTTTAATTTTAATTCATTCATGAAAATGTTTTGAAACAAACACTTTCATATGATGAAATACTAAATAATGTACAAAATTAATAAAATTTTACGTTTACAGGAAATGCTTTTCAGAGGCAGGATACGGGTGCAGATTAAGAATGATGATGGCACACCTCTTAAACCCGAGTACTCAACCCGTGAATCTGTAATGAAGTTTATTGGTGAAGCTATACCCAAACTGAAGACTCGTCAAAACAGGTATGTGTAAACAAGTTGTTTTGATTTTTCGAAAATACATGTGTGTATCGGACTATGCTTTACAGCTTTTAAGCACTAGTAGCCTCTAAGCTAGGCGTGGGCGGAGGGACATGTGTGAAACTAGAAATTGGGTGTAAGAACTAAATTTTTTCATGTAGAATTGTTGCTTTGTTAAAAAAGATACAATGTGTGCATAGGCCCTTAGAACCTGTGCACACCGCGTTTTTATGTGTGTTATGATAGTTAATATGTTAGCTATGCAACAAATGTGTGTTCATGCAGATCCTTCACCTCCACACTGTAAGAACACACACAAACCCAGCTATTACCACCACCACCACACTACACTGACGGATTTCGAACTTAACGAGAGTTCATCCATAGAGCAACACAACCATTCACCATCCTACCAGATGGATGTTAGGCTAACTAATTGGTATAACCACATAACTATTATGTTAAACTGTTCAACACTTAATTTGTTTTTTTATTATTTTATTTCAGGCCTGCTGACCAGCAACCTCAGACTGCCCAGACAACAAGCAAGAGCAAAGGGAAAAAAGGCAGACGATAAATAAATAGAAACATGTAATTACATAAAATACTATATTAATTATATTATTATTTTCTTATTATACAAAAGAAACAAAATGTGTTTACTTTTTTTTAACAAGTTTATTTAATTTTCATTTTAAAATATAGGTATATTATACAGTTGCTAACACATTCCTATCCAATAAGAAGATTATCTTTAAATTAATTAGTGTGTGATGTGAACATACTGTAACATGCATTACAATGTTTACAATTTCAGGCTACTTAGCTCCACAATATAGACAAAAATTACTTACAACTTGTACAATTTGCTTTCACAATTTTTATCCTTCATTCAATTTAAGAACTAATATGAATTGATTTTTCACTAAGCTTATTTCTGCCATTGATGTCCCTAGCTACACTGTACCCATCAAATATGGTTACAACTTGATTTGGTTGACTGTTTGTTTTCGAAAAATCATGTTTCATCAGATTGTTTATAGGCGTCACTGTTTCCACTGCCTGACGAAGTCTTTGATTCTCTGTGGCAGCTGCGCCATTCCACTGAGCGATTCGCTCAGCACTGGTGCGATCGTGTGTGACATTGAAGATGCTTTCTTCACCATTTTTTTTGGGCTGAACGGATTCTGTGTCATTATCGTTTTTATGCTCGGGTAAGAATCCTCGTAATCGTCGTATGCCTCCTGGTAACGGTATTTCTTCTTTTGCTGTTCTTCCAGTTTGGAATTTATTTTTTTCTTCATTGCCTTTGTTATTCCTTCGGATGAATCTATCAGGTTTATTTGAGATTTCGTTAGTTTCCTCAGCCTCGTATCTAGAGTCTGGATGTCGGGGACTAGTTCGGTCTCCGTGTAGTCTACTGATGGATCCATCGCCTCCTGCATCGTCTCGTGTAGAACCACAGGAATTTTCCGTATTAACTGGTGAACAGGTCTGGTTTCGCTCCCATCGGGAATAATATTGATCATTTCCATTATTCCAGGTGATATTTCTTTCAAGGTCTCCGTGAAGTGTGGGGCTGCTTCTCTCACTGAATCCATGATAGTCTCTCCGAGGGCTAGTGGAATTTCTTGTAAATAGTAAGGATAGGTTCGGATCTGGTTTGACAGTGTAGACGTCACGAGCGGGAGTATGATAGGCTGCGGTGGTGGGAGCCTCAGTCGGGGTATCCTCGGTATCATTGGTGATCTCAGCGGTGACAGTCGTGGGAGGAACAACT
This sequence comes from Choristoneura fumiferana, assembly GCF_025370935.1. Classification (NCBI taxonomy): domain Eukaryota; kingdom Metazoa; phylum Arthropoda; class Insecta; order Lepidoptera; family Tortricidae; genus Choristoneura; species Choristoneura fumiferana. The sequence continues at coordinate 12,133,069 of NC_133475.1, read as the reverse complement.
GCCTTTTTGACCTTTTTGTGCGGTTTAGACTCTGCTGATCCTGAGTCCAATCTGGTATCGCATTTACATTTAGGTTCTTTTCTGTTCTCTGATTGCTTCTGTCTGTTTCGTCTGGGCTTAAGTCGCTCAACGCTGCTATATTCATAGGATTCGCCTGAGCCTGAGGAAAGTATATCATCGACCAATACGCCAAGGCGCTTAATGAAAGGTATGTAATTATATTTCTGATTGATTTTTTCATTTCCAAATATTTCACGTTTTATCGACTGTTTATTGCGGTTGTAGCGAGGTTTGAAGGAGTGTTTCAATCGTTTTGGTCTCAGTGGAGACTTGATTTCGAATCTCTTTCTGTTTTTGAGGGGTGTTAAGGTCTTCGCACGTGAAAGTAAACTCTCTAAAAAAGATAATAAAATTCTGAATTAGTTAGGTACTTTTCTTTATACAAAAGAAAACGATTAAGATAAAATAGTACAAAAGGGAAACAAATCAGACAGGTCACTCGTTTGTAAACAGTCACCGGCACTGCCGCCGTTAAAAGTGTCGGTTAAATAGTTTCAAGCTTTTTATTTATTTATTCTCATGTCATTTTAGAGGAATCTAAATACTTGCCTCTAGACTCCAGGTTACTAAGAGAAAAAGAAGGTAAGAAACGTTTTCGCTGTGATAGTAGCCCACCTCCTGAAACAAAAAGTTTATTAATAGTTATGAACAATCGAGTAGGTATAGATAATACAATACGTTGCCTGCGTGGTGCGTTGGATCCTTAGTGCCAACTAGTTAGTATAACCATAGTAAAAGTGGAGAAGTATGCACACTCCGACCCTTTAGGAGACTTAACTGCCTATTCTGGCGCGACGCTTATGTTTGTCGATGTCTATTTTAGATTAATTACCTACCGCCAAATAATTTTAGTACGAAAGTTAGCATAAAATTGTCGTATGTCTGCGTCTAGACAAACAAGATTAACGACCGAACGACCGACGACGAACGTAAAAGGTGATCAAAGACGAGCGAGCTAAAATCAAAACGTACGGCACCGACGGCAGCGCAGCCTTCACTACAGAAAACTTAATCCTCCTGAAATTATCAGTGTGTGCGTGCGGCGGGTGCGTGCGTACCGGCGCGCGGCGCCAACAGGCACGCACACATTTAAGCCGCGCGATGTAGGTACTTTTGTTTGTAGTGAACCTACTTCTCCTCTTTTACTATGGTATAACCATGTGTTAATTCTACAAGTTGTTCGGTTAATGGTCTACATGGCAACAAATGAATATGTAAAATTTTAGTTTATTTTTCATCCGTTTTTACTGTTTTATTTCGAACTCAAATTCTACGTAGTTTGGTTCATGCTATGGCTTAGGAGCACACTGAACTTCTTGCTGCCTGAATAAGCTCAAATTTAATACAAAGTTATTTACCTGATGTCTTCGACAAAAGACTTTCAATCTTGCGCTTCGTTTGTTTGGCTTCTGCAGCGAACAAGTCTCTCAGCGAGAATGATTGTCGGCGCGGTGTATTAGCTGAAAGCAAAAATTATTAAAGTCGCTTCAAATAATCGTCAGACTACGGATCAGCAGGACTATAGCAAGATTGAATCGTATGTATGAAAATTTAACGACCATGAGTTATTAAAAAATCTTGCATACATAGACTGCTACGACTTGCGTCTCATCCAAATTCGCAGTCTTTAAATGGGAGCTTCGTTCAGATTCAGTCAGCGGCTCCATGGATGGGGAGTGGGGACTATGGCTAAAGAGCTGCAGCTGTCTCCGGATCAGTGGCAGATTCAAGCCTCCCCCAAAAGCATCTGAGTTCTTCTGTGATGAACACTAATTAATGGATGGTGAAACAGCCCCTTAATCTTAGTTTACTCGGGGATCCTTATAATGCAAAAGGACCCATCTTTGTTTCTAGTCAGTAAACATTTCGATGTTCTCCGTTGTTCAAGGTTGAACACGAAGTGATTAATGGAGCAGTATATAAAATAATCACTACCTCGATCCTGCTACCTCCACGGTAATAATTTTGGGCAGTTTGTCGGTAGCGAGTAGCAACAATAACAATACAAATACAATGAGGGCTATCGCGAATGAATTCGCTGCTAGAGGCGCTAGTGTGAGGTCTCCGAAATGTCAAACCTCATAGTTTTTGGGTGAGCTACGCGGGTTTATTTATAATAAGAATTTTTTTGTGAATATTTTGCATAACCTGAAATTAATGTGTGTTTTGAGACATTGGAAACTTTTGTCCTCCCTTTTTTCCGAACAAAACGGGACTAAGCGACACTGTGGTTGCTGGATATTTTTATGGTACGGTTTTAAGGTGTTTTAAATATAATTTTAATCTTAATTTTGTTTTAACGCCCGTCATAACACTGAAAGCCACACTTAAAAACCTCACGCAACAGTGCGCCATCTAGTGAGACAAAAAACGATAGCCCTCATTACTCACATTGGACATCGCATTACCTACTAGTAGCTTAGGTACCTAAGCAATACAGAAAACGGAGGTCTTATTGTCGAACACACTTGAAATCACAATAGTTTTCACCACATTGTCATCTTTTCGTCATACGTTAGGTATAGAATGACGGTAGAAAGAGATAGTGAACACGATCGTGGGCACTCGCGCGTTGGACAGTACGGCCCCAGATAATTATGATGATGACACTAACCGTTGTTTTTTAAAAACTTCGGTTTAATTCTCGTAAGAACCAACAAATATATGTATTCTGTGTTGTAATTTGGTCAAATAAATGTTGTGTAGCTTACGGATAAATGTATAAGCGATGCAAAACAATGGCCGATTGTAATTAAACGTATGCACAATATTAATTTGGTTTAGGCTCAGATTGCTGTCCGCCGCAGTTTTCAATCGTTTGTTTATTATTACCTACTTACCCGACAATTTGGGGGAACGTGTTTTTTTGACGTTTTGCCGCGATTCTGCTGGTGAGGCCTCTTTCGGGGAAAAGGGTTTGCTCGTCGATACCGTATCTAAACAAAAAGATTGTTTTAAATATTTTAATTATTTCTGTCGGTATTATATAGGACAATACAGCGTTATTAGTTAAATACATACGAATCACGAAATTGGGCTAAAGTAAACAAATTATACAACTAAATGTTAATTTACCTACTATTTCTATTTCCCCCGTGATTTCGTTCGAGCGACCTATAAAATAGATAGCATAGTTATAATAACCCCGCCCTGCCGTCTCGCTGACGCTAATTTTATTTCAATACGAGAGTGAGAGAGACGGTACGAATGTACGATACGATCTTTGATTTTGAATTTAGTAGTATATATCTCAGAGTTATGGATTCAAATATGAATAAAAACTTCTTTATAGTGTTGATTTCGTGATAATTAGAAATTAACGACGTCAGTTTGAGTTCTAGTTTAACGAGAAAAAATTATGTTCGGAATTGACACCTTAAAGAATATAATTATTCTATGCAAATAAATCTTCTATCTATCTATGACTATAGTTAGATATTTACCCCTTAGTTGAACATCAATACACGCCAAACAATAATTATCTTTTTTAGTTTTTTTTTTACCATGTACTGTGTATTGGTTTCGAAAATGCTATTCGGACTACAGTTTTAATAATATACTGAGCGGCAAAAAATCTGGCCCTCAAATGTATGCAATAATAGGTAATTTTGTATGCAGAGTGGGCCAAATTTTGTGCCAACCTAGTCACATATTTATTTATTGACAAAAATATAAAATATGTTAATATTAAATAACTAAAAACCTCAGACACCCTATATTAATTCCTTGAATACATTTGTTTTCGAACACCTTGATTATTTGAAAAAATATTCGTGTGTTTTGCTTACTCCATGATTCTACTTGATTTAAACTTTAAAGGTAGAGTCATTCACGATGACGCGTGCCGTCCTTATTACAATGAATGCCTAATTCAAAATCGCGATCACTTATAGTTTTAATTGTATTGTACTTTGTCGTACTTATTCAACCTCTTTAAGACATTTCATCAGCGCTATTGGTGGCACTATATTCTTTCAACAGAGGACCGAAATGGTAGATTTTGTTTTACTTTTATACCCTAAATTGAGTTAATTTTTATGTACAAGAATTAAAAAAACAAAGTGTTGGTTTGGAGCAAACTGGTCATCAACGTGGTACGGTTCGCCTACATTGTTTATTCGTCTGTTTGTAACATATTGAGTTCCGTTGGCAGATATTTCTGTATGCAAACGCTTCATAGAGAGCAATTTCTTGTTCTTTCTCAAGCTTTATGCATTCGTACGACTTATTTAGAAATTTGAGGTCACAAATATTCTTCATTTCAGGCATGAGATCCAATTTTGAAATTCGACGGCGTGATGGTTAAATTTTGCCTTTGCGGCATTTAGTTGTTAATGTGCTATTGTTTTTATAGCCTAAAGCGTTGAGCATTTTCTGATGTAGATTATTTTTGCGTACTATAGATATAAAGTAAACAGAATAACTAGAAGTTAGTAACGTAATTCTGGATTACCTACACACGCTGCAAGTTAAGCAGAAATGGAACACGCCAGCATTGCCTGTGGCTTTACTGTGGGTATCGTGCACCAGGATGATTTACCTCCGCTTCGCTGGCCCTTGGGGGTGATACAGGAGGTTTTCCCGGTAAAGACGGTATCATTAGGGTTGCGTCGGTCCGCACCTAAAATGGGGGCATATTAGACGCCCTGTTATAAAAACACAGTGAATACTTCATTTATCGCATTCAATTGGCCCAATAAGTTTGTCAAGTTATGTTACAAGTTATGTGTTCGCTTTTCGTTTTCTTCTGGGTTTAGTATATTAGTTTTATTTAGTATCGCATCTTAGTTACATATGTGAGTTATTCATATTAGTTACAGTCATACATATATCATTTTCTGGCACAATGTAAGGTCCTTGATTGTTGAAAACCACAGGTTATCAAGGCTGCGCCGTATTGCCGTGTGCAAGGAGGTGGACAAGCCTAGGCAACGCTACCTCTGATGCCATCGGTATTCTTTCATTGTCATCTTGTCGTCTGTCTGTCACATATAAACAAATCAGTTGACAATCATAATAAAGAAGTTATCCTCAATAATCTTGAGATCTTGGATTGAGTGAGAATACAGACAACGACGTGCACTGCTTTCAAAACCACCATCGCAAACCCGTGGCCAGTCAGGAGGTCGGCGGCGAACTTGGGTAAGTCCACCTTCCTTCGCCAACTTGGCACGGGCCGCACCACTTCTCAACAGAGGTTTTTCCGAACCGGTGGTAGATTTTTTTGGCATTCTTAAGTGCTTGTTATAGCCTAAATTGAGTAATAGATATTTTGACTTTGAATAAAAAAAGGAATTAAAAAAACGTAATTTAAAACAAAGTGTAATCTTTACTGTCGATTCAGAGCAAACTGGGTACCATCAGACAAACAAGTGGTCTATACATTTTTAAACAAGTTCCTATCAAATGAATACGAAATGTCGCTAAATGGTCGCTAAAGACGAATTTTGAAGTTGACAGACACGTCTATTGGCATTATTATTTTATGACATGCAAACGATTATCAACTTTAGGGTGGTAGACCACATATTAGGCTCATGGTACTTTCTGGTTTTCAGTTATTTAATTAAGATCTTGTATTTATGTGGCATTACAAACGTTTGCTGACTAATACATCGTGAGAAGAAATTTACAATCTACAAGACATTAAGAGATTTTTTTTATTCGACTGGATGGCAAACGAGCAAGTGGGTCTCCTGATGGTAAGAGATCACCACCGCCCATTAACATCTGCAACACCAGGGGTATTGCAGATGCGTTGCCAACCTAGAGGCCTAAGATGGGATACCTCAAGTGCCAGTAATTTCACCGGCTGTCTTGCTTTCCACCTGCAGATATTACCAAACTAAATATTTCTTGGAAGTTACATAATTATTTTTGGTTTTAACGTACGAGTAAGGTATAGAAGTTTAGGTATGTGTCGTAATCAGGGGCAAAACTAACTTATCTAACTATTTCGCTAGGTAATGTTCCTCGCTGTACCTAGTTGAGAAAAACTCTTAGGTAACTAGGTAGTATATTTTGTTCTTACCTGTAGATTTTGGACGTTGGATCTTCTCCTGATTTTGTTTCGACTCGGCAGCGATAAGCTCGTTCAGCGAGACCGACTTAGCCGCTAAATCTGTGGGTTAAGAGTAAGCATATTATACTATGAGTACAGATTTCAAAAGGGATACCCGGATAGGTGTTTGGAAAAAAGAAGATGTAGTAAGCAGCAAAAGTAGGTACATCTCCGAGTGTACGCGGTTTTGTTACTGACAAAACATTAGTTTTTTAAGTCATTGATTTTTGAATCATCTACCTACCTAGCTCCCTACCCAAATAGTTTAAATAGACATTGCTTTATAAAATGTACTCGAAAACTCGGTGACCTGTCGTTTCGCCGAGTTTAATTACGCAAATTTTCGTTTCGCAGACAACTATTAGCAGATTTTTCTTTTGCCCGAGCAACGTTTGGTATAATTTCGTTACGCCTATTATTCGTTTCGCCGAGTAGTAGGAAGAATAGCGATATACAAATTTACTTTTAGTTGATTGTTTGCTTCGTAATTGTTTCAGATAACCGAACAACTGTTCGCCGAAACACGATAAGCAGAGTTATCACATGGCATCAAAATGTGTAGTTAGGTGCGACGACGAGCGTTAGTGTTGTGTTAGGTAGAATTGCGATCAACAACGCCACTGCCACTGCTAACCGAACTGCTGGCGTCGCGACTTAGTTTGTTTTAACTGGTTTTGACTTCAATATAAAATAAACACAAATTCGAAAGCGAAAAGTTGTTCGAGCAAACGTTGATAATGTGAAGTGATTAAGTGGCTAAACGAAGTTCTGTTAATAGTTGTTCGGCTTACTGACTCACAAGCCAACTGAATAGACTAAAGGTTGAGTTACGAAACGTTAGTCTGCGAAACAATACATCTGCGTACAAATTCATCGGCGTACCGTTACTCGGCGAAATGTGGTCTGCCAAGCAATAATCTGCGTAAAATTTTCGGTGAATCATTAGGTAACCCGAAAACTTACGTTGACGAAATTAGATATTCGGAGGTAGGTAGGTAGATAGGTACTATTTCACAATAAAGTTCAAAAAAACTTTTATGCCTCTACATCAGCGATTCTGAAACATTTATGGCGACGGAACCCTATATTACAAATAAATGTTGACCGGAGCCTTAAAATAATTAGTAACAACTATATTTTATGCGAAATTGTACCTTACTGTATGCCCTAAGTATTTATTTACCTAACTCATGATCAGTATTTTTGCAGAGCTCCGGGGCTCCACGGAGCACGCCTTGAGAATGGCTGCTCTACACCAATTAATATAGCAGCAGTATTTAAGATATCCCAAGACTCGAGACTTTTTCAAGAATTAATTTATTGATTTGTTATTAGTAAAAATACTAAACCAAGAAATACCTCATCGTTACCATGAAATAACACCGTTAGAGCGGTTTCGCACTACAATGATTCGAATCCGTAAAAATACGGTCCGGATAGATGTAGAACCGTTTGTATAGTGAAATCTGATGTAAATCGGATCTAGTGCGTAAACTACCATACAAAATAGTTCGACGACTACTCTGGTGTATATTTTTACGGATTCGGATCTAATTTGAATCGGACATAGTGTGAAACTGCTCTTATGCATAAGAATTCGGCACTGCGAAGTCACTGCAAATATTTAAAATAGGTATTAAATTTACGAATGGTTCGGTTTGCTCCATCACCAACCAAACACCGTAGGTAGGCACCAATTCTGTATTCAGTTCGATGCTGTGAACGAGTGGAAATGCTAAAGTTCTCTTCATGAATTCGATTCACGTATCAAGAATTCGGCCCCGATATTAACTTACAAAACATGATTAGACATTTATTCCTCTTTCAGTTGCCTTTTTTTTACCTAATTGACGTAATATTGGAAATGAAAATATAGGCTAATAAGTACTAATAATCCGAAAGTAAATTTAGTCATGAAGTACCTTTCTGTTTTCTATTTATGACGATTTGTACACTACCATTAAGGAATTGGCTATTGAGTCAAAAGGGTGGCAGATTAAGAAATAAATTAATAATTAATAAGTAGCATAGAATAGAAATAGAATAGAAATATTTTTTATTTTTTATTCGACTGGTTGGCAAACGAGTAAGTGGGTCTTCTGATGGTAAGAGATCACCACCGCCCATTAATATCTGCAACACCAGGGGTATTGCAGATGCGTTGCCAACCTAGAGGCCTAAGATGGGATACCTCAAGTGCCAGTAATTTCACCGGCTGTCTTACTCTCCACGCCGAAACACAACAGTGCAAGCACTGCTGCTTCACGGCAGGATTAGCGAGCAGGATAGTGGTAGCAATCCGGGCGGACCTTGCACAAGGTCCTACCACCTGCAAAATTATTCGCACTTCGCAAATTAAATACAACACAAAATAAAGACAAGTATTAAGTAAGTATTAAGTAGGTATTTGATTTGCGAAATTGCGAAGTGGTCTCAGCTCAGCATAGTGTTGGCCGTAGAGGCCAATTAATAATAATGTATGCGCGATTCCGAGTAAATATGAACACAGTCATGTTTGCAACTTAGCTTATACCTACATATAACAGTGGTTGTGGGCAATAATAAGTTAAGACAAATTTTTATACTGTAGCAGCGCAGGTACCTAACTAAAATTAGGTAGGTATAAATAAATAAATTCATGGGACACTTGACACCAATTTGACCTAGTCCCAAAATAAGAAAAACTTGTACTATATGGATACTAGGCAACGGATAAACATGCTTATATAAACTTCCAAGACCCGAGAACAAACATTCGTATTATACATTAAATATCTGCCCCAGCCGGGAATCGAACCGTATATTAGGTACGTTGATATTTTTTAAGGTTATAATGTACGGAACCCTGAATAACTTTGGCTACGCAGTGTTAGCCTTGATCATGTAATTTATTTGTATTTAGGTCATGCTCACGGTAGTTATAGGTATAAAATCTAGTTATGTATCAACTTCGCATACTCATCCTTTGAATATATTCGGGATATAACACTAGTAGTATTTACATTTCTTTGCACGCATATAGACTTATAGATGTACTTACCACACCTCTCTTCAAATAACCTCGTATTTTTATAAAGCTTTAGGTATTGAATGTTCAAAACGTTAGGTACACAATTATTTTTTTGCATAGGTAGGTATTTAAAACACTCACATTTTATATAAAAAAAATAAACTCACGTGTTAAGAGGACACAATTAAAGACAATATAAATTTGCCATCTTCGGATTTCCATTTTGAAACATTTTGCACCGCGATCAGTTCCCGGGCCAACCGTTAATTTCGTCAATCGTCTCTCTTGTGATGTTTTCTGTTTAATTGTCGACGTGAGATCCTAAATCAGCAATTTCATCATTACGTGTTTCCACTTAACGTCGACGGCTGTGTTACACTCGCAAAACTTTGTAAAGGGAAATTGTCACGTAGTATTGCTTTGTTTGTTTTGTACCAAAATTTGCAACTTGAATGAATTGGACTCTGAATCATACATGTCAAGGTGAAATACAAGCGAGGTAGCTATCATATACGATACTAGGCAAACGCAAAAATATATAAATATATATACTGTGCCAGAGACGCCGACGATTTTATAGAACACTTCTTTATTTTTTTTTGTGTTGACAAAGGCCCGAAAGTTCGATTGCAAGTGCCACAAGGTGGCCACAAGTACCTACGGAATTGTTTTTCAAATAGGAAATAAGATTAAATTGTCGTCTTTCTGTGCCGTGTGGAAAATTAATTACTATCGTTTAAAATTAATGTAAGTATAGAAAATTAAAACTGTAAATTATCTATAAGTAGGTACTTAAAGTAATTATTTTTGTTACGGCTACTTTCATATGACGCATGGCGTTTGCATATTATTATGGTCCTCTACAATCAAAAATAAATTGTCGAGACAAGTCGTACTCCTTCCTATCATATCATAGCTAACAGAATGAGCAATTCTTTCGCTCTCGTGTAGAATTTCATTGTAGCGATGGCGGCACGAACGCGCTCGCGGTCGTTCCGCCGCGATCCGGGCATGCGGGGGAATTCACACAAGATTTTTTTTTAATTTCGTTAAAGCAAAAAGGGTCGTATCGAGGGGCCCATAAATGTTTTATGGGTTTTATACATTTTATACGATGAACACGCGCGTCATTTAAGCTAATATTTCAACTTCTTAAACTGCGTAACATTGTCGGTAATTTAACGCAGGCAATAAATTATCACATAAAATAGTAGGTAATGGCACTTTTATATCAAATGTTTCGATAAATAATAAAATAAGGGCAGTAAAACAAAGGAGTCACTAGGGTCGGGCTATCGTTAAAATATTACGATCGTCCAATATCGGGGGATGAAATCTTTAATCGCACGTCTGAGTTTTACGTAGAAGTTCGGTCGGTCTGCGGCGACCCCAGCCCAGATAAGCCGGTCGACTTCGGACAACTAAATCATATGCCGTAAAACCGATCGAGCGAACATACGCCCTCCTATCACCGCTCAATTACGTATCATTTTCTCGTCGACATTTTAAAGCTGAACCTCGGAAGGATATTTCCAGTAGCTGGTATACGGCTTCTAAGAAAAGTACAGCAGTGTAGTAGACAGCAAGAGAGGAGCCAAAGAAAAGAGCTGTTTATTTATGCTGGGTTTGTAATTACATTTTTAATTTTTGGATAAGAAATAAGTATATATATACAATATAATAAAATACAATACAATGACTTTTACAGAAAACAGGTACAGTCAACGTCATAAATAAGTGATCACTTTTGTACCTTGTCACTTTAACGTCAGTTTGAAAAGCCATACGAAATTGTGTAATGACTGAAAGCGACAAGGTACAGAAATGATCACTTATTTATGACGTTGCCTGTACCTACACAGACAAAAAATTACAAGGTAAGCAACATTATGTTAGGTAGATAATTGTATTTTTATTTGTGTTGCCCGAGACTTCAGCTGCCAAGAATACGTTTACCGCTATTGTACGAAAATTATGCTATTTTCTGGGATAAAACTATTCCATCTCATTCTCAGGGTCCAAAATTATCTTCGTATCGAATTTCATCAGGATCGGTAGAGTACTTTAAGCGTCAAAACGTAACAAACAAACATGCCTAAAACTCACTTTCGCATCTATAATATTAGTAAGGATTTTAAAATGACCGGCCAAGTGCGAGTCGGCACCAGAGTTCTGTACAAAGGTTCCGTACAGGAGTTTTCAAAGGCGCGGCTAGTATTAAATAAAAGTTTTTTCTTAATAAGATCCTAAGATCTTAATTAAATATCTATCCACATAACAAAACACATGCAGACGCTTTACTTTTCTCGCAAATGCATGATCTATGCAGTGGCATATACATCTATACCATATTTTGCTGAAGTCATTGGATGACGGATAAGAGAACGACAAAGACGCTTTTCATTGTTTTTTTTTGATTCTGAATTTCCACTTAAAAAGCCAAAATTAACAACCAGCAAAAATAAAAGAAGCGGCCAAGTGCGAGTCGGATTCGCTGATGAAGGGTCCGTAACAGAAAGTAACATAATATAAAAGTTTCCTTTACTTTACGATTTACGACGTATTAAAAAAATACTAGATCTCGTTCAAACCAATTTTTGGTGTAACTTTGCATCATGCATTTTTGTACATCATATTTTTTTTTAGTTTTATCATTCTCTTATTTTAGAAGTTACAGGGAGGAGGGGACACACATTTTACTTAGTCAGTTTAGAAAAATCATCTATCCATAGATACCCTACACGGATGGGTTTGATGAAAAAAAAATTTTGAGTTTCAGTTCTAACTATGGGTTCTATCTAACTACTATCCCCAAACTTTATTGTTTTTTTTCTATTTTTGTGTGAAGATCTTAATGCGGTTCACAGAATCCATCTAGACAGACAGACATGACGAATCCTGTTTGACGGACCCGTCATGACTGTTCCGTTTTTTGCCATTTCACAACAAAAGCCGCCAAAAAAGACAACTAAAAAGTAAAAAATAATTTTGCACTAACTGACTGTTGCCCGCGACTTCATCTACGAAGAATTCGTTTATATCACTATCCCGCGGGGACTTTGCTGATTTCCCGCAAAATTAGCCTAAGTTAATTTAGCATAAGTACCTAGTAATATTTTTTGGGAATATCGGGATAACAATTAGCTTTTGTTTTATTCCAGATGTCCAGCTATCAACATACCAAATTTCATCCAAATCCGTCCAGCCGCTTCAGCGTGAAGGAGTAACAAACATATGAACTCACTCACTCACAAACTTTCACATTTATAATATTAGTAGGATTTGCTAGATTTTTCGTCAGTCGGAAAGTGACAGTTCTAATTTTGAATATATATTATATTTTAAAATTGAAATAAGACTTTCAGTTCGATAGCGTAATGTTAAAACCAACAAATAACGCTATTGCCACTTTTAGCACTAGGTACCATCAGCCAAATATGTGGTCTACCACCCTAAAGTTGATAATCGTTTGCATGTCATAAAACAATAATGCCAATAGACGTATCTGTCAACTTGAAAGTTCGACTTTAGCGACATATCCATTTGATAGGAACTTGTTTAAAAATTGATAGACCAATTATTTGGTTGATGGTACATGCACAAGTATCGATAGTTTGCGTAACAGTAGAGTAGTAGGCTCTAGTTACGTCAGTTTGGCATCTGTAACAAACATTGAAACAACATTGTAAAGGCGTTCATTAAAGAAAGTAAGTTAATATAACACAGTGCCTACAAGTACTAGTTAACAATTTGTTAGCGAATTTGAGTTCAAATATTCGAACAATCAGCAGGTTTAATGTGATTTCATTTTTTCACGCATTATATCTCTGTTGGAAAAATAAAAAAATAGTTAGTATGTGTCATTTGAATCATGCTATATTCAATTTTTTCTAACATGATTCAAATGACAGATGCCAAACTGACGCAACTAGAGTCCCTCCTCCGCAAGCTATCGATACTTTAGCATGTAGGTCACTGATTCATAATGCTATTGGTACTTTTAGCACTAGATACAGTCAACGTCATAAATAACTGATCGTTTCTGTACCTTGTCGCTTTCAGTCGTTACACAATTTCGTATGGCTTTTCAAACATGACGTTAAAGTGACAATTAAGGTACAAAAGTGATCACTTATTTATGACGTTGATTGTATCTAGTGCTAAAAGTACCAATAGCATTATGAATCAAGTTAGAAAAAAAAGAATATAGCCACCGGTCAGGCACAGCACAGACAAGAATATAGTTTTTACGGAAATTGCTTCCGCGATGCTGTCCCATACATAGAAGACATCTTCTGTTATACTTTGGATATATTGTTCCTTATATCTGTTGAATTAGAATTCTATATCATCAATCCTCATAGGCTTTGATTGGATGTAAGTCTTTGGCATTCATTTGATAAAATTAAAGTTCTTTTGCTCTTGAATCTAACTATCTCGTGAAAGTCTCTTATCAGTGATTGTTTTATTTTCGAACAACTTTTTGGTTTTTAACATATCTTTCAAGATTTCTCTGACACAGAGGAATAACTTTTTGTTTTCCATTGCAAACTTTTAGTATCTGTTCTCAAGATATTTATGTTTATTTTTATTTGGAACATTGAAGGAATATATATTTTTTTCACAATATTTGGATAGATATTTAAACAAGCTCCTATCTTAAAGGAATATAGTGGGATACAAAATTATATTTTATATTACTAGGTATAGCAATCGCAGGAATATATACTTACGTTAACTTGTAAAATTAAATTAAATATATATTTTCGTAGTTGTCTGTAGGTACCTATGGTTACCCATAATATACAAGGTGTTAATGAAATAACTGAAAACCAGAAAGTAGTTTGCTCAAAATCGAGAGTAGAATCGATTACACTATGTTAGGTAGGTAGTAGGTAGGTAGGTATCAAACCAGGTTGTCTCTGTGTTTTTAAATCAATTCAATGTTTTAGCGAGGTTGCAAACTAGTTAAATAATTGAATACCGGCCGTTTTGCTGTCAATTTGTTTTTCTTCTAAAAACGGCGAAGTACAACTAACAATACTAATTATGTATGAGTGTAGAGTTAGAAAACAAGTAGAATTATTGACTTAGCAAAACAAACGAATATTAAAAATAATGAATCTATTCGAAAATAAATGAAATCAATTAACTTAAAATGAAATAATATTTTTAGGGTGTCTAATGTTTTCATTTAGAAATCAGGCGAAGTCATTTGAGCATAACGTACGATTTTTAATTAGAGTAAAAACCACACCACACTCATCATATTCCATTTTCCTATTATGTTTGCGCTTACTCCGAATAAGTCAGCATTTTATTTTCCGGTCGTTAAAGTGCCCATTTTATTTGTACGCAAATCCGAAGGCCGGTGGCGGCGGGCGCTGGTGGTCGGTTACTTCCTGAATTTACGATCGCCCATAGTCGGGAGTTAGTATCGCTGTCGTCACGCTTCGTATACCGTCGATTTATACTTCGACCGGTATACGATAGCAGCAAATCTAGATTCCACGATAGTTTTACATTCTTTTTGTACTCTGAATTATGTCACCTTTGCAGGTAGGGTCGCAATAATTTGTTTTTATTGATCCGCTGGCTGTGATTTGGGTTGGCTTTGGTCAATGGAATAACAAATGACCGGTCACTGAATGGACTGGACGAAATCGCTTTCACATTAACCCTCTAGGGCTGGCCAATAAACACACGTGATAATGCTAAAATATTATTTTCCACAGTTAGGTAAACATCCGTATATATTATTCACATAACGTATTTTACTTACTAGTTTTCATCTTTGCCGTAACAAGGACAAAGATGTCCCTTGAATTCCTTGTACAAAATTTATTTGTTTTTTGTCGGAACGGTCGTACAAAATTGTGGAAGGGAGCCGAAACTCGCTGGTTGAGTAAAGTATATCGAGTGCAATGTATCTAAACAGGCTGAACCGCCTCCGGAGGGTCTTACCACTGTAGCGATAAACGGATTTGGGAGAGACGGTATTATTCCGTCGTAATAGAGTGATACTTCTTTGGGACCATTCGGGAAACTGATGACACTATTTGGCTTTGCTATAAAAAGTTATGATATCATATTTGCGGTATCAAAATATTAGGACCAAAATACTATCTCTAAGTAGTAACATATCTCTATTTCCATAGCTATAACGTAGCCCGTTTATTTGGTGGATATAATTATACTCTAGGGCTCAAAGGTGTATAGATAACTCGTAGACAGGTAATATTTGTTTAATACCTACCACACTTGTTTTGGGAAGATGATGTTCACGTATACGGAGACAATAGGTACTGAGAGTACCTATGTATGTATTATGTATACACATACCTACATGTCGGATGTTTGCCTGTTTACGATGATTGTATTTGTGGATGGGGTGCGAGTGCTGTATCGACATTGTAGCCCGCCTAGTCGTTTTAAAACAAAGCAGGACCCGCAATAGGGAGCTGGCATATTGCCTCAGTTCCAAGTTTTACTGCCGCTATCTCAGGGTTTATGCCTTATAAAATCTCCTGCCGCGGCCGCCCAGAATCGCTACCGGCTAAAAAGTACGAGTAGCTACGGCTGTCGAATAGATATAATCGCAATTGGCTGGCAATATCGTTCTTCGGAATTCGCCTTCTGTTCGAATTGTTTACCTCTCTGCTTTGTTTTGAGTAGGCACGTATTTTTGATTTTATGTTATTGACATGCCACATGTCAGGCCATAAAATATTTTGCGAGTGTTCATAATATTATTTTTTTACTGGGACTTTCCCACAGTCAATAATAATTTATTATACTTATTGTGACGGATGTGGACATACAAGACGTAACTTTAGTGCTCTGTTTACTAAATTAATTAAATGGGGTAAGTGACCTATCACAATGTTATGTTGTCGGCATTAAAATTAAAATGTATTTGTAGCTATGTAACTCGCACGCGTTCCACTATCAGAGAGCTCTATTTACGATTATTTTATCCGTATAGACGTAAGTATACGGAGTATATGTGGGAGCGCACAAATTTCCGCAGGAGATGACTTTCAGCAAGACCACATTTTATATTTACTTTAGCTTCGTCTTTCGGACGATCCGGTTTTTCCGTGGAAACGTCGGTTGCAATTTTGTTTGTACGCAAATCGGACGGTCGTAACACGGAACGAGATGGGTGGTGGGGTCTGCCGTATACTATAACGAACTGGTCACTCTCATGTCGCAACTTATGGGATTCATTTCCTTTCCTCCCTTTGCGTATATTGACTGGCCTTGTCAATGATGTCATAGTGTGTAACTATGTTACGTAAAAAAACTGTTTATCTCGTGGCAACTACCTACCCTCTCATAAAACTTTTTGTACGCTTATTTACATACCACGAAATCGATAGAATATTTTGTGATGCGGAGCACTCGTTATGCTGTGTTAAAATGGCGTTAAATGGCGTTAAGTGTGTTAAGTATACTCGTATATTTATTATGTAAACTTCACCATGGGAATGCGCGGTTTGTTCTCGGTAATACGACAGTGTTTCTACATTATAACCTAATATAATTATATCTCTTCCCCATTAGGTCCATTAAGTAGTGACGATCGCTCTGTATCCGTGGACGGAAAAATATAAGAGTGTGCTATAGAGGTAGATATTAAAGCCAAATAGACATTATAACAGCATTTGAACGCGATAGAGTTGACGCACACACAATAGTAATAACTGGCCAGCGATGGGTTCGCAGATACCCTACAGCGTACGAACAAAGATGCGCACCACAATAGGGGTTACTCTCAGCAGCTCATTGTTTCTGTTTTTGATTTAAGCACGGCTTTGTAGTGTTAATACACAATTTCAGGTTGGTTAAGAAAGCCAGGTTTTCCGACATAATAATAAATTGTGTAATTTAATATGTTCAGCAGACCAACATTTTTAATGCGCAACGGGCAAGCTTTGCACGCTAATTTAGCTTACATGAAAACACGTTTGAATAATTAACGTTTTATTATCCAAGATAGAATTTGAATAAAATCGAAGTGTTACAACCTCATATCGGCTTAACCATGTAAGTAAGATTGTCTGCACCATCCGCCGAGTGCCTTATCTTTCTGTTTATGGCCCCTAACATCGGTTCACGAGGCAAGAATCGACCATTATAATCTACTCAGCAACATTTTCACCTGTTTTCATTTAAATAAACTTAGCCATTACCTACTAAGATAAGTTTGAATAGGTCGTGAAGGTATCCTTTGTACCTAAATTTAAATTATTACACTGACAAGCAGAAATACGTTCATATATGTATTTCTGTATGCTACGAGTAGCCACCATGGAACCTTTTCAAAGGAAAAGTCATAACGATTTTCCTTGTAAGTTAATGCGATGTCACTATGACGTTTACTGTGAAATGGTTCCATCGTGGCTCACGAAATAAAGCCTTGACCGTGACCTATGTATTTTTGCTTATCGTATCTTACAGCTTTTTGAAATTAACACAATTAATTAACATTTATTTTCGCGCGGAATATGTAGAATCATTTTTACAAACCTATTTTATACAAATCGCAGACTGGCGAAACGTGTTCAAAAGTATCGAAACATTTTTATTAACGCAATGGGTTGAGGCCGCTCTCATTTATTTCATAGGCACGTTTCAATAGGTCGTTGTAGGCATGTGCTCCGTGGGTTCAGTGCGCAGTACTCAGAGTGCTTAATATTTCACGTGCGAGTGAGGCCGGAATGCGAACGGAACAATTTGCCAATAATCCTATCCCCGAGCAATAACTGAGGTGGCGGCCACCAGAAATGGGTGTTATTGCCCATGAATGATTTCTGTGCAACTCATAAGACATAGCCGGATTCCCTTTGTATTGAATCGGCCGTTTGCTGCTTCACACGGCTAAATCGCTTTGATAACCAGTGGCTGCGCATACTGGCTTCGGATTATATTTACATATATGATATAATATGTTAATCGGACATACTAAAATTTCATTCGATGCCTATAAAAATATTTTTACATTATTATTGAATACGTCGCTAAGATACTAGCTTTTACTAGGTTTTCACCGCGTTGTAGAAAAATATAATCGACACTTATATACGTCTATTCTTATCTCTGAAATTACTGCGCCAGCATTTCCACCTTAATGAGGGTGAACCCCTTTAGGGGTTGATTTTCAAAACTGCCATGTCTTTTTTTACAATATACTTCAGCGGTTTAAATTTTCCATACAATTTCATAGAATTTTTAAAGCATTCATTCTTAGTGCTCGTTTAAAAAATGAAAAATCATTGCTCTGTGTGAAGTTTCAAGCTCATATTCCCAGTAATTTAGGGTTTAGGATGTGCGTTGATATGTCAATCAGCTTATTTATGTACCTACTTAAAGTGACTAAATTAATTACAAACAATTAAATTATAACTACTTGTAAGTACATCATTATCCTAACCCTTAAATTGACAAAATTGAAAACAGTTCATGATTCAAGCCTCATCGGTGCCTTATAGTCCAAAAATTCTACACTAAAAAAAATACAAAAATATAGTCTTGAATGATGGGTCTCGTGTGGCACACCACACTGCCAATTTAAGAGAACACTACAAAGAAAACTAAAACAAATTAAATATATTGACCCGGATAACTCACGTCTTAAATCGAGTTTAGCTCGACATGTTTCGGGCTAATCCGTAGCCCTTCGTCTTCGGAGCAACGCGACTCAGCGGCTGCTGCAACAGTCGCACTGCGCGCCGCCGCTCTGCTCGCGCGACTACCCGACGAAACTGACACCGGCACACAACTACCCGCGTTTTCATCATCATTACAACTGTCAAATGTAGGATAGCACACAACACTAACAACATCACTCTGTAAAGGTACGTTCACACACAGCGATGACGCAGCACGAGTATTTTTTTAACACCGTTTTCCAACTCGGAGGTACCGAGTAATAATAATATGAGTGAGTCTCACGGTAGTTTCATGTTCTAAAACAAATTATTTAAAGGAGCCCCCTTGGGTAAGGTTCCGCAGATGCTAGTTGCGTTCTTTCTCTGAATAGCTAAGCCAATTCTTTGGAAGAAGGAAGCTGTCAGTTCTTCGATTCCGTGTGACGTTTACTAACTTCTGTTATTTCCTTATAAAGTTTCAAGGCGCTAGGACCCCATGGACCAAGGGTCTCGACATCGAGCGACAAAGTCGTGGCCTCTGTATTTGTAAATTTTCATTTAACACGCCGTTTCTGAATCTATAAGTTTGTAATCTCCGAGCTCCTTTTATTCCGACTAAATTTATTCTACTTTAACCCGACTGAAAATTTAATGTTTGTTCAGACGGTTCGAGGATGAAATAGAATATTTAACTAATCGGCTCTCTCGGCCGATAAAACCACTGTCGCACTAATGCACCTCGTTTCTTCATGAATTAGTTTGTTTATTAATATATTTATTGTGAGATCTATAAAACCCTACTGTTACTTTATGTTAACACTAGTTGTTGCCCGCGACTATGTCTGCGTAGAATTCGTTTATCCCGCGGAAACTATGCAGTTTTCGGTTTAAAGAAATTTATTACTCTCAAAAGAAATTTTACATTTCACTTAATGAGAAATCATGCATGTTAGTAGTGAACGTTATTGATTTATTACAATATATTAGGTAAAATATTATGTTGTCAATTATGAACAAAATATACCTCCTACTAAACAAAAGAAAAATTATTTAGAAAAAGGTTTAGGTTTTAGGTTAATTTTATTTTGTTTAGTTTAATTTTTAGTGGGCTTATTGTGTTTTGTTTCTTTTCTTTTGTACAATAAAGAGTTTTAGTTTAGAAAAAATATCTTGTTAGGCCTTTTTGCTGACTGTACTTTTTGTTATTTATACTTACAGTTCAATTTACATGTACTTATACCAAATTATAAGTCATCTGCAAGTGCGTTAAATTCGAATTCAAGATTTGACCATCAATACTAACTCTGCACAGTCGAGTTCATAGGCTTGTGAGCAAAATGTGATCAAAAATATCTGAACCACGACTCTATTGTTAACGGCGTAGAAGCGTGTTCAGATATTTTTGACCAAATTTTTGCTCACAAGTTTATGAACTCGACTGTACATTCAATCAAAACTTGTACACATCAGCGTGTCAACAATACATACGCACATTTGCAGCAAAGAATCTTACAATTAAATTAACTAACACAAAAACGTATCGGTTAGACAAATTCCAGTACCCATGATTTTTTTTTCTCTTCGAGTAGATCGAAAAGTAGGAGTGCATCCGACATCAATTATTTATGTAAACATGCCATTTTCCGGGATAAAACTATCACATATCTGTACCCGGGACTCAAACTATCTGTACCTAACCTACCAAGTTTCGTTAAAATCGGTTCAGCGGTTGACGTGATAAGGTATAATAAACAAACAAAAAGACTAACAAACTTTCGCATTTATAATATTAGTAGGATATGTTAATTAATGGTTTTTATACAATATGCAACAAATTAGGCCAACTTGTAAGACTTTCTTATTGACTTGGGCCATATACCTACTATGAATCATATTATACGTCGTAGAGTAGGACAATAGTATTTTATGCAACAGTTGTTATACAGCAGTTACGCTCTACAACAATTTCAAAGTTTTCGCGGTAGGTAAGTATTTTTTTCCAACCAGACACAGATATAACAAAATTGCATCGGCGAAATGGTCCATACACAAATTGGAATAAATAGAATGGCGCCACTTTCTACGCTGAAAAAGCATAGAACTAAAACCACGTAGGTAGACTATATAAGAACGTAACATTTTCGTCATGAAAATGGTCTACACACAATCTTATTTTATGCCAAAAACTAAGCAAGTGCTGGCTGTTTGAGTTTATCTAAGTCACTCGAAGTAAATTAAAAAAATAATTACTTTTACTCCCTAGGGACTAAAGTACTCACTTTACTTCCGCCTCGTTAGGCTATATTGACCTACTTTTAGAGCATGAGAAGTGAAAAATGTTTTTAATGAGAACCTAAATAGAACATAATAAACACGTCGTTTAATGTACCTATGTATAGCTGAGTTTAGATATATGAAAAGCTTTTATTTTAATAATATGATGTAACTCAATTTTTATCTTCGACTCCGTGGCTAATCGTAAAAATTAAAAAAAAAACTTTCCTCCCTAGAGATGAAAACCCATGAAAATTAAACTTTCCGAACAGAAGAGATGAAAAAAAAATATGTTCGAATGTTCGAATATACAAAATACTACAATAATTATTAGCTTCATGTCAAATATGAGATAAGCATGTTTCGGCACGTATTTTCTCCTCTCGACGAGCGTGTAGCCGCCGGGCCAAGCAAGCTCCACTCCGCGATGCCTTAGAACAAGTCAAGTTAAGCCGCAAGTCTTGCTTGCCTGAGACGCCGCCAAACTGTTTTATACATGAAACGTGCTAAATTGAAGCTTAAACTTCATTGGCGGTTTAAATTAGGTGTAATCACCTGATTATAGTATAAGTACCTAATACGTGTAATAATAATGGTCGATTTTGACATTAGCTTCTGAAAAAATTCAATATGATCAATTTTAGAATTAGATGATTTGGACATCGGCCGGTAAAAGTAGTAGGTACTTAAGTGTTTACATCTGAATGAAGTCTGCAGTGGCACTGTGGCATACATGCGTGTTTTATTGTGCATGATTAAAGTGTAATTCCATAATACAATGAACAGTCGAGGAAACTGAATCACGTACCAGAGAGGAACCTTCTCATATGATTTCCATGGAAAATGCATGGGATGTCAACATGACATTAGTAGCACAAAGGTACGTAATTCAGTTTCCTTCACTGTACACAATTAATACCACATTGCAGCAACACTTTATTACGTCAACGATTCTGATTTTCATTTTATAATGACATATTAAACATTTTCAAATAATAAACAATCATTGGTTGCATTGGACAAATAAAATACATTTATATTGTCTTTTTATCAGTAGGTACTACTTAAACAACTTGGACGCTACTCCGACAGTAGGTAAACGGCAATTCAACTTATAAGTTTTTACACTAGCAAAACTCAATTTAATAGCATTGCATAAAGGTTTAAAAGTGGGTTGTTAACAAAGTTTATTTCTATTCGTCACTTTAAATTGCTACTATAAGCTCAGCTGCTTGGGTAAAGCGAGACTACAAGCCGGCACTTTGGGGCTTTAATTAATATTCTATGTAGCTATTATCTACGGCGACAACAGAATAGTGACTGCTTTGATCTGATTATATGTATAATTATGTAAATACGTGGTATATTATATCTATCGTGTTTAGAACTCCAGATTCGTAATATGGGAGCGGGCTGTGGGTTGTGTCACTAAAATCAAGGGAAGTAATCTTTGATCAGTTAGGGCAACTTACACATTTTTCTCCTTTCCTCTTGATTCTCCAACAGGCAAATAACATCTTAATTGTCCACCAATTTGTTATCCTCTTAATACTTTTTTTTATTATTTTGGTATAATATCGTGTGCTTGTATAGCTCATATCTTATATCTTCAAGCGGGTTCACGATGGATGGATGCAGGCCGCCCCTTACCAAAGCAACTGGAGGTCTATGGGGGAGGCCCAACAGTGGACGTCCCACGGCTAATATGATGATGGGATGGTGGTGATCTTGGAAGCGTTGTAATTCCTACTCATTTATAGTTACCTATGATCATAACACAGCTACATAGAGTGATGTTCTGTATGTGTGTGTGACTGAATGACTCATCAACGCCCAGCCATATTCTTGACACATGCGTAGTTCTAATTTTTTTGGCGTAAACGTACAAAGTTCTCGGTAACAGATCATGTTGGTACTGGTTTGAATATTTTAGGGGCAAAATGTGCTTTGGCTAACATGCACTTTTACTCAAAATGTTTTCAAGACAGCTTTCACTATGGTCCAGATGTGTTTGTGTCTGGAAGTTTTTAGGACAGAATACTCTGGGGCCAAAATGTACAAAATCCTATTGACTAAATGTGCTTTACTCGAAATGTTTTCTCGACAGAATTAATAATGGTCAAAATGTACTTTAGTGCCATGTTACAGTTTACGTCAAAAGGGAACATTAAATATTTTTTCGAAGCAAGCAGCTGAAAATTAATTGACTGGCTGAAGAAAATATGTAGTAAAATGCTCTGTTTCATATACATTTAACTTATTCTTGATAGGTATCGTTTTTGGACCGCGACCAATTAATGACATAGTGAGCATAAACACAGCTTGACATTAGAACATCTTGTCAACGGGACTTTTTAGGCACTTGGTTTCATGACAACAAATCGTTTTGGCCCGTGTTCATTATAATCAGCATTAATTATAATTGCAGGTGGAGGTTTGTGCAGGATTCGCCCGGATTGCTACCACCGTCTTGCTCGCTAATCCTGCCGTGAAGCAGCAGTGCTTGCACTGTTGTGTGTCGGCGTGGAGAGTAAGACAGCCGGTGAAATTACTGGCACTTGGGGTATCCCATAGGCCTCTAGGTTGGCAATGCATCTGCAGTACCCCTGGTGTTGCAGATGTTTATGGGCGGTGGTGATCTCTTACCATCAGGAGACCCACTTGCTCGTTTTCCATCCAGTCGAATAAAAAAAACATTACCTACAATTTTGACCGTTGTAGGTACATTTAACATTTTAATCCATTGAACATTCTGACACTTGTACCAACATTACCCACTACTGTTTTTTCATTCGTCCTTACAAACATGTTGACATTAATACACTTTTGACTTTTGCACAATTTGACAAAGGAATTTTCGAATCTATTGATTATTTTGAGAACTTGACGATTTATCTTCTATTCGTTTTTTCTATTACGAATTTAGCTCTTAGTATATAGTGGCATCCAATTGATTCGTCTCTTGTTCACATGTTTACATTTACATACTTTTTGACCGTTGTACATTATGATAATGAGGCATTTCGAACCATTGTGTATTTAGAAATTTGTACCAAAATGATCTGTTACCGACTAGAAAAATAATGAAAAGAATGATTTTAGGCTCGGTGCCCAATATCATTTCTTTGCTTTCGGCGTCGAGCCTCTAGGTCCTTGGGGTAAGGGTGCGCTGGAGCTACACAGAGAGCTCAGCAAAAGGTTTAGAGAGGCGACAGGCAAAGTTATTTTAATTTAAGAGTAGTTTTTGCCTTGTATTAATAAAACAATATTTTTTAGTTTTATTGATTTATTTTGATTCATTTGATCGATTTTTGGTTTTACTTACTCTAATCCTAAAAATACATATTTACAAATATCACCCAAAGCGTTGCTATTGCCCACAAGGCTGGCTGCGTTTTTTTGTTGTATGGCAATGCCAATACGTTGACCGAGGAAAGAGCCAGCCTTATGGTCACCAGAGGAACGGGTAGGGCAATTACGTGTTATTTATTAAAGAAATAAAATTTAATTTTAATTACATGTTAATTGTTCTGGAAATCCGATCTGGACTAATCCGACTATGACTAAACCAATTTACTATGCACAAAAATATAATTCTTAAAAAATATCCCGTTTTTCCGCGTTGACTTAAAAATTACGTCAATTTATTACAAGGCTAAATTTCTGTAGTAACAATCAGAAGTGTGTGCGACCCAAGCGGGTGTGGGGACTGCGAACCGGCAGCGTCGTTACACGAAAGTGAAAATTTATCCGGCGATATCAAA
Organism: Choristoneura fumiferana; assembly: GCF_025370935.1. Classification (NCBI taxonomy): domain Eukaryota; kingdom Metazoa; phylum Arthropoda; class Insecta; order Lepidoptera; family Tortricidae; genus Choristoneura; species Choristoneura fumiferana. The sequence goes on along the minus strand of NC_133475.1, from coordinate 12,108,247 downwards.
AGCGCTTTTATCTTGCGAGATGACGTAACATTATCGCAATATCCGTGCGTCGTCGACTGTCCCGTGCCCTGAGAATATCAAGAAGATATATTTTCACGGAACAATGCCTCCCCGGTATCTCAATTTTCATTTCCCCTCGGCGGGACATCCGGTGTGATTTGTAGCGCGAGATAATATACAAAACGGAGGCTTCGCGGGACGCCTGAACATAGCGTCAGCGCAAAATCTAGCCCTCCATCTTTATCTCTGATACTTTAACCGGTTATTTTCTTTATCGAATATTTGCGGAGATCCTCAGCCAGGCTTTGTACAATAAACATACTAGCTCAGTTACGCAAAAAGTAGGTTGATATTTAGTGCTTATTCATATTGGAACATGAACCGTTTGGACATATTTATTTGCCTTTACCTAGAGCTGCCTCGGATAAGAAGTAGGTACTTTTGCGCTTCGTTGAACCCATTTAAATAAGATTAAGGTAAAGGTCCATGAAGCAGCGAAGCTTAGTCGAATCCTACAAAATATAGCGAACATAAAAAAAATATTGCAACTTTACACCATTAAAGTAAATTAATTTAAAAATTAAATGAAATTAAAGTTAATTTCTGTCGGCTACAAAATAAAAAATTTAGGACACAAACACCCATTTGAATTTGTTTGTACTTTTCCCGCAGCCTACAACATTGTAAATAGCACAGGCAGGTTCCAAACAAGTTACTTTTCACCTCATACCAAAGAAGTCGCGAGTTGAGTTTTAAAATTCGTATTTGCACACACGTAAATTACAAGGGAGCGAACTGAAACGACTCGTAAAATGTCTACAAAGGTAGTTCCGCTAGGCCGTAAACACAGCAATAAAGTTTAGTGGCCACTTATGAGTGCGCCCTACCCTCATGCGTTGTCGACTTTCCCCGACAGCACTATTGTCTTTTCTTCTCTAATTTATCGGGTGTTCATCCGACAAAATAACGTTAGTTTTGTAAGTACTTGGAAAAAAACTACAACGGAGGCCGAAGGAGGCTACACAAATTAAAAGGGGTGGGGTGGTAGGGTCCAGTAAGTCTGCCTAAATTCCTTCCGAGCGACCAAATTGTATTTCCTTTCATAGCAATTTAATTATTTCAAACAATCAAATTTCAATCGCTCTTCCTAAAACCACGATTTCATTGAAAAGGCTGTTACAGTTTTCATTTTTGGCGAATATAAAAACAATTTACTCACAGAGTGGCGCTCGTTACCGTGTGCTCGTGACGGCTGGAATATTTTTTGTTTTGTTACTTACTAAACTGACGCAATTATTATCATCGATGGCTTTGGTGCTGGAGTAGTTGTATTACCCGAAAAAGTTAAGACAAGTCGTATATTGGAATTAGGTAAGTCAGTAAACGAGTAATAGACGGAGTATCGTGCCTCATTCATTCAACTTTTGCGTAAGAACGTAGGTGCTTAACGAAATAAACAAGAATAGGATAGGGATAATCCGGCCAATTTCCTTACTCAATCTTCTACCCAGTAATAAAAGTATTGCTTAATGGTCTAGCCCTCTGTATCAGATTGATAGATATAGGCACCTATAATTCAATCATATTAATTTGCTTACTTGCCAATTAAATATAGTTATGCTAGTTGTTTGCTTTGCAGAGGAATCTAAAATACGTAAACTTATTACGGCTTTAATATTTGATTTAGCAATAATATCTCGGGACTGTCTCAGTTTTAAATTGGGTAATATATTACAGCGTGATTATACGCAACCGCTGCTCATGTATTGCTACATAAACACACGAACTTGGAAGTTAACAGATCTGGCGAAATTCTCCAGCTTGACCCTTTGTTCACTAGAACAATTAACGTTTGGCTTCTAACTGTGTTGCGAACGGTCTATTTATAGCTACGAACTCTGACCTACTGTGGACCTTTTAGTAAACGACGCCCTATATTTTAACGGGTACAATATTATGTGGGAATGCTGCAAGGCGGTGTTACAAATACCTCATTCACCAATGTGCTTGCAAGTATCGTCCACGAGGATTGCTGCGTTTGTGACTTGTGACATGCATGATGAAGACATGGCATCGCCTAAGTCGCCTAAGATTTTCGTGAGCAATTTAAGTATGACATGTAAAATTTCGAATCTCAAGCTGAAGTTTACCTTCTAGAAGTACCTAATAATGGGACCTTACAACATTATGTAAAAGAAAAACGTCGCGTGTCACAACGATGTTTGGCATCTATGTGTGCACCTATATCCCTGTCCCACATAAATCCATGCAGGTGGGTCCTTAACCCTTAACTAGATATAGTTGCTGAGCCCGTTAATAGACTTTTCGTTGTTCATCTCCTTAGTTAAGGAACGAGGCAAACTGATTTAATGTGCTGCTAGCGTAGGAGAAAATAGGGAACTTACCAATTACCATGAAGAAGGTTGTTATCTACTTACATGATTTCGATTTTATAAACTTACTAAAATTTACAGTATCTACACTTAGTCAAATAAGTTATAGGTAGTAAGTACCTAAGAATAAAGTAACTTGTAGTTAAGATTTGGATTTTTTTCGATCAAAAAACTTTTTCGTAGGTATATAAAAATATACCTAACATGAGCACTTGCTACTTGTGACAGCCAGGTAAATAGAGGCGCAAGATTGTCAATATATGTGTAGTTTTAGCAATTGATTCGGCTTTCCCAATATCTTTATTGAATACTAGCTTTTGCTCCCAACTTTGTCCACGCGACTTTTATCAAATTCCGAGAGAACTTGTGCAGGATCGAATAAAGTATTTAAATACCTGAGGGAATGAATCAGTCATACTCGTAATGTCCTCATACTCCAATCGTACTTCAAAATCAACATAGATTTAGAGGCACTATTTTGGAATAGTGTTTTCACAGACAACGGCGTTAAAATCGACTCACTGTACTTAATTCTTTGGCGAAGGTATGTCGTTTGGTAGTATTTCGAGTAGGTATGTAATGCAGTTATTATATAAAACACAATAAGTAGTTAACGAGTTTACATCCTGAAAAGAAAATTGTGTTAGAGGCGTCTAGCAGAGTATCCCTGATTTTTTGTCCGTGCATGTGGTCACGTTACTAAATCAATTTGCAAGCCACAATTCTGCAAGCTGCAAGCGACGGCTGATGTGGCTGCAAATTCAATTTATATTCAGATCTCACTGAAATAGAATTGAAACTTGGATTGCGGGCAGGTGGTGTTGGACAAATGCTGGCGGGATGCTAGATTAGGTACTCTTTACAGAAATCAGTAGGTACTGGTATTTCTCAGGGGACTGTTTCACAATTTCCTAAATGGTTGTAATATAGACGATCGGAATCGATTGTGCTCTTGATTCTGAGAAGGAAAAACCATATTTTTCCAAAATTAAAAAAAAGAAAGGTACACTTTTTTTTTAAAACGCCCATGAAGTAAAATAAGATAGGTATTCTGAATTTAACTTATTTCTCTATTCCAAATTAGTTTAGGTATTTAGAAAAACGAAACCATTATTATTTTAGGTTTTTCGAAAGCTTTTTCACTTAACTTTTGTTGAATGTGTGACTAGATTTAAAGGATTCTTTGACATTTGAACACGTATCTTTACTTCCTGTAAAATTCATCGGACTGTCTGCCAACTGAGACAAAATTGAAACAAAATATTGGAGTTGGAGAGTTCGGAAGATTTTTTATTATTATTTAACATGAATAAGCACTAAAATCAAATCAAATATAATATGGTTCAACTCACGATTACAAGTCTGTACAGTACCCGGCGATAAATATTTTACATAGGTCTTCGGAAAAAGACAATTGGCTGTTCTCAACAACACTGGCCACCGTCCATCAATCATCATATTTATTAACAGCGTTTATACCTGCTGAGCTGGCAACGTTGCATTTTTGTTAGTTTTTCTCGATTATTCCATAAAAATTGAATGAATATTAAAAATGTGGTCTGATAGAACTGTTCTTTATGTATAAGTTAATGCGTCTACTCCAATAATTATCGTGATAGACTTTTATTTTATTTAAAAACCGTTAATAAACATTTGTTCGTTCTTAAAGAATGGGTGTAGTTATTGTACGACCTGGACAGTGCTCGACCGATTTTGTACGACCTGATAATTCAATCACATGTCACTTGGAACACGGGTCGAGCTTTATCACCCTGTACCGATAATGTTCAAGGTGCTAATGGACAACCTGATTTTGTACGACCTAATAATCGGAGCACACTTTTGAGAGCAAGCAATCGATTCGCACGATTGATCATGTTTTTCGTGTTCACCGAATATTAATAAATTTAGTAGAAAATAACTTAATTTGGTCCTGGCGCTTCGCCGGCCGCTCCCGCGGCACGCTCGCTACGCTCGCTCGGCTCGCCCATTGTGGTTACAATTGGACCTAACACAACCTAACACAAATCTATGGTAATTCGATTCGATTGGATTCCGATTATAACAACTCACAATTACAGGTCGAGCATTAACAGGCCGAGCAAATACTTGGACACCCTAACAATGCACGCCTTGATAATTCTAATCCAAAATGAGTTCGTATTATCAGATCGTACAGTGATGGCTGAGCAGTATAGGGTCGAGCATTACTGATCCCCTAAAGAATATCCATACCTATTGTTGTTTCTTTGTTTATTTGTTACCGTGATGAAGTTTGGCATGGATATATGCGAAAATAGGCGTTTATTTCTAAAAAAAAATTTGTAAGTAGATTCTAGTTATCGTAATAAATTATTATTATTATCATTACAATTGTGTTAAATGAATTATTTGCTGATAAAGTCGCGGGTAACAGCTAATTTTATATAATTAAGTAATTATTTATTCTCAATGAAAATAAAACTGAATATATTTAATTAGATGAGCATTATCACGTAGCGCTATGGCTAAATTTAGGACGCAGTAATCCTGTATGTAATCCTAATCGGTAGCCAGGATTATTACGAAATATTACTAACGGATGAGCTGTGTGCTAACTAAGCGCTAGTAATATTGTTTGTGCAATATCTTGTTAGTAGCTATTTGTTGTCAACTGTACACATATTAAATAGTCTAATATTAACTACCCACTACTGTCTAAAATCACATGCACTAGTCTTATTGTGCAATGTTTTTGATAAATAATGTAATCGGTGTCAGATAAATACATCTCGCAAGGAAGCTTGAGCATTGTCACAACGTCGCGATGAATCATAATATATAGCTCAGGGCTTCCCAAACTTATTTGTACTGACGCCCTTGGGACTTTGTCATTTTTTTACGACGCATTCAACCTAGCCCCCAAAAATACTTACCAATTTTAGTATTAGCCTAGTAACAGGTTATCAGCTGGAAATTTCCACTCTCATTTCTTTTTCTACGTCTATTTTTGACCTGTAAGTACTTGTTCTTTATTTATTACTTCGACTCGTCGCATCGACAGTGTCTCGATTCGACACGCGACGTCCCTGAGACAATGTCGCGACGCCACAGGGCGTCGCGACGCACAGTTTGGGAAGCCCAGATATAGCTTGAAACTTCCTGCTAATACAAGTTTATCTAAAACGTTCTTCAACATTTTTTTTATCAATTTACATTGCAATAAATACATAAACACGTTTACATATCCGCTTGACGGTACTATACTAGTGAGTAAAATTAATAAATTGTTTCTAGCGCTCGCTCTATTTTTGGAGAAGTTCGTATCTAGTCAAATTAATATTATATTATTTGTGGTCAATCGATTACAATTTGAACAAATAATAATAACGTAAAAGGATTTAATTTAGCTTCTTTCAATTTTAATACCAACATTTCGAATATTTTCAGGACCTCTTTATTCAGGTTTACCGTTTATCGTTGAGGTACCGGTTCTTTTCTACTCGGACTGGTCGTGACTTATAATGGTAAGTTTAACCGTTCAATTCTGTAATTTCATAAAGCTTGTTGTATAAAGAAAATCATTTAAATGAGAAAAGCAAGCCACTTTGAACAAAGGGGTAGTAATCGTTCCAGGATAATAGATACAATACAGCAAGCATACAGCACAAAGAATCAGTAAGATACACGCTAACTTAAAGCATTCGCCTGTACCTAGGTATCGTAAGAAAATTTCTTTGGTAATAGACTAAGAAAATTACACCTGAGGGCGAAGAATAATAAAATAGCACAGCGATACGTAATAAGAAAATTTTGTTTCACAAAAATTTAAGAATTAAACACGCATTTGTCCGTTTATGCGTTGTTTATTAAAGTTAAACAAAAGAACGATAGACAAATTCAAACCTATTTCATTGTTTTCTGTGTTTGTCGAAATAAGCCTGATCTAAATATGCCTCTTAAGCGGTACCGCTTTCGACAGGAAACGAATAAAAAAGATTTACAAAAATACTTATTGGTAAAGTCTGCTTATTTAAATCTACTGAGAACATTGAAGGCCGGCAGTACGATTTTTTTTAGTGAAAAATTCTTCTCTTTGGGCTCAATACCTCATAGCTACTCATTTCGGTTCAACTTCACTTAAGGTAAGTTTAACCATATAGAATAAAGATCATCATCATCATCCCAGCCTATAATCGTCCCACTGCTGGGCACAGGCCTCCTCTCAGAACAAGAGGGCTTGGGCCATAGTAATATAGTAATAAAGATAATGATTCTAAAATAACAACCGACCATGGTTGATATGCAATATGGATACATATTAAATAAATAAGGTACTACAGCCCCTGAGGTAGGCCCTTGCTCCAGGAGGAGACAGAGGTAAATTTATTTTCCTATTGCAAGTTAATGAACGAAATCGGAGAATCTTTCTTTGTAATTTGTTCGTCCTGTTTCAATTACACAAAGCGAAAGAAAGTATTTAAGTGAGAAATATGAGAAATATCCCAACTCAGATTATTATTTCCGCTTTGTTTTCGTTTTTATAAAATTGACATAATTAAGAGGAAAAGTTAAGATGAATCCATTTTACTAATTACACTGTAATTTTGCTTTTAATTTAAGGGGATTAACTTGGTATGACTTTGCCTAACGAGGGGCCTGTTTCACAATAGCATTACTAACTAGCTAATTACCTATATCTACGATAGCATGTTTTCAGATACTCAATAATTACTAGAGCGGGTTCTGGAGGGAGCTCTGAATAGTTTTGAACTCAGAAAAGCTTGCAAATTATGATTCTGAATGTTGCCAGGAGGTACGGTGGTCCATTTTTTTTAAATACCTGAACCTAAGGCTCATATAAATGGACTAAAAAATTCTTTTAAACCATTATAATAATTATTTTCCTGACAATATCCCATTTTTACAAGCTTTCATTTAACTTGCAATGTACGTATGTATGTTTGTATGTATAAATGTGCGGGTCAAATCTTGAAGTTGATTTTGACCCACTTCCAGTAGCCGGATTGACTTGAAAATTGGCATACTTATGTATATCTGATGACAATACAATAATCGGATAGTGACATCCTGGTGGATCGTCTCTGAAGGACGGAACTCTTCAACGGTTAATGGCATCGATTTGAAATTTGGTACAATCAACAAAAAGTACAGTCAGTAAAAAAGCTTGATTTAAAGAATTTTATAACAAAAAATAGAACCGACTACAAAAACCATGAAAATATTTTTTTACCAGTCTGAAGTCGTTGCCTCAGCACGAGCCAGCAGGAGTGGACCAATCGTCTACCTCACCTACAACTATAAGAGTATATTATTGGGCTTCAATCACTCTTGCTGGCACCGACTTCAGACTGGTAGAAAATTATTTTCATGGTTTTTGTAGTCTGTTCTATTTTTTGATATATTTTTTTTTACGTTTTTTAGTATAAAAGATCTTAGATACAATAGTTTAATGTCAACTGCTCGTCACGTCACCTTTTACACGAAAAATTGCTTTTTCCGATGCAGAGACGTTCATCATTGAGGAGTCCTGGTGCTTCATCACCCGTTCCATTTCACCATATAAATTACGATGAGCTTAAATTGCTTAGTAGTCGCTCCATTGGTTAAATTTGGTCTTTATCATTAGATCCACTTGACCAAATAATGATATATCAAGAGCAAATGCATGAGTTACTCCTAAATATATCGAAATTACCATAGGCGTTCCTACAATATTTGAACAGTTCCCTCAATTTCCTTAGGATCCAATCACCAGATCCTGATTTGGTGCTTATGGGACCTAATTGAAAGCTTTCCTAGCAGAACGAAAACAAAAAATTTCCGAATTTTTCAAAAAATCCGTTTATAAATGACGGAGTTCTGAGGTAACAAACACAAAAAAAAAATACAACCGAATTGATAACCTCCTCCTTTTTTTGAAGTCTAGTCGAAGTCTGAATAACATTTTTAATGAAATACTTTTTTCTTTTTATGAAAAATAGAAGTTTTATGAAAATAATCCTATCATGAAATAAGTTATTAAAATGTTTCAAAAGCAAATTTTCTCAGTCCATTTACATGATGTTTTAAGGAATGGGCTATAAAAAAAATGGACCACCGGATCTCCTGGCTACATTCAGAATCATAATTTGCAAGCTTTTCTGAGTTCAAAACTATTGACAGAATGCGGTCCCCTAATTTTGCATACCTACGCAACTTCCCTTGGCGCCTGCTCTGATACACTCAATTCACAATTAGGTACTACTACAATTACACTTCGTAACTAAGTAGTTACACAGTGTAATAAACACCAGATTATTAGTGTAGGCGGTGTGTGATAGAAACTTAACTTTCAATACCTAAGTACCTACGTATTAGTGTTATTCTCAGGATTACAAAACTTGTTAGATTATCTGTGGCATAACTCGTATCGTAGTGGTGGATATCTCGTAGCACCTTATGTGCCATAATGGTTTTAAGTGTTTTGAAACACTTTACTGAATTATCACAAAGGTCACATTAATTCTGGCGAAGTTTCTTTCTTTCACACTACGTAAGTAATTCTTAAGCTGGTGCCAAGAAATTCCAAGAGGACTGACTACAGCAGTTTATACATTCGTTAAAATCTGAGCCACTAACTTTTACTAAAGTAACGTTCTTCAAGCTCGAATGCTTTATTGTTGACAAGGATTATACGCTTCATAAGAAAGCAGTAAAAGGCAACACATAAAATGTATTTATTTTATTGGCGGTAAATTCAAGAGACGCTATGAATCGTGCTCATGGAACGAG
>NC_133475.1:12059574-12095992 GCF_025370935.1 Choristoneura fumiferana | reverse complement strand
ATTATAAAACGACATAGGAAATAAACAATTCTATAAGTATGACTTTAAGCTTTTTACTATTAAAATAATTATTTTGTATTTATTCTCTTCTTAATATTAAAGTTTATTAAACCGATTTTCTAATGTCATTGCAACAGTTTTTGCAACATGAAGTTCAAAATAGGATTTGTGGACTTATAAATGACCTTATACTCAGAAAAACAAAAATAAGTGTTTTAATAACTTGGTAACTTCAAAAAATCTTATACTTAATGACGAGTGAAGTGCCTCCAGATGGTTAAACAGTTTGTTAAATCTGAGATTTAATAGCATCAATAACGTTACAAGCAAACGGTTTTAAAACATCGAATGCCAATGCAATCTGCCGCTGCCACGAAAACGCGTATAGGGTAAACGTCGTATAAATAACATTTTACGACATATTAAATCCCGCTGAACGTTAAATATGCCATTTTCATGTTTGAAGCACTGCCAGCAAAAAAACGAAGTTTTCAGTACACGGAAACTTGCAACGTTTAACAAAAAGTAAGTTACCAATAGAGTAGTGGGAGTAGTGTTTTATTATTTTGACATTTCTATTTTTTAATTATTTAATTTAATTTTTAATTTAATTCATCGTCTTTTGTATTTTAATTCAATTTTATTTGTAATTTTATTTAATTTGTAATTAAATACGATTTAATTTGTTATTTGATTCAATGTCATTTGTAAGTTAATTATAAATATTAAGTTTTATTGATTTATTTTGATTTGATTGATTTTTAGTTTTACATAAAATAAAAATTATAGAGTAGGTACCTTAAACTAATTGTATTATTATTAGCGAATGTAACTTTCCTTCCAACTATGATTTAATTTCATCATAACCGCACTAAATATCCAGCACAAAGCGGGACTTTTCTGCTCTCGAGCCTCGAGCAGAAAAAACGTATGAAAATCCTTGTTATAATAATAATATTTTTTTATTTCAGACATAAGTAGTCCATATACATGTGTTAGTAGGCATACAATAAGAACGAATTTCAGTCAGTAAAAAAAAATAAACAAACTAATACTTATTCTAAATATCAAACATTATTTAGGCAGCTTATCACTAAACATGCAAGGATGTCCACCGTGCCATCATGGGACCGTCCCAGCGGTTCGCAAACACGTTCATGATGCGGTTGGGACTGGCGCGCAGGCGAGCCATATAAGTAGTAGGTATAAGCATTGTTTTAGTTTTTTTTTAAATTGCACCACCAAAGAGGTAACACAAGTATTTTTGCTATAAAATTAGCCTGTATAGTGTAAAAAAATCTAGTGTTAGGTTGCTTGGTCAATCTGACGGTCTTATGAAATCTGACAGATTGCGTTCAAAAAATGTTTGCTAACAATCCTACCAAAATAAAGTAAGTAGCCGTATTTTAAAAAAAAACTTTCTGTTTGGTTGGTTGGCCAACGTTGCGCCCATCCAAAATTTGACCGACCGCGGGTACAAATATGTGCTACTAATTCTGCAAAAAAAGTAAGAAATTAAAAAAAAAAACAAATTGGCGGGAACCTTGCGAATTTGCCGTGGATATTTTTTGAGAGTGCGAATGTAAACTTAGAAAACCGGCCAAGAGCGTGTCGGACACGCCCAAAATAGGGTTCCGTAGCCATTACGAAAAAAATAAGTAATATTTTTCTAAGGTTTTCGTACTTTATACGGAATCTTCAAAGTTTAGGTATATTTTATACCTTAGGCTGCTATTTACTCTTAAACTTTAGAAGGGGGGGGGGGGCGCTGCATTTTAATGAAAATTTGCATTTTAAAGTTGGATATTTCGCAAACAAATCACTGGATCGAAAAATCGTCTTTGCAAACCCCTAATGATTAATGGTTAAAAGACCTATCCAACGATACCCCACACGATAGGGTCAAAGAGAAAAAAAAATCACCCTCACTTTACGTCTATGGTACCTACCCTATAATTTTTTTTTTGAATTTTTTAATTGTACCATTTTGTCGGCATAGTTTACTTCGAGTACTGCCTTTTCGCAACGTAACGTTTGGCAACCTGTTTCATTTCGCAAACTCTAAAACTGTAAATATTTCAGGATTTATTTCAGGACCATCGTGTAGAACCCTTTAGGTTAGGTTAGGTTAGTTTTATAAAAATTCTGAAATATTTACAGTTTCAGAAATATTAAACAGTTGGGAAATGAAAAGTTGCGAAATGAAACAGGTTGCCAAACGTTATTCGCCGAAACATTAGTAAACCAGTTTACTTATATATCCGTGCAAAATTACAGCTTTCTAGCATTGATAGTCCCTGAGCAAAGCCGCGGACGGACAGACAGACAGACAGACAGACATGGCGAAACTATAAGGGTTCCGTTTTTGCCATTTTGGCTCCGAAACCCTAAAAATGGAATCATCGAGTGTTTAGCATGAGTTTTTTTTGTCTACTATATCCTGTAATAGTTGAAAGAAAAGTAGATTATGCACCTCGCATTAAGTAATTTATATTGTCCTCGTGTTTTCTCTCGCTGAGGCTCGGGCTCCAAATCGGCACTCGGTGCTATAATAAATACCTTTCTGTTTGGTGCAACAATCTACTATTACTCAATTTATAAAGTTACACCCACACATCGGATTATGTGTTGGTGTAAATTATTCAAAGACTACGTAAATAGATACGTAATAGGTACGTAGATAAATTAGGGTAATTTGACTTCAGTTGCTGTTATGTGTGGATTTGAAAATGAGACTGTAATATTTAATTTTTAGGGTTCCGTACCCAAAGATTGGCAACGGAACCCTATTATTGAGATTCCGCTGTCTGTCTGTCCGTCCGTCTGTCACAGGGCTCTATCTCTTGAGTTGTAATAGTTAGACACTTGAAATTATCACAGATTATGTATTACTGTAGCCGTTATAACAACAAATACTAAAAACAGAATAGAATAAATATTTAAGAAGGGCTCCGATACAACAAACGTGATTGTTTTGCGCAGTTTTGCTCGATATTAATAACGGCAACAGGTAGACGCTTGAAATATTCATAGAATCTTTTAGTTGTATTATCTCTTTAAAAATAAATAATAACATTAAAATAAAATAAATATGTAAGGGGGACTCCCATACAACAAACTTGATCTTTTGCCGTTTTTTGCTAATGTCGAATGTTGTAAAGATAATGGTACGGAACCCTTCGTGCGCGAGTCCGACTCGCACTTGGCTGGTTTTTTTAATTTCACCTGACAGCGGTTCGAACAAAACAAATTCATTAATGGGGTATGTACATTTCTGCGCGAGGAGCACGCAGATAAGCGGGATATGAGAGAAGTGATCTCGTCGAGCCATCATGCAAATACGATGCGCCGTACGCACCTATAAAAACGGTCATTACGACGTCATCACGGTAACACATGACTAGCATATGCATGCACGCCTATATAATGTAATAGATACTTTCCTTTCACAAGGGTTCTCAAATCCCCTTTTCATACATCGTAAACGGGATATTTTAGCATTAACCTTCAGAAATACAGCTTAAGTATCCAACTTCGAATCAAAAATACTTAAAGATGCTTTCATCGTAACAATTTTACGATGCTGCAATTTTATCATTATAAACCTACTTATACATTGCGTAGACGAGTAGGTATGTACATATATGATAAACATTTTACTGCAAATTGCTTCTGCGTTTTAATATAAAGAACCCTTTTATATCTGTTATCAATATTAAGTTTCCAGTTGATTTTTATGGCAAAACGAGGCTCATCCTCTATCATTATCGAGCCCTGTTAAGAGCTGAAGCGACGTAATAGCGAGCGGCGAAATCAAACATCCATTCAGCCAGTCGCTCCGAGCCCCCTGATGCTTAGCTCCTGATTTATCTAAAAATATTGCATGAGCATGTTTTAGAAAAGGTCAGGGATTCAAACCTTAAATCCGTACGAAGCTTAGAAAATTAATATTGGACTTGAAGTTTAACGTCCACAAGGGAACAAATAAATTAATGTCTGACAACAAGCAAAGACTGTGAATATTTCCATTTTGATTACATTTTCATTGAAAAAGCTGTTAATTTATTCAAGCTGGGCCTGGCAACACTGTACACAGGTACGTTTTCAGATATAGCAAGCTTTTATTTTTGCCTGCGTCATCGGTATGGAAAAGATGAAAATCCGGGAAAAGCCTTCAGGGGCGCCGGCATTAGCATATTTATTAGTATCATCCGCGCCGAGTCCGCTGCGCGACGGATTTGTTATCAATACTGACTTACGCAGCATCACAATAAATTTAATATTGTCTAAAGTAATTATTGGCAATGCCACGCCGCACCACCGCCTTCCCGCGTGCACGGTAACGGTATGAAATTGTTTATACTACTACAGCGTCACCAGGCTAGGTACTAGGTAGGGAGGTACTAGAGCTACCAGGGCGCAGTGACCCAAAGTAAGTCTTGGCCAACACCAGCTTTGCGATCTTTTGCCAACTCTTGCCAATGAAATTGTTTATGATTTTTAGGGTTCCGGAGCCAAAATGGCAAAAACGGAACCCTTATAGTTTCTCCATGTCTGTCTGTCTGTCCGTCCGTTTGCGGCTTTGCTCAGGGACTATCAATACTAGAAAGCTGCAATTTTGCACGGATATATGTAAACTATGCCGACAAAATGGTACAATATAAAACAAAAAAAGTGGGGGTGATTTTTTTTTCTCATCCAACCCTATAGTGTGGGGTATCGTTGGATAGATCTTTTAAAACCATTAGGGGTTTGTTAAGACAATTTTCAGCGATTTGTTTGCGAAATATTCAACTTTTTAAGTGCAAATTTTCATTAAAATGGAACGTCCCCCCCTCTAAAATCTAAACCGGTGGGTGGAAAAATTTGAAAAAATTCAGGATGGTAGTAATTAGGTATATAAAACTTTCAAGGAAAACTATAACGGTTAAGTTTTCTTGAGAATTATTAGTAGTTTAAGAGTAAATAGCAGCCTAAGGTATAAAATATACCTAAACTATGGAAGATTCCGTATAAAATACGAAATTCTTAGCAAAATATTACTTAATTTTTTCGTAATGGCTACGGAACCCTATTTTGGGCGTGTTCGACACGCTCTTGGCCGGTTTTTAAATAATACTCTCACAATGTGCTTTTGGTCAGAAGTTCCGTACTCAAGTAAAACTGATGGGTTCTTTTGTTGTTGCTCTCCTCTTGGCAGATTGTTAAATTGCCCAAACCCGTTTGTAGTCTGAAGTGTGAAGTGTCTCTGAAGCGAATCTATGATGTTCGATCAAAATCCAAACTTTGTTCGAAGTAAGAAACGTAATAATTATATTGAAAAACAACAATGAAATCTGGACAGGGATATTTGGAAATAATTCCGATCCGCATTGGCGATCCCTTACTTCCAATGTTAAAAATAAAGTTGTGTTAAATACTTGTGATGTATAGATATCATTTAATAATATTGTAAATCTGTTTAAAAGAATATATTATATACCTCTTTGAGTTTCTTGCCGGATCTTCTCAATAGAGGTTTTTCGGAACCGGTGGTAGATTTTTTTTGACATTCATAAGTGCTTGTTATAGCCTTAATTGAATAAATATATTTTGACTTTGACTTTGATCTATTTAAATAACATCAAGTAATTTCTCAGGTACTAAAAATATCTTTCTGAGTACGTAAATAGCTCGGGCAACTATCCCAATTTGCACATTTGCAGTAGGTATAAGCTTAAATACCCATCCCGTGAGATCTTTCAGTAGGAATCTAGTGTAGTGGAGTAAAATAAATTAATTACGTATCTTATGCAGTGGAATACTTATAGCTGTGTTTGCCTCAACAGAAACATAGTAGAGCCTGAAGAGCTTATAGTCAGGACACGTACCGCCTTGGAAGCGCCTGTATTGTTTCATACCGACCCCTGAACAGTATTTACGAGACAACGAAAAAATATCTGTGTAATAAATGCGGTTTACAAGAACAAATTCAATGTTCATTATATCCACGAATGAAGGCAAAATGTCACGAACGTCTAGGTAAAGATTATTTGAGAAAAAGCTTTTTTTATGCTGGTATCTTTCTTAAGGTGCTGAATCAAATATAAAGCTGATATGTAACATAATTTGGCGTCTGGTGGCAGTAAATTATTTTAGACGGTAATCAAAATTATGTGCAAAAGATCCCAAGTAAACATTAGGTCCGTTAACAAGAGAACTCAAATAGTAATAATAATAATAATAAATAATATCATGGGACACTTGACACCAATTGACCTAGTCCCAAACTAAGCAAAGCTTGTACAAGCTTGTACTATGGATACTAGGGATAAGTTCGCCTTTGTACCTACATATATTTCATTGTTTGTCATCTGTGTTTGTTTACTTATTTTGTACAATAAAGAGTTTACATACATACATACTAGCAGGTAACGGATAAACATACTTATATAGATAAATATATACTTAAATACATATAGTATAGTATATGTATTAATCATCCAAGACCCAAGAACAAACATTCGTATTATTCTTACAAATATCTGCCCCAGCCGGGAATCGAACCCGGGACCTCAAGCTTCGTAGCCAGGTTCTCTAACCACTTGGCCATCCGGTCGTCTAATAGTCGTAAATATAGTATGATAAAGTGCTAAATTTACTGAATTGTAAAACCTGCTGTCGAATCGCATTATTGGATTAACTAATTGCAATTCATAGGCATCCGACTCCATAGCGGCTATTTTCTAATAGCTTCCATTCAGCATTATTGCAAAAATAAAGATAGTACTCTCGGTTATTTGATTCTAATTAATTACCTACTAGGCTTTCAACCGGGCAGTCGACGGTATTCCATTTAGCTGTCGCTTGGACTAAGTAATTCTGGATAGCGTTACTAATTTGAATTGATTGTGGCTGTACTTTAAGTAATTGATAAATATAACCCTCATAAAATTCAATATACATATAGTTTCAGTCCCGGAGAAGGATATAGGATAGTTTTTATCCCAGAAAATTGAATAGTTCCCGCGGGATAGCGATAAACGAATTCTACGCGGACGGAATCGCGGGAAATAGCTAGTTATTTCTAAATATCTAAGAAGATCTGATTATCTTTTAAAATCATCACTCTCCGTTGATCGTTCAAAATTCGAGCCCTTTGTACACTAGTGATTAGAGGATTCGTCATAACGTTATATGCATCGAGTCTTTTGTGATGACACTCGTCATTTGATTATTGTTGTTGTTGTTGTTTCTTTAAAAAAATATGGCTCTGTCCATCAGAGGACAATTTTGCCAGTGTCTAGTAGTTTTTGCCGTTGTACGGTAAAAAAAAACCTAGAAAACGAAATATGAGAGGTAATGGTGGATGAACGATGACAGCGCGACCCCATTTGATTATTCTTTATGCATGTTTTCAGTTTGCAAATGTCAACCTAAATGTGGCCTTAGATTCAGATAATGGCAATTCAGAGAACGGCCATTGTCCCTTACAGCAACAGCGCAAACTGACTAGCTTGCTCGCTCCTCTGAACTAGGCCTAATTGCTCCTTTGTTCGCCTGAAAACTGATTGGTGCCGGTTATTCTCGTTTACTTACAACAGCTTGCACTTTATCTTTTTAATAAGGTTTGTTAGTAAGCTGTTATTCGTAATGCGGAAGCGAAAAGTAATAGCTGAAGAAATCCTGAAAAATCTATTCGCTTTTGCAACGGTCATATTTCAGAGGGACTGAAATATAAAAATAATTTGTTCAATATTACTGTTGCCTTTTGTAATTACAAAGCGGTAAAAATAACCTTTGTAAAGATAAAATATACTACACATTACGCAGACTTCCCTTAATACCAGTTTAGTTTTAGTTTAGTGTTTGTTGGAGTAACGTGCTTGTGCAATATCACAATGTACCCAATCGATATTTCGGACTTCAAATCAATTAGGCTAATTGGAGGTTACAGTTATGAGGATTAAGTGTCCACGTCTCCATTCAGAGTCCAATATGCTATGAATAAGTCGTTAACTTACATTTATATACATCCACCATGTAGTTCTTGCTTTATAGTAGGGGATCCCAAGAAGGGAATTTGCCTTTTACTCAAGCGCGTCAGAAAACCATATAGGGAGAATCCTTGCACTCTGTAATGTACCCCCACCATTTATATGAACCCTAAATACAGGGGCGTGCATTGAGGGTAGCCGATCAGATTAGTAAAAATAAAACAAACCTTAGAAAAACTCGAGCGCGTCAGATTAAGACAAGGTAAGTTAATTACATGGAAAAAAGTGTACATTTCAATAACGATTTGAGCGTGACATGAAAATTGAGGGTCACAAAGTTGTAAAAAAAACGTCTTGAAATATTCAAGCGTGATTAAATCCTTCCTTCCTGAAAAAATAAATCATTCCAGCCTATATACGTCCCACTGCAGGGCACAGGTATTATTATTAATAATAAATAATTAATAATAATTATAATTTGTATAAAGATATTTCTATGTTTATATAAAAAAAACAACCAACATTTTTTTCAACTTATCAGATAAACGAATTCCCATCATATAATTGTCAGATTTTAATTTAGGATGACAAGGACGTCAACCTGAACCGTCTATATACAAAACTGACGCGCTTGAGTATTTCAAGGTCACGTTTTTTTTCACATTTTCAAAAATTGGTCATTAGGTACTCGTCAGTCATTTCAATAGGATTTTTTTTGGGTTCACTTAACTTAGGGAACTTAGGAAAAAAGTACCCAAAAGAAATGTCAACTTTGCGACGTTTTTTTCATACACTCAGTATGGGTGTGACAAAACTGACTGGACATTTTTCCAAACGATCGGAATCGATTGTGCTCTTGATTCTGAGTAGGAAAAACATATTTTTTTCAAAATAAAAAAAGATAGGGTACACTTTTTTTGAAAAGGCCCATTCCATCTGAATATCTCACACGCTCGAATAACTTTTTTTCTTTTTTTTTCTACCCCTTTACGGCCACCCCCACCAAACAACCCGTCAGATTAATACCTCTCGGTAATCACAGACGTAGGGCGTATACTCTATGAATGATGCGCTCGAGTATTTCCATGCGACTGTTTTTTTACATTTTTGAAAATTTGTACACGCTAAAAGGGGACCCTTAATAAACTTTTTTTTGTTTTTACACCTAATCTTCACAATCCCCCATTACGCTTTAGTAACTACAAATTTAGCACACCGGCCTCCCCTACTAATTAGGTTTATTTAACTACGACTGCGAGCAAAACTTGCTATCACGTTTGCATTATATAACTAAGCACAGTGTACATCACTACCTCGTAAATGTACCTATGAACTTTACTTGCGCTCGCGGCTCCGTCCCCGTTGAAGATCTATCTTGTGGAATTTTGAATTTTTTTTATATTTCATGTCAAAAATCATACAGAGGATCTCTATGCAAAGGTTCTCTATGAAAAGATTCATGCTTGGCCCTTGTTGAGTCAGTCAGTCAGGATTTTTTACACAAACCTGCCTAAACAAGAAAGTGTATAGTGTTATTTGAAATTTTAAATTCTCTTTATTTCGTTGTCAAAGGGGTTCCAAAATACTGAACGGCCATTGCTTCAACGCATCCGATTTCACCGCCGCTGGCCACTAGCTTTACCTTTACTCTTCTGCTAGTAAAAGTCGGTGAATAACGGGGCTCTTACATTGCTTCCTTCGATTTTGTCATATTAGCAGAAAAATATGGCGAATCTCTAAATAATTTACACGTGTTCGAAAAAATATAACTGAAAACCTGGTAAAGATAAGTTTACTCAACACTTCGCTGCTTATTTTGATTTACTGTTTACTTTTTACCTCGTATACTTTACCAGCCAGATTATTTAGTGTGCTGTCAGGGTTTATGCGTCCACGTGGAAATTCCTACGTGTTGGATGCTAACAAGCCTTTTGACTAGCTCGCGTCTAGTTTTTGGCGTTGTAAGCAGCGTGAGTCGTCGGTAAGAGGTGGTCGTATGCAAATATAATTGCGGGCCAGTGCAACGGACGGGCGCGCATTAGCCCGCTTTGTGCGGGAATGACTCGGTCCATTTCACACTGCTGCAAATTAGCTGCTTCCGACTTCACTGGCCTGAGCTACGCCTAGTCTGATTTTGCCACGGTTATTTGGTTTGCGGTGATAGCTCATTTTGTGATACCGGTTCATGTGGCGATTGGAATTCGTTCATTCGATCGAGAGGCAGTGTTTCCTTTAAGGTCATCCGATTCCGTTTGTTCGTAAATTCTACCATAAGTTCTGTACTTATATTATAAATAAATAAATAATTAAATGTATATACAAAATGCATACAAAAACTGTCATTTGATTGTGATCGCGAGCGTCAGAAACGTTAGGCGATAAGGCCTCTGGTCTACCTGTGATCATGAGTTACGTCAAATATTGGAAGCTCATTAAAGATAAAAAATATTACACCGAATGTATTTAACCGTGAATTATTTACTGTTAAATTTCTTTATCTAAATATATTTTTGAATATCCCACGCTACGAAAAAAGATTCGAAATATGAATGTATTGCACGACCAATAAATTGGTTAATAAACCCGTAGTCCGTGCTCTATATCAACACTAATTTTAGTCATTAGTTTTATTTACAACAAAAGGACTTTTAACCAAATTCATTCTCACGGAAAATCATTATGCTTTTGAGTCAAACGGGGATCATTTTCCGCACCGATGCGGCCTTGCATACAAACAGGGTATACGGTGAATACGGCCCTGTTCCAATTAACTTCCACTCAAACTTCACATTTCACCAATTGTGTATACGTACTCGGCGAGATTTTCTAACTAAGCTACGTAAGCTCCAGTTAGTTCCAGCTTTAATAGTGTTCATTTTTAGGGTTCCGTAGCCAAAATGGAAAAAAACGGAATCCTTATAGTTTCGCCATATCTGTCTGTCCGTTCGTCTGTTCGTCTGTCTATCCGTCCATCCGCAGCTTAGCTTTGAAGGTATCAGTACTAGAAAACAGCAATTTTTCATGAATATATTATGTAGGAATTATGCCGACAAAGTGGTAAAATAAAACGTATTTTTTACGGTACGTCCTGATTAGGGTTCCATAGCTGTTGCGAAAAAATTAAGTTATATTATTTTCTTTGTACTTTGTACGAAATTTTCCAAATAGGTCATTTTTTTACGTTAGGCTGCTATTTACTCTTAAAGTAGTAAATAGTTCTTAAGTAAGCTGAGCCAAATAGTTTTCCTTGTAAATTTGATATGTTTACATCAGGATTCTATCCAAAATTTTCAAACCAATAGTTTATAGCTTTTAGAGGGTCGTCGCCGGGTTGTCTTACACTTTATTTTGTCGGCATGGTTTTGTAAGTAGAGCAAGTAAAATGTATAATAGATCATTTTCTGAAGCAGAATTATTTGATGTTTCTCTGCTTAGATTTAAGGCTTCTCTTTTAGGTTTAGTTAATGGTTAACTTCATTTTATTAGTTTAGTATACAATTTTTCGACTTCCTCTCTAATTTTGTTTAGAATATTTTGTACAAATGTGGATACACCACATTTTTTATGTTTTATCTAACGGTGGCATCTTAATTGGTTATAATAATTAGATATAAGTTTCATGGATCTAATTTAAATTGTACCGTTTGTGCCCAAATAAACATTAAAACAAAACATTTCACGTCAGCACCTCAAACAGGCAGGTTTTGCTATGAGAAATCAGTGAGCAAAATCGGATTTAGCTCACTCCGTGAGACAAAGTAACTTTTTAATATATATTTTTTAAATGCTGAGGACAGTGTTGGGTCTCACTGAATTCCAAATATTTGAACTTCACTGATCTGTCACTTTCACTTCAACACGAAAAAAGCGAGAGATAGGATCAAATGTTATTAAAATCTTAAATTAAATTTATGGTATTAAAAATATATAGATACCTAATAAATTTCATGACAACGAAATACGAGTATTTCCAAAATGTAAATTTTTCTGCTCTTTTAATAAAGTATGCAACCTCGTTGCACGAAAGCCGCTTCTCTTGTTTTTTTTTGTAAAAGTATTCCGTATACTGCCTCTACAGTTGGAATAAATATTTGTCAAATTGATTGAATTTGTAACAAATCTATTTACAATAATAATAATAATAACAATAATTCATTTATTTATCAGATTACATAATTGATCCAGCTTTGTTAGTATCATTAAAATAATAAAATACTGACTATGTTAGTAAGTTATACAAAACAAAACAAAATATTTACCGCCTAGCAGTCATGACAGCCTTATAGTGCGGAATAGTGCCTCATAAAAGGGGAGTCGTACCCGGCCACCATTGTGGTCATGATGGGGTTGGGGCTGGCCCGCACCCTGCAAAGCAGAGAGACAAATCTTTTTCGCATTATTGCCCGAACCACTGCAGAATCGGGGCAGCCCCAACAGCATCCTGAAGCCATCATTGTACTGTACTCGCAGGGTACTAAAGGTCCTTTGCGTGTAACTAGTCCAAAGGCTGCACGTGTAGAACACCTGACAAAAAGCTTTAAATAGAGATACTTTCACTTGCTCACTACAGTTTTTATGTTTACGTAGTGGATATCTTAAAAAAAACATATTTAAAGGTTTAATAACATTTATAATAAATTATAGGTTTATTGTTCAACCTTTTTAATGACCCAAACATGAGGCTTTTTGCAGTATTAAAAAATAAGTATGACAAATTTTACAAGAAGTTCTAAATTCAAATTACAATGCATGTTATGAGTATGAGATTTGTATTGTACCTACCGTTTTTCACCAATGATAGCAATCTTAACTTTCTGGTGACTTTTTAAAGATGTAAGTCGCGACTGTTCGTATCATTTTTGAGTAAGGGTTTTAAATGTGATTATTATATTATCGGATTTTATAAAAAAATGTGTTTGTTTTGTAAGCAGCTTACATTGATTAGTAGTACATAGTATAGTGTTACATTTAAATTATGTTCTCGCTGCTGAGGTGAAAAATTGTATATGTCTCACGAGACTAAAGTTTTTTTGCATCTCGTGTGTTTGATTCCCTAGCTGCTCTCAGGATTCTAACCTAGAATCCTTCGCTTACTAGCGATTCAAAATCAACACTCGCAACAAAAAACAACTTTGCTCTCTTGTTGCACGCACAAATAACTATTTCTGCTCGGCTCGCCATTCACAATATTAGTGAAGGTTTTTCTATACCTATTTTCTTTTGTAATATTAGGTGAGACATTTTTGCATCAATTTGAGTTCCGGATCACTTGATTATCTCATGTTTGTTGTTCATGTTAAAAGTTTTTAAAGGAATTAAAAAAATTACGTGCCAATTCCCAGCTTTTTTCTTTTTCATACTTTTTTTGTAAGATGGACGAAACACTGGCACGTACATACTATCAAGCTTTTAAGGGTTCCATAGCCAAAATGTCAAAAAACGGAACCCTTACAGTTTCGTCATGTCAGTCTGTCCGTCCGCCCGCGGCTTAGCTTAGAAAATATTGTACTAGAAAGCTGTAATTTTGCATTTATAAGTGTAGTAATTAAGCCGACAAAAGTGGCAAAATAAAACGTACTTAGGAAGATTTTTTTAGATATTTGATTCAGTGATCGATTACTTAGCTAAATTGTCCACTTTAGTGAGCATTTTTGAAAATCGGGCGTCCCCCCCTCCCATCTAAAAGCTAAACTGTTGGTTTGAAAATGTAGAAAAAAAAATCATAATGGTAGTAAATATATCAAATTTACAAGGAAAATTAAAATAACTAAGTTTGCTTGAGAATTACAAGTACTTAGTTTAAAAGTAAATAAATAGCAGCCTAACTTGTAAAATAAACCTATTTGAAAAATTCCGTATAAAATACAAAATACTTAGAAAAATAATTGGATTAAATAATTATGTGAGGCAATATGAACCTTTAATAAGCACATTAATTATTATGGCATTATCGGTGAACCGTTAAAAACTGTTCATGCCAAACGTCTTATGAATTAATGGAGGTCAACGAACGCGAAATATCAACGAACGTATATATTAAGCACAATTATCTTTTGGTTAAGCCGAAATGTTATCGGGTACAATGGCGTTAACTGTGCCGCTCAAGTGTTAGGTAAATATTTAGCAAAACGTTGTAATCCTGGAGGTTTTTGCGCGGCGGCGTCGCCGTCGCCTGCGCGGCCTGGCATCCCTTTGTCCTACGCTTTAGTGGGAACGAGCCCTCTTATCATTACGCTTTGTAATGATAAATTATTATTACCCCACCCCACTTTACCTGTCTCTGGTGAGCGAATTTCAAACTGGTAAAGTAGCTAACGTAGATAACTTGTAATAAATGGCGTTGTTGAAATTCTCCGCCTCCGGGGTATGTGTACGGGGTAGGTATGTCCATGTGTACTCGTATGCAATTAATATTTTTGTTTTGTTTATGTATCTAGAATTCGATATTTACTCTATTACATTAACAAATGTGGAATTACCGCGGGCCGACTGTGAATTAATTTAAATTTGCTACACTATTAGTCTGAATAAATGCTAATAATGTACCTACAACAGGTACGGTTAAACTGCAATATACAATTTAATACAAATTTCTAACAAACAATACAAATAAATAAATTACGTATACAGAATAATTTTAATGATTTAATGTTTCCATGGTCCGAGATTCATTCTGAAACGTGGGTGTAGATATTTTTATGCTTGTTCCGTTCGAGAACCAGTAGATGCTTTCTAAAAACCAGCCAAGTGAGAGTCGGACTCATACATTAAGGGTTCCGTACTACTGCACACTTGTCATTATTAAGATCAAGCAAAAACGTGGCCGTCCTTTAACTTTTATTATTTTCATTTAAGTTATTTGTTATTTTAGCGGGAACAGTAATGCAAAAATACACGCTATGATAATTCAGAGTATGTTATCAGATACTCTGTGACTAACTAACGACCGGAGAGACAGCGAAGCCTAAGTAATATGGTTTCGTTGGCACCCTTTGGGCCTTAAGGATTAACAAGGTTCAGGTTACCGCTGAAACGCGTGTGGTAGGTATTTTAATTTTGTTGATACAGTTTAATGCTAAGACAATATTGACACAGGGACTGGTGCAAATTGGGGGCCCACTAAACTGCCACTAATAGAGCGTCCGTGGGTCGGCCGCCCGTTAGCCGGCGCGTGAGTCGGCGAAACTGAGAGGTATTAATTATCTCGGTCTACTAAAGCTACATTATACAAACTAAGGGAGGAATGTTAAGAAAGATACGCTTTATTCTTTGCCAAGAGTGCAAAAAAATGAGCCATGAGTAAGTAAACGTGGAACAGCTTTGATCATAAGTAGTTACGCGTAGTACCAGGGTGGGGTGGAGCATTTTAACAAGCAATTTTACGATGATTTATGTCATGTCAACATGACATTTGCAGCGAAAAAGTTCCGCCCTGGTACGCGATTTCCAGAGAAAGAGGATCCATCTCAGTGGTCGTGTATCGCTTACTTGATTTCAACATGAAAAGTGCGCAAGATGCGTAGCGCAGAAAATCATAATGCTTTTGAATTATGGCTTGTTAACGTCAGTCCTCATAAATAAATACTCGTACCTACAGGGGGGGGGGTCTTAGTATATAGATATCAATTCTTAGGGAGTAAACTCTAAAAGTCATAACGACATAACTTGAATTACATGTTTGATTTACAAAATCTATTAGAAAATGTATTCAAACAATCTTGCTGATTTCATCACGAACGTAAAAATGGAGTTGATGTGAATGCAGCCCTAGTGCTGATAATTGCCAGAGGGATATGGCTTAAACAAACTTACTGATTAAATTTCCGCACCACCCGATTGTAATTTTACAAGGGTCAGCTGAGAAAATTAGTCAAGGTAAAAATGTTTTTTTCTCGACTCTAAGGTTTGTTAATACGTAACAGGATAGCTCAGGTCAAAAGTGTACATATTTTTTACAGTACAGTTTCCTATTTGTGATAGATATCGAAAGAAAACACGGCTCCTTGTTTGGAACAACACAATGCATGGCGTAAACAGAAACGTTGAAAATCCCACTAATATTACAAATGCGAATGTTTGTAAGTCTGTTTGTATTATTTGTTTGTTTGTTTGTTACTTCATAACGTCTAAACCGCTGAACCGATTTAGAAGAAATTCTGTGTACAGAAAAGTCCCGGGGAAGGACATAGGAAAAATTTTATCCCGGAAAATTGCATAGTTTCCGCGCGATTGTAAAAACCGAATTCTACGCGAACGGAGTCGCGGGTAACGTCTAGTTAACTATAAAGAAATATCGTTATGCGCCCGGAATAAGCTAACAAACTCACTGCTATTTTCATTGTAAATTTATTTATTTATGACATGTTTTTTATGAAAACAAGTTACAGATTATTTTCAATTGATTTGTCAAAATATGTATAAGCTAAATAATACCCATTAATATGTAGGTTGGTACGCACACAAATACATGATACATTAAAAAAGTAAAAATCTTTTAAGTTAGAACACTGTCTCTATTATTGTCTCTATTTATTATTATTACTAACATGAACTTTTTAATAACTAACAGGAAGAAGCCGTGCCTTTTTTAACAGTTTTATTAACCGACTTAAGAAAAGGAGGAGACTATCAATTCGGGCAAATTATTTTAAAAATGTTCATAGCTTCACTTGTAAGTATGTATCTATCTAGTAGCTGTTGCCCGCTCCATCTGCGTTGAATTGGTTTATTACTAATCCCGCGGGAATTATGCAATTTTCCGGGATAAAAAGTATCCTTTGTCCTTCCCCGGGACTTAAACTACCTATCTGTTTACCGAATTTCATTAAAATCGGTTGAGTGGTTTAGACGTGAAAAGGTAACAAACGAACAAACAGATTTATAAACTTTCACATTTATATTATTTCATAAGAGTGAAGTGGGATGGGATGAATGTAACGAAAAATTCGAATAGTCTTTAGAGTGTATTTTGACTAAACGTAATTTCCATGGTCTGTCGATGGAGTAGTTATTACCATGAAAGCGTGTTTTCAGTTATGAAATGACCCTATATTATTTTTATTAAAGATGTGCTCTGTGTTTTCAACACCTACCTTCTAAATTTAAGACCGCCTATTGTCTACCCTGAATCTAAGTGTTTATATCATAAGTTTTTTGTACTGCTTTATGGTGTGCAATAAAGAATATTTGTATTGTATTGTATTGTATTTAAAGAAAAAAGTGAGTGCAAAAAAATTGATACTCTTTTTATCCGACAACAGCAGAGCCAAAAGGAAGGGTTATGATTTTATTAAGTACCTAAAGATTTCTATAGCATTATACAACTTGTCTATTTTTACCAAAAGTCTGTACTGCAGATCTATGTTTATGTCACAACTTTGGTAAAGCGAGGACTTACATTTATTCGAAGTCGTGTAGGATTGAAGTTTGCCGCCAACGCCAACGGCTGGCAGCTGCGAGTTGCGAGCGCTGACAAATATCGCTCATCTGTCAAACGACAAGAATGCGCCTCTTTTACCATTTATTTGGTTTGCTATGATAAACTGATGACAATTCCAGATAAATTCTTTCTTCGAAGCTACACCGGATTAAATTTATGTGAAGGCGAGTTGTCCAGGAACGAGAAGGTATTCAATTCATAGTAGGTAAATATGCCTGCTTTAGTATTTTCTGAAGAATGTAAAAGGGTTCTTAATTAACATTTTTGAAGTGAACGGGTTTAACAATTTACCTTTGTAAGTTTAATCGCTTACAGATAATATAGAAAAGTACTCGAGTATAATGTTTTCAAAAACAAGTAAAGAGAGTACCTAATAAGTATAACACAATTGAGAATTGCGTTGTTGAGCATGTTGAGAAAGATATTTAAGAGTAGGTTTTTGAATACCTGACCTGCTCTGAGAAGTATGTAGGTATCCGAGTGGTTCGTGATAGTAGAGTTCTCCATTATTTATTCAGATACAATACAATACATTAGTGCTTATTGCAAACTACATAGATAGCTTTTTAGTAAAAAGTCACTTGCATGGAGAAAATGCATAAGATAAGGCAATATCTACCTACATACAATTTCAATGTGGCCTGTTTCAATTCAATATCAGTCATTTCCTTACAATTTGTAACCTAAATCAGCGTTCTAGAATAGAATTTGTATGGGACTTACGCGTGTGTATCGCTTTATATCGAAGCAGACGCGCGTGGACGACGCGATTAAACAACGCGGTGTGCATAGGCCGTCGATACCTTAAACTTCAACATTCGGGGCCCATTACTGGTTTTTAATAGGTTGCGACTGAGGAACTTAACTTTTCAAACCCGTTCTATATTTTTCGCGGCTGTTAATGTCAAAGCACTACGCTACCACGTCTATCCTTCCGACTATTTTTCGGGCAGGGGTAAATAACCGGCCTCTCCATACTTGTGTACTTTCTTAAAGCGTATCTGTTTATTCGCCATCTAGTCTTAAGTACATTTGTAAATCCAACGAACTCTACTTACATCATGATCTCACAGTACGTAGGTATTAATTTTCAGCTGAGGGCCGTTAGGGAAGTCTTTCTAATGAGAGCACCTGAAGAAGCTCGTTCGAACAATTTATAGCCCGCACTTAGCGGTTCGCACTCGCGGCGTGTAAGTCAGGCAAGTGGCTGCTTCAGCAAAAACACTACGTTTTTCTTTGAAATGCACCAGTGCAATGCTGTAAAGTACAGCTTACACACAAAATTTTCATCATCAAAAAGGACTAAATTGTTCTCGGTCCGAATAAAATCCAAAAACTTAGGAAAACAGCTTTAATAGTCAAGTCCCTATGTACATAAATCCAAACAAAGAAAATTGCGTTCCAAACGTTTCAAATGGTCTTGCGCTACGGGGCTACAGACATAAAGTATTAAGTAGGTACTATGTCAGTATTAAGTCTAAACTTTGTGCAATATAAACTTTGATATACATATTATGTAACAGTATCATATCATAATTAAACCTATGAGATATAAAAACAATGTGAAAAAGACACAATAAAGGAACGTTACGTAACGAAGAAAACTTCCGCCCTGCCATCACGCAGCATAAGTCAACAACTCGCCTATTTGAATCACTTTACATAATAGTACACGTAGCGTGCACTTGAATTTAAAAATCAGAGACGCAAGAGATTGCGAAATAAAGTTATCCTGGTTATCTGCCTCGTATGCTAAGTGACGGCCGGCCGGGTGCCTCTGACATAAAATGCACGCCGAAGGGCGCTCGCCACCAAGTAAGTATCTCTGGCTCCTGGAGATGAGATTCTGTCACAGAATCTGAGCATGCCTTATATGCATTTACCTACTTAAACACATTGTGTTTTTTTTAATTTAAGTTAACTTTGATAGACGGCTCAGATCATTGATAGAAACTACCTGGCAATGGAAAGCTTTTCTCTGAATAGTTGAATCTAACCTAACTCAATAAAAAAAAAACTATACTAGACTTAAAAAACTTACATAAAATAAAAATGAAACCTAAAACTAAAACAAATTACTTAAAAAGTACCCACCCCTAAGGCAAGGCCCCAAAGATGCTGGCGGCGTTTTCTCTTTGAATAGCTAAGCCTTAGCTAATTCTTTGTCCGAGGAAACTGTCAGCTCTTCGGTCACCTGTGACGTCTACTAACCTTTTCGAAATTTATTTAATAAGTTTTAAAGCGCTAGGACCCCACGGACCAAGGGTCTCGACACCGATTGGGACAAAGTCATATTCGGTGCCTGGACTCCTGTATTTGGATAGTTTTGCCTTTTCAGCCGCTTCGGATGCTGCACCGGCTCTGTTGCAAGTACCATGGAGATGGGAAGGAGTCAGCGTATCAGAGCAAGTGGCGTTCCACACAAGCACACGACCCATCTTCCATGGAATCAAACTCATGCCATCCGGTCTCTTACCATCGTCTCTTTGCAAAACCTGCAGGCTCAAGTAACGAAGGCACGATGACGGTGGCAAGGGACCGGCGTATATGTCATTAAGTGCAGCATGTCTGGAGAAGCGAGAAGAAGAATTCTTGACTGCTTGGATAATTTAACTTCATTAGACCTGCTAAATGTTCCCTAAAGTAAATGTAAGTTTCATACTGGGTTTAAATAATATTTGACTACTGGATAGCCTGTAAGAAGCATAAGAATGTCTGTACCCGAGTCATGATAAATACTTATTATAAAATTGTGTTTTATTCATTCAAGTACGTATGTCCGTTGTGTAGTATCTACTCATAGTATGTATACAGCTTTCTTTATTTTGAATCTAGGTCAATTAATGTAAATTGTCCCATGATATTTATTTATTTACCTACAACGTTCTTTATAAATTCTTAAAAATTTAAAAGATATGAAAACTTCATTAATTAGAGCTTGGTTTTCATCAATGTTAACCAAAAATTGAAAATAATCATCTAAATAGTTGAGCCAATAGTATAGTATGTACCTAGATAAATATAATAGGTAACATAGATAAGATAAAGTGTTACGTCCACTTGCAGGCTATTTAATCTAGATTTAAGTCCTGTCAGATCCATACAAGAACTGTCAGTTTAAGCCTTAAATCGATATTTAAAAACACGTCCTAAGTGTACTTCAATTGTTTAAATAAATGAATTGAATTTAAATCATATTAACTCAGTACTAATATTCTGAATTACCTAAATCTGCTACCGTTTTGTTGGCATGTCGAACAAGAGCATCCAGTGTTAATGCGACGGTTACACTGCAATTCAATTAACCGTAGTTAGGTATCTACATTCAGGACTGACACGCCGTCAGTATTGTCAGAGGTTTACGCTCTTATAGAATACTAGCTTTTACCCGCGGCTTCGCACGCGTAAACTATTCGGTCTGGTAGTTGCAATTGAAATTTTCGGGATTTTACAAAATTCCCCTGGAAATTTCCAAAATTTATATCGTGGTCTTCATTGAGGTTGTGTTGCGAATCCAGTGCTAAAATTTCAAAAAAATTCCCTATCCAAATTCAAATTCATATCATTTATTCAGTAAATAGGCCGCAATGGGCACTTTTACACGTCATTTTTTTAAATACCAGCACTTTCGGAAAGACCATCATTGCCAAGAAGAATGCGCCGCAAGAAGCTTGGCAGAAAGTCATTTTTTCAAAATAAAATAAGTACAAATAAAATACTTAAAAACTACAGTAAGTATACAATTAAAGAAAAAATTACAAAATAATAATAACAATAATACACGGATGTATGGGGTCCCTTAGTTACAAAACTATCCCGTGGAAATATCGGGATAAAAAGTACATACCTACATACCAAATTTCATGCCTCTAAGCCCAGCGGTTGTTATTTCGAGATTTTATCCGTATCCCGTGGGAATATCGGAATAAAAAGTAGCATATGTGTTATTCCAGAGGTCCAGCTACCTACATACCAAATTTCATGGCTCTAAGCCCAGTGGTTGTTATTTCGAGATTTTATCCCTAGTTATCCCGTGGGAATATCGGGTCAAAAAGTCACTTAAGTGTTATTCCAGATGTTCAGTTACCTACATACCAAATTTCATGACTCTAAGCCCAGCGGTTATTATTTCGAGATTTTATCCCTATCCCGTGGGAATATCGGAATAAATAGTAGCCTATGTGTTATTCCAGAGGTCCAGCTACCTACATACCAAATTTCATGGCTCTAAGCCCAGTGGGTTGTTATTTCGAGATTTTATCCCTAGTTATCCCGTAGGAATATCGGGTCAAAAAGTCACTTAAGTGTTATTCCAGATGTCCAGTTACCTACATACCAAATTTCATGACTCTAAGCCCAGCGGTTATTATTTCGAGATTTTATCCCTATCCCGTGGGAATATCGGAATAAATAGTAGCCTATGTGTTATTTCAGAGGTTCAGCTACCTACACACTAAATTTCATGGCTCTAAGCCCAGCGGTTGTTATATCAAGATTTTATCCCTAGGTATCCTGTGGGAATATCGATTCAAAAAGTTGCCTATGTTTTATTCCAGACGTCCAACTACCTACATACCGAATTTCATGACTCTAAGCCTAGCGGTTGTTATTTCGAGATTTTATCCCTATCCCGTGGGAATATCGGGATAAAAAGTATTCTATGTTTTAATCCAGGTTATAAACTAACTTTCCGCCAAATTTCATCCAAATCCGTCCAGCCGTTTAAGCGTGAAAAAGTAACAAACATACTCACTCACTCACTCACAAACTTTCACATTTATAATATTAGTAGGATAGGATTAGGTATCTAGGAGATCAGCATCGGGTATCAATTAAGAAATAAGAGCTAATGCATAATTATATTTAATAATAATAATAATTATAAACTAATCAAGGAATCATTAGGATATAATTATTCAGGAAAAAGTTACACTTTCATAATTATAACTAGTGCATAATATTCATCATCATCATCCCAGCCTATATACGTCCCACTGCTGGGCACAGGCCTCCTCTCAGAACAAGAGGGCTTGGGCCATAGTTCCCACGCGGGCCCAGTGCGGATTGGGAACTTCACACACACCATTGAATTGCTTCGCAGGTTTGTGCAGGTTTCCTCACGATGCATAATAATAATAATAATAATATTAATAATACAAATATTAACTACTAATATTCTGCGACTGCGACTCAAGATTCGTAAGTTTTTTTTTGCATCGAACAAAGTTTGTTATTATTTACAAACAAAATACTGCTTACAGTGTCTTTATATCACAATTTATATTTTTTCCAAAAGTAAATATCGTACACTCTGTGAGCTCTTAAAAAAACCTTTGGGTTTTAAAAGCATACTTCGGGTATTGACTATGACACGCTATCGTGATATGCGGTTCTGTCACAGAACAACTAATAGTACTAGCCTACCGTACAGAAGGGACTCTCTCGAACAAAAGTCAAGTTTAGGTATAAACCGTTCCGCACTCTTACGACTTGCACGCGAAATTGAAACTTATCATTTTACACGAGCGTTCAAATTCCGTTAGGCACCGTTGACTCGAAGCCGGTTTGGCGCCAAGAGCACAGGGTTCCCACTCGCCGATGAATAAAGATAACAGTGGGTATTATTATGAATTTAATAAACTACCTTTAATAAATAAGTAAATATACTTTAACCTATGTACAACTGTACATGACAACAAAGCACGACAATGATAATCTACTTATCTACCTACTACTTTTGCCTACTACAGATTTCCGTATTGGCGAAACCATGTCTTAATATTATTTCTGACCAACCAATTAAAGAATTTTATCACTACGTAACTACAAACATACGAAACTATTACTAGACAGGGACTTTTCTTTTTTTACGTATGTAACCTTTTTGTTTTTTCCTTTTTGTACAATAAAGAGTATAAACAAACAAACAAACAAACTTAGGAAATTAAATAAGTAAAGAGAACGACCGGCCACCGTTTGCCGTTGCACGCTGTTGTAACAGAATGTTTGTGTATACCTACTTACTTATAAACAAATATTTGAGCAAACTTAGTTACTTAGGCAATTGATATTTGTTTAAAATGGGTCCAAAGTGTTTACTTTTAGGTGAATTAAACGGTATTCAATCAAAAATGAATCGACTTTGATTGTTAACAATACGAAAATCTATTAAATACCTGGTTAGGTAGGTACCTACGAGTACTTACCTAATTATTTGTATTTCGCAAAACTATATTCATTTAGACGCCCTAAAATGCTTATAATACCTAACAATCTTGTTCTCATTATGCACCTACCTACTACACTTACAGATTATTTAACTATATGATGGTTTAAATTAAATACTTACAAAAAAATGGCTTCTTACTTTTCAATATCTTTCGGAATTCTGAAAAATGATAATTCCGATTCCTGTACCTTCTTTTTATTAATACATCCGTGAACACTACATACCTTAAACAGATTATTTCGTTTCGAAGTCATTGTTTACGCGCGACGCGTCCAGCGTGCGAGCGAGCCTAGCGGCAACCCACGGCCGTTACCTGTTGTAAAGGTGCGCCGGCCGAACGTACCTAAACTGCGCAGTGTCCAACCCCTGGTTCTGTTCTGTTATCAACTTGCAAAACTTTTCGAAGTTACCGTAAGAAGTTATGTAAAGAATAACCATCAGTACAGAATAAACCTTAGTATAATAATATTACGCTTATTTATCTTTTTCTAATAAAACAAAATCGCATTTCCGAATTCTTCCATCCTTAATTTTAATAGAGAACACCCCGCCTTACTAACTTTTGTTCGGAAGTATATAGAGCTGCTATACTGTCTTCTTCTCTTGGGTATGTCAAATGATTTTTGTGGTCTGCTTCGTTTATTTTTTTTAATTTACTTTTTGAAATCCCCGTTGCTTCTATCACTAAGTCTTGAACCTTATTAAAATATTTATTTTACATTCAACACTTTTCTTGAAACTTTTAGCTTCTTTAAAAAAAATTATGTACATTATAAACAAAATCCGGTAATTGGCTATTTACAGAAATACCCTGTTTAAGTTGACTCCCTATGGAAATCAATTTCCGAAAAATAAAAAACTAAATAAATAAGTGATGGTTTTAACTGCTCTACATACCTATATAGAGCAACCCTTCCCGGCCGAGAAACTGTTTTCCCGAATTTTCTTCAAAAATGTCAATTAATTGTGTGTGGTTCGTGAAAAGATGATTCATGCGCGCTCTGGATAGTTGCACGATTGTATCGAGCCAGCCGGAAAGGTTATCAATGAAAACACAACAGTGCGCTCGCCGCGTGATGGATTCCTACTAAGTCAAAAAGACAATTGTCATTTTCTACTACAGGAATCCTTCCGATTTCCCACGAAGGTTTTTCTAAGAGCTCACGGACTGTACCACGTTTCATCATTAAAATTTGAAAATTCAAGTGTCCCGCTAGCTAGCTATAGCTGTTTTTACGTGCGAAGGCGCGCGGCAAAGGTCTTACGTCAATCAGCCACTGACAGCCAAAGAGGATGAAAATAAACAAAAATACTTGCACAAGTACAGTCAGCAAAAATAGTTTCCATTAAAAAAGAAAATTAAAAAATTATTATACATAGGTGCACTTGACAGAGCAATGTATAATTTTGTTTGTACGGAGTAAATTTAGCCAAGCACACTACGGCGCTGTATAGCGAGCGAGTGCAGCTTTCCAGGGGAATGAACGCGGTTAAGCGAAATTATTTTCTTTACGTGTCTTACCCGGGTCTCCACAGACAAGTCTAATTCAAGAAACTCGTTCTTCCAGCTTTGTTTATACAAAATAATTTTCCCAGCGCAGGGAATGTCGTTTCACTGAATTAGAATTCTACTACATTGAAAAACTCTTTTTGGTATTGTCGCCATTCAAGTTGAATTTAGTTCTTTTGGATTGTAGTAGTTTTGGTAAAAACATACACTCTAGCGAATTTTAGGCCAATTAAATAATAACGAACAGGTTTACATAAACAAAATAAAAGGTGCATAGATTAAATTCCTGTATTGTTGAGTTGATGCACGAGTAGCCTCAAATATTTAAACATTTTATATACTAGCTTTTACCCGCGGCTTCGCCCGCGTGGAACTCGGTTATCGCGCACTGTTCCCTCGGGAACTGTGCATTTTTCCGTGAGCCTATGTCACTCTCTGGCCCATAAACTATCTCTATGCCAATAATCACGTCGATCCGTCGCTCCGTTTCGACGTGAAAGACGGACAAAAATACAAACACATAAATACAAACACTTTCTTTATGGATTACATCGTAATGTTCAACGATATTGAATTAGTAAAAGCAAAAAAGCTTCATCGTTAACTAAGTATATTTAGAAACATATTCGTTATTATATCCATATCAAATTTCAAGTCAATCCGATCGCAAGAAGTAAATAAGACTTGCAAGATTTGATCCACACTGAGATATAACTATAAGTACATACTAGCATGATTAAAATTGAAACACAAAATATTAAAAGCTAAATCACTGTAGGACTGGTGATTGCTGTATTATGATTAAACAGCCCAATGTCAAGTACTCGTATAACACTATACTATTTGGAAAAGCAACTAAGCTGGTTGGTGGTATCGTTGGAATTAATATTAACGGTATAAGAAGTATCGAAAATACAAACTGAAATATAGATGCATAGAAAAACCAGAAAAATAAGACCAGCGCTAGGAATTTAACCCAGGTCCTCGGCATTCCGTGCCACGTGCTATACCACTACACCACCACTGGACAGTGATACAGACACGATTTTTTTTTGGTATAAAAAGTGTTTAGTTCGTACGTGACATATTAGATGTACCTATATACTATGTCTTGTGTTATTTTATTTTTTATAATTATTACTAATCATATTACCTTTGACGATTTCAATACAAATTCTTATAACTGACATTTATGTAAATTATAATGTAATGATGTATTGAATGAATAAATAAACTAAACTAAACTAGTCACTCATTTGATTTTTATGAACCAAAAATGAAATGTTAAAATATTTGAAATGATTTAATAGGATAAAGGAAAAACTATCGCGCAAAACCTAGTGCCAAATCAGTAATGAGTTTTGGAATTAAATGGCCCGTATTATCTCTCTATTGGTTAATTCTTCCATGTTGTTGTAACATTAGAAAAGAGTTTAATAGATTTCCGACTTTAGACCGAACCTAAGGAGCTTGCGGGCGTGAGTTCCCGACATGTTTCGAGATACACCGCTCACGAACTATCGGTCGACTCGCGTCCACATACTTAAAAATTAAATAAAGCATTTTAAAGCTAAATATTAATAAAGCTAAAATTTCCAAACTGATTACTCAGTTCAAAAATTGTAGCCAAACTTGTAGGCTGACCAGGAATATAAAAAACCCGACGTGAGGACAGCACTTCTACGTTTTATATTGCACCTAGCTTTTGCCCGCAGCTTCGCTCGCGTTAATTTGGAGTAATATACATTTACTTTCTGCGATCCTTTTTTCGTGTTTTGATTCATTTTCGGAGGATTACATGGAAATACAAATACGGACAGATTTTCTTTTAGACAGATGGTGCAAATTTTGTAATACAAAAATCAACCTACATACGTAATTAATTATGATTCTTACCAGCTTTGAAACCCTGCTTCGCTGATTCAGGGTTGAAATTTTAGCAAAACGTTAAAGTACTACGCGTTTCTTTTGCCCGCGACTTCATAAACCATATAGGATTATATCCCGACAAATTGTAAAGTAGTGCACCCTAGTGCACCTCTGCATTACTTTAGGTCCATCTATGCCAAATTTCACACCGTAGCATGCTGAACGGTTGTGTTGCTCTGAAAATGAGCTCTGGTTGAGTTCGAAACGCGTCAGTGTAAAGTGGTGGTGGTGATAGAGGGATTTGTGTGATTTGTGTGTTCTTACAGTGTGGAGGTGGAGGAACTGCATGAACACACATTGCATGGGCACAAAAGTAGCTATCATAAAGGTCGCGGGTGGGCAAAGTAATTGTGTCAGCTCGTTGAACGTACATGTAAAATTTCGTATCTATGCTAACAGCTCTTGAGGAGTTCCGTCATCAGCAGACGACCCTGGCTGCAGCATCAGGCGGTGTATATAATATAAACGCATTGTCATTGAAATTTAACAATTATGTAAAATCTTTTGCGTGTGCCATTAGCCTTTGAGGAGTTCCCTTCTACGGAGACGATCCTCGCCAGGATGAGCAGGATGTCACTGCTAAATAATTGTTACCAGATTTACATCAGGTTGCCAAATCTTCAGTCCCCAGTTTTATTGGATTAGCTTATGCGTTTTCTGATTCAGTTGGTATATTAAATTCTCTTTATTCGTTTAATCCCGTGGGATATAACGAAAAAATTTGGAACAGTTTTTACCTATTAATATTATCTACCTGCATGCCAAATTTGAAGTCTTTAATATTTATAATTACGGAGTTAGGGCCACTTTGAAGCGAAAATATAAAATATAATGACCCGGATAACTCACGTCTTAAATCGAGTTTAGCTCGACATGTTTCGGGCTAATCCGTAGCCCTTCGTCTTCGGAGCAACGCGACTCAGCGGCTGCTGCAACACGCGCACTGCGTGCCGCCGCTCTGCTCGCGCGAATATAAATCCCCATTTTATTCCCTATCCCATAGGAATTTGGATAAATCCTGAAAATTGTTTTTAGCTGTTAGTATTACCTACTTGCTTGCCAAATTTGAACTCTCTAATAATTATAGTTACGGTAAAAGGGTCAATAATTGAAAGTGAAAATACAAATCCTTTTTATTCACTATCCCGTGGGAATTCCGTAAAATCCTGAAAGTCGTTTTTAGCTGTTAGTATTACCTACTTGCATGCCAAATTTGAAGTTTCTAATAATTATAGGTACGCAATTAGGGCCATTTTGAAGTAAAATATAAATCCCATTTTATTTCCTATCCCGTGGGAATTTTGCTAAATCCTGAAAAATTGTATTTAGCTGTTAGTATTACCTACTTTTTCGCCAAATTTGAAGTCCCTAATAATTATAGTTACGGAAATAGGGTCATTAATTAAAAGTGAAAATACAAATCCCATTTATTCACTATCCCGTGGGAATTTCGTAAAATCCTGAAAAGTGTTTTTAGCTGTTAGTACCTATTACCTACTTGCATGCCAAATTTGAAGTCTCTAATAATTATAGTTACGGAAATAGGGCCATTAATTCAAAGTGAAAATACAAATCCCATTTATTCCCTATTCCGTGGGAATTTCGAAAAATCCTTTCTTAGCGGATGCCTACGTCATAACATCTACCTGCACGCCAAATTTCAGCCCGATCCGTCCAGTGGTTTGGGCTGTGCGTTGATAGATCACTATGTCAGTCAGACCTTTGAGTTTTACATATTTAGATATTCTTTACACTTACCATACGGTTCCTGGGCATTTCTATCTACCGTTGTACCTTGAGTTTATCTCTCTGATTTCAACAAAATTTGGGAGGTAGACGAAAATTATTAAGATAAATTCGTAACAAAACGGTCACATCCATACAATATTTTTGTTTGGGGACACATCCTGGAGACCCAGTTTTTGCAGTTCAGAATCATGGACTGAGTCTAACTCCCAAATTTTGTTGAAATCAGAGAGATAAACTCAGGGTACAATGGCAGATAGAAATGCCCACCTACCAGTCATAGTGACAACGGTGTCGGTGATGTTATTTAAAAGAATATTTTCAGACTT
The DNA here is from genome assembly GCF_025370935.1 of Choristoneura fumiferana. Lineage (NCBI taxonomy): Eukaryota > Metazoa > Arthropoda > Insecta > Lepidoptera > Tortricidae > Choristoneura > Choristoneura fumiferana. The sequence goes on along the minus strand of NC_133475.1, from coordinate 12,066,834 downwards.
TTTCTTTGACAAATACTTTTATACATTGTAGATTATTTTCCTTCCAAGGCTATGGATAATCTTCGGCATTTTAATGCACAAAAGCACAAAATAACACTTAGATTAGATTAGATTTTTATAAAAATATGACTCTGTCCATTGGAGGACAATTTTGCCAGTGTCTAGTAGGTTTTGCCGTTGTACGGTAGAAAAAACCAAAATAACACTTTAAAATACGATGCGCAAACAACGTTAAACTTTGACAGCAATAGACAGATGACCAGATGACATTTGAATTTATTGTTACCAGTGCAAGAAATTAGTTTATTAATTTTCCGCAATATGGCGAGGTTTTTTATAATTCTGGTCAGCCTTTATGTACCTACATTGTTTTTAAAAGATCTATCCATATCCTATAACGGGTTAAGACGAGAAGGAAATTCATTCCCACTTAATGTGCGAATCCCAAAAAAAATTTTTTATTTCATTTTACCGCTTTGTTTGTCCATGTGGTTAGTATACTCATGAAAAATTTTAGCTTTCTAGTTCCAACAGTCTCTGAACTATGCAACGGACGAACAGAGTGATAAATAGAAAAACAGAAGGACGGATAGAGATGACAAAACCATACGTAAAGTTTTCATGGGACTACGGAATCCCAACAAAATAATACAATTATTTTTTCAAATAACTACCTTCAATTTAATTTATTTGGGACTTGTTAAGTTTAGACAAACCCACACTACTAGTATAGGTAATAGGTAGTTTGAAATGTTCAAATTTTAAAAGTAATAAGTAAATAATCCTCAGAACTGGCACAAGAAGTCTATTAGGTACAGCTTTGTAAGACCTTGAACAATTTTAAGTACCTACACCCGTTAACTTACTGCCGAGATTTCAAGCTCGCATGAACCAACTAACACGGCGGAAATAAAAGAATTATTATCTAAGTCTTTCATTTATGTTCCCCATTTTATAGTTGTTTGTAAGATACCGGCGGATGCGCGGTTAAGGCTTCCGCTGGCGGAACATTCTGTAAGACAAGTTATCCACCTTCGAGGAACGTACGGATACCGTTCAATACGAACGTTTTATTTCGAAGCTTTACTGCAATACAGGGATAATCCTAGCTGCTGCAACATTTTCCTCACCTTCGTTTTTCTTGACACCACGTATTGCAACAGCCATGGCTTGTACGGGATTACAATTAAGTAGCGTGAAATATTAAACGGGATTACTGTGCGATATAACAAACAAGGGATGGATGTTTCACTCAAATTAATTACGCAGCCTAATATTGTGGAAATATTGTATTTTAATGGAATTGCAGGAAGATAAATGTTAATTGCGCTTTAAATAATTTAGGATTAGTGCTTATGCATAATAAGTGAGCAGATAAGGCGTAAGGCAGTTTTTCATAGTTAACATGATGCTTTCTTGATTTTTCTTATAGTGTAGGCCTTATACCAGGGATGGGGAAACTGCAGCCCGCGGGCCATCTCCGGCCCGCGAAGGCTTGAAATCGGGCCCACGGCCATCAAACAAAATCAAGAGAAAATTACGTATTGTTACAAAATTTGATTCTCATTGGCAATGGCCAAATTAGTGTTTCAGAAAATACATATCAATATTTATATTTGAGTAAATAACATAGCCAAAAATGCAACAACTTGGCCCACCATATATATCGTTAGTATATATTGGCACGCAAAGGAAAAAGTTCCCCATCCCTGCCTTATACCGTTGTAATATTTTATATACAAATACGTCTAAAATAGGCTTAGTCAGGGACTTGCCGATGATGGTTATGATGATGATTAATGTTATGCGTCCCCCCGCTGAAACAAACTCTATTCACAACGTAACTTTGACCATGGAGATATGGGCTTTGTAGTTATGGAGAGTTGGGGGTATTTATGCACCTTGTAACAAGCCTATTGATGGTATATATATTAGGTGACTGATGTTTATTGATCCTGGTCAGTACGGCACCCTATTGTAACCCGCCTGTGCTCCTGAGTTACTATGCACCATGTTATAATAAAAGCCTTATGATAATGGCCTTGAATTAATAGCTAATTTTAAAGACTAACTAACTACCCCTTCTTAACCTACTTAATACTACACTTAACTTATGGTAACGCTATGGTGATTTAACCTAAATTAATTTATGGCCTTGTGATCGTGAATCGTCTAGTGGATAGGAACCTACCTTATGCCCAGCAATAACCTAAGTGCTTTTATTTGAGAATTAATTTGAAAAGCCTACAGTTGTGTTTCTAATGTTATAATTAATTAAGCAGTACCTAACTTCGTGATAATTTTGACTCTAGATTGAACTCTACTGAACTTTAGGGTGAACCTCTAATTACTGAGATGTGCATTTAGATATACTAGTGAGTTTAGACTGGATAGTTCTAGAAATGGATCTTTCAGGTTACCTAGAATAATCAGTTTGGAAAAATGAGAGGAAATATTTTCACTACGGATAGAGTTTGTGTTTGTATTACTTCTGAATCTATTTTGACTTAAAACTAAGTTTAATACCGAGACCTGAGGTCTCGGAGGGTCTCAACCTGCCACCCCCGACCCTTTCCTTTCGCACACCAGAGCAATATATCTCTATGGATATGTCAAGTTGTGATTTTACTAGACTAAGCACTAACTTTCGGTGCATTCAAATCAAAGTATGGAAATACAAACACAATGTTTTGTAACAAGTTGAATCTAATTTTAGACTTATGGTTACTTATTCTATGCTTATATTAGAATACTCTATGAGATGCTTAATTATAACTTTGATAATTAGTTCAGGAATGAGTTTAGACACTATAGCTTTTCATTTACTATAGGCGCTAGTATCTCTTAATTTAGATTACGTCTTATCTATCTTAGATATATGAAATGTCTAATTTGACATAATTTTATTTTGGTATAATTACTAATCTCATAGTGACTTTCACTTATTTTAATGAGCTATCTACTTAGTCTAATTTTCTAGTTCTACCAGCATTTGGCGTTACCGGAGTAAAGCAGAAAGTAAGTACCGATTTCTATACTTTACGCCCAGAACACAAGCGTTAATAATAATCTAACTAGCTTATAACTAGATAACCCTTGGGTATTCAAGATAACCTTTGTATTAGGTTTTGGACTCGTCTATGACTAGTTTTGTCTCAATCATATATTTTAAATGAACAATAAACTGTTTCAACTATCAATCCTTAATCAATTATGTTTAAATCGAGATCAAATGAAAAGTACATAAATTTCCAGATAGACTGTTGCCTGGTATGTGTCAACGTAAGCTATCGACCGTAGTCAGGATTTCTACATCCGTTCACTCAATGTAAGGACGACAACTAAACAGATAGTATGTATTTATAACACGATAGACTTTTGTATTCTAATTGATAGATGGTCCAAAACCCTCTACGATTTTATCTCTAACTTATTACTAGACATAATTTGATGAGATCTTAATCAAAAGTATGAATATGATGTTTGATATTAATTTTATCAAAACAAGCTTATTTTAGCTGGCAATCGTAATTCAAATCGAAATTAGATGATAATTGTGTTAAATATTATTCAGTAAGTTATCTGGCATTTAATTGTCCACTTAGCTATGAGATCGTGTCATATCAATTCCCGCTTATTCATTATAGGAAAGACAGCTAAAATATGTTATTGTTATTTACTCTTAACAAAATGATCAACCGTATTTTGGTTTTAAATTGAAGTCAACTTACTAATTTTAATAAAGTTATTCGTAGTCAAGTTCTTATGAACTAAGTTTTGTATAATGAAGTTTTGACGTAAGTACTTAAACAAATTTTATGTTTTATATATTTTCTTAAAATCTAGTTTATGCCTTAAAACTAAGTGTGTGCGAGTTTAAATTTTCCCTAGCTCTGTGTTGAAGTTTAGCAATTTGGAGGAAAACCCTCATAGGTGAACTAATTGCGTGGTGAGTTAAAATAGTAACTTTTCCCGGTGTAAGGAAACGCTACTCTAGCTAAGCCCTATGAACTTCCCTACCTATATAGCCCTAATAAATCCTACAATTGTACTTTAAGCTTGCCTGAGGCCCCTACTCTCTGTCTGTGATTAGCAAAACTAGGGAATTAATCCCACATGTACATTTAGTGTAATGTAGAAATTCACGGTGCAATGAATTTCTTCTACTCTCCTATCAACAAAGATGGTGTGTATACCTAAAGCCCTATCGGTCCCTAAATGGTGCTGAGCTCCCAACTTTCCCGAAGGAAAGTCCCTATGACGGGGAGCCCCGCGGAACAGCAGAATACCTAACGTTGTGCATAAATACGTAAATAAATAGGGGACAGGAATTCTGAGTTTCTTAAGTACAAACCAAGCGTCAACAAGACACGCATTCACTTCGACGAGCGCTACTTAGTCGTTACAAAAGACAAACAGAATCCACTGGTGGCTGGTACGACAGTATTTTGCCGCTGAAGCCGCCACAGCTTCAGGAAGTGGAAGCCTATTTCGTCCACGGTTGTCACCGTTAGGTGTCAGACGATATAGACGGACTTAAAGCTCAACCAAGGTACGTTATGGAGGAACCAAAGTCATTTCCATTAAGTTGGGAAAGACACAGAAAAGTTATGGGTTAGTACAAACTATACGTAGGCTGAAATGAAACGCTATGAAACGATCACTCCACACTACAAGAACAAATAAAGGACTCACCGCCACAAGACCGCAAAGATTCCTCACACAAAGATTTTCCGAATGAAAATCAGCACTAAATATTTCACAAATAATTAAAAAACCAGAGAGTTAATCATTATTCCGCAGATTAATGATCAAGACCCCGACACTTTACTTCCTGAAGAAATACTCACATTTCTTGTAAATTAAAAGTAATTCAAATTAAATAAAATCAAAAACCCCAATAAAATTAATGAAATAAAATTAACCGATACTATTGACTCTAATTTGTTAACAAAATGGCGCACAGAAACTAAACCCCCGACTAGCAAAATAACGGTGTTGACTCTACGAAATCTAAAATCCATCTGGCTCCCGCCCTTTTTGTGTCACCTCTATTTATAGCTTTCTCCCGGGACATCTGGTATATCCGCACAAGCGACCAAACGAAGACAAGCTTACCAAGTTGACAACGTGACATTTTACGACCGCTCTCGCTTTTTCTGCTGCCAATCTTTATCTCAAAATAGCCAAATTTTAACCGTAAAATTTATTTTGAACTAAAATTTCCTATTTATCTTGACACTATCCTAGCCTAACTATTCTAGTAAATACGTTCCATTTTTATATTGTGCTACAACAATAATTTTCAATAAATATTTATATGTATTTGTCAAATACTTCAATTTTACCTCAACGTTTTAATTTCCTTAACCTATCTAACAATAATCTTACTTCTAATGATAATTTTCTACTTATTACTCCCTACACTCTTTGAATATAAATAGCCAATTACATACTTCTATTGTTCGTTATAAATAGCTATTTGCCTACAATTATAAACTGGTATCCCCAATTCGCGCGTTTATTCATAGTTTCCTTTGTCGAATAACGCCACTCAAAATTTGCTTATAATTTCGCCACGTTCCTACTTTAATCAGTGCGACAGAGTACTTGTAATTTCGTCTTAACTAATGTGTATTACTCTGCCAATACTACTCCGTTTTGAATGAAAACTTAAATTTATAATAGATAATGAACCAATAATCTATACTATGATACGTAATGCTTGCATTTTCGGTTTTTCTTAACTTATTTAGCTAATTTCGACAACTTGCGCTTTCCATGATGCTTTCGTTGATATTTCTTTAATTAACATAATTATTAACATCAAATGTATCTAAGATCTACTGTAGACTAATACTAATGATTCTATTACTATATCAAGTCTATTTTGATGAATTTGTGACATATTCTTGTTTTAGATAAAATTTACATTCCATTACCTAAAGCGACCTCTATTAATTCCCACGTGAAACTAACTAAATAGCCCCTCCCAGGTTAATCTGCGCTAAACCCAGTTCGGCATTAGCGCACTATTTTCCATGGCGCCTACTATTAATTCCTCTAATTGACATAGATTGGCGTTTCTTTACATATAATTATTTTACCCGAACAACCAAATTCTAATCTCCAATTAAATTAACATTACTCATTAAATTGACTGCTAAATTATCCCTGCTTTATTACGCCGACATTCTAATCTCAATTACTCTTATTTAACTTCTTTGTCGACATGTTTTTGTTTCGAGTTTCCATCAACCTTCATAGATGGCCCTACTAACAATTTTCTACTAATTTATTTCCCAGTGACGGTCGTGTTGACACATCCGAACCGTTACACCTCTATAATTAAGAGTCCATTTTTGGGCCTAAGCCAAATCTCTGCCAGTATGTTAGGTTCATTTAGTCATACTGTAGGACAGATCGTAGTTATTAAATGTGCTAAACCTGACGATCCATAAATTAACAATATCCATAGTAATATTATAAATGCGAAAGTGTGTGTGTTTGTAAGTTTGTCCGTCTGTCACGACGAAACGGAGCGACGGATCGACGCGATTTTTCACATAGGCCACTTTTTATCCCGGGAAAATGCACAGTTCCCTAGAGAACAACGCTCGATAATCGAATTCTACGCGGACGAAGCCGCGGGCAAAAGCTAGTAATACAATAAAAATCTTTATTGTACACCACATAATAAACAGATCAGTGCAATAGTATAATAATATACAAAACAAAAATTACGCAGTAAGCAATGGACGATCTTATCGTTGCAAATCAGTTTGACTTATTTTTTTTTCTGAAAGATCTATGTATAGAGGGATGGTTAAAGTAGCAACAGAGTTACATCAGCTTATTCCGCTCTAACTTTACATGGTAACAGTGAGACTAAGTCGCTATGGTGCCATTAGATTTAGCACGCACGGCACGGTAAGCCAAGAAATGCGGGTTCAACTCCCGATGGCGACGAAACGATTCCGTTTTTTTTCAACGAATTTTATGTAGTAAAGTAGGTATATTAATCGATTGAAATGACGTAGTATGACAATTATGACAAACCTAAGCACTTCAATGAATTTTGCCCGCATTCGCATATTATATTACGAACCCTGTCAATGACAAGCCTTTCGGGGTTTGACGTTTACTTCTAAGAAACGGTCACTTGCTGCTACAACCACTTCCCGAAATGTGACATCTTCCAAAGTATCCATTTGGCAAAGTAACCACTTTCGAATCATATCGCATGAATCGAGCCTGAAT